>NC_027218.1:2229310-2551672 GCF_000981445.1 Babesia bigemina | reverse complement strand
CCCGTACCCTGTCCATGCTGCTTGGATGCAGCGATGACCATAAGAACTGCCCTCCACACTGCTCGCCCATCACCTACCGGGCCTACGCCCTGTACTCTCATGCCTTCGCCCACACCTACCTCAGCTGGACGGTGTACCTGCCGGACAGACTGTTGGAGTCACTTGAAAAATTGCACTACGAGCTCAAGAAGCACGTTAGTATCAAGTGTTCATCCCTCCACTCATGCCCAGATGTCCTGCCCCTCCTCTACACTCACGGGTTCACGCCGCCGGAGGTGGGATCGCAGGTGTCACTCACATGTTCAGATGTCATTTGTGAGCTTAAGGATGTGATCACCGGCAAGCCTATCGCATCACTCATGACTGCCATGGACGATTTCCTCTACAACATCCGGGAGCCGTTCATCTTCACTCTCGTCGCACTGTGGTCCACAGCATTACTCATCTTCGCCAACACGATGCTGTACCGCCTGGACGTGCTCCACATCCGATCACACCTTATTCGCACCAAGGCTTCCCACCACATCGACGTCAAGGCCTTACTCACTAAAGGACGGAAGATGTTATCACTTTACAAAGACGTCGACTACTTCGACGAGGACCCTATTGGTCAACTTGTTATTTAATGATCATTACCTCATTCATCTAGTCATTACTTGCCTTGTGATGGATCGCATTACAGCACTAGTGGTTAGTTGTGTTACCGCAGAATCTATGGCACCGTGATGTGAGAAAAGCCTGACTGCTTCCAGGCATAGCCTGGCTAGTGCAGTCCACTTGAAATATGACTGAGTCCGGTAAGCTGAGTTGTGAGTTACCTGTGAGAGATGTCTACGGCATCTCACGTGGCCAGTGCTGTAAAACTGGGTGATTGGTCATCAACGTAGGCCACTGAATAGGACCACATTAAGTCACTTATATCGTATGTTATGAGTGGTTGACATGGTATCATCGCGTGCGCCTCTATTCAGTGTCACCGGGACTGTGACGTGATGGCCAATGGACGGCGAGGTTGTGACATTGATGGTAATAGTGCAAATGAGAAACACGATAACTAAGTAATGTGGTTCACTTAGGCACTCATTATGACAGAAATGTTACAGCAGTCCTAGGCACTGCCAACGTTGAACGGTCTGTGATGGTTGGAGTGACTGCTCCACTGGCACAGGTTGACCTGCATGCCACGGCCAGGATGGTATCAACATGCTTTATCTTGGTTGTACTTCAGTTGTGATAGCTGCATAGTTGTGATGTGAGTGGCGGTGCACTGGATGGTCATCATCTGGCTGCTACCGTGGCGCCGATGGTAGATGGTCAGTGTCCTTGCTGACGTGCGTGTTCATGAGTGGTTGGTGAGTGCGTTGCTAGGTGCGTGTTCATGAGTGGTTGGTGAGTGCGTTGCTTAAGTGATTTATATGTTCGCAGGTTGAGGGGACTGGGAGCGGCAGTGGTACGTGTTGCAGTTGGTGAGTGCGTTGCTAGGTGATTGACATGTTTGCAGGCTGAGGGGACTGGGCGCGGCAGTGGTACGTGTTTTAGTAGGTGAGTGCGTTGCTTAGGTTATTGATATGCTTGCTGTTTGAGTGGAGTGGGAGGGGAAGGGTAAGATGGGAGGGAGGACGTACAGGTACGGTACTTCATGCGGAGAGTGTGTTTATGGATGTAAAACGTTTCAGTTTTGTAATTGCTGTCGCTGGTGTTGCACAAAATGTAAGGGTGGCCTATGCTACGGATGTTTAATGCATTTCCGAAATCACCAAGGCAGCAGTTATTGCCATCCCAGGGGATGTGCCTCCCAAAGAAAAACGTGTAGCGACATTTACATTTGTGGATGTAACTGTTGTCTTGAAAAACGTACACGTGCAGAAGTTGCTGCCTCCGTCTCTCTTCCTTCCACCGGTGCAGAGTCTTCTGCTCCCTCCGGTGTCGTCCCTCTCCCCGGTGTTACCAACGCTCTCCACGGTGAACAGCCTTCAACCGGAGACCCTAATGCAAAAGCCTCCACACCTTTCCGCCCAGACCCCCAAGCCATCGCCGCCGTCATCGTTGCCATCATCGTCGCCATCATCCTGCTCGACCTGTGCATCTTCCGCTTTCCGGTGGGCCGCAACATTCGCGATTTCCTCGTACGCAAGATGCCCTTCTGCATCGCGTTCTACAGCTAATACCAGCAATTTGTTAGCGCAATTTTCGTAATCCACATCCCACAGATCACCTAACTGGCAACTGACATCTAATGTTATAGACAGTAATGATTGCGTTGATGATCAATCAAATGAGCAGCGAGGTAGACATAACCCCCGCCCCTTACATCATCGCCGCCGTCGCCGTCCTTTTCATGATGAATGACGGTTTGTAGCTTATGCTTCGTAGACAGACGGAGGATGGTGCTTGCAATAATGATTTTGAGAACGGATGCAAATTTTGCGCCTCACGCATCGCCCATCCCTCTACGATACCACAGCCTCACCAACCTATCAAGTTTTTAGATAATGGAAATTCGCTGAGATGGCGTCTTGTTGGTTAATTTGTTGGCGTTAGTGACCTCATCTCAAGAGAAAAGTTGAACTGATTTGGTGGTAGTCCAGGCCTTTACCTGATGAGGGATGCACCATGTGACGTGGTGGGCCATCTGTTAGGTTAGCAAGTGGCATGTGGTTGAGAGATGTTGTATAGTGGCGTGCTTAGCGGCTGAATTGTACTGATCGGAAACAACAAACTAGGAATTCAGGGGAGCTGGTCACTTATCAGAATAACCAGGGTTGAACAAAGCAGATGTTTGGTAGACTTGGCGCTTCTCGTGGATACTACATTTTTGGTTGCTGTATTGTTACATCACAATCAAGATGTCTTATGAATGCATGCGGGAGGGTACGTCCATGATATGTCAGCGTTGTGAGGTCTATATTTACGGTTGCCCCAGCAAAGGGGGATGGCATGGTAGGGGAAAGGATAATTCCATTGTATATCATCAGTTTGCCAAAAGTGTTTTAGGCTTGAAGTGCGTTGTTCATTGCTGTGCAGGGTTTATTTCCGTATAAGTTGAGGGAAGATGGGTAAGTCGTTTTGTGGTCAAGATAATTGCAAGGGTTGCGCTACGTGCGCGGGCATCGGTCTTGCTATTGCTTTCGCCGGCTTCATTGGTTTCTCGGCCCTCCTTGTCTTGGTCCTTTACATCATGGGTAGACTATACAACGTAAGTCTTGGAGAGATATTAAACCAAATACGCGATGGATTCCGTGATTCCAAGCCCAAACACCAATAGTCTCATAGCCTCACGCAGCTCACGTAGTCTTCGTGTAGTCATGTGACATTCCACGTTAATCTAATGACTTCTACTAACTACCACAGCTGCTCTAAACGTTGGTGCACACGGCGCGCTAGGTGACTATTGGCCGTACGAGGATGCTATCCCAGCATCATAGTTTTGCTGGACATCATGGCAATACGGATCACACCCCTATACCCATAATAAACACTGCAGCACAATATATCACAGGGTAATAACATCCCACATATATAGCTTTAATTACAATTTTGTGTTTACTAGAGCGTCACGCTCCTCACCGCCGCAGCTGGGAGTGAGGATGGTAGAAATGACACTTCCCAGTTGTGATGTCTCAGGCAAATCCTCTCTCTTAAATCCCATCCTGACGCGGCTCTTGTGGCACAGGTTGCAAGGGTCGAAGGGGTGAGTCTTGAAGGTGGAGTCCCAGCCGTCGGTCAGGAACGCCTGGAGGGGAGATGGCGTCTTGATGTCACTGCCGTACTCATAATTTCCCCACCCACCACTTAGTTTGTCCCTATTACACTGCGCCTTCAGAAACTCCAACTGGTGGCAGCAGGCGTACGCGTAGTCACGCAGCTGGCAGAGGAGGGCGCAGCAATCAGGCTTTTGGGATTCATTGGAGGACTGAGGCTTCACAGTTCTCGATGGCACATTTGCTTTCCATGTAGGTGAAATGGCGGTGAGCACTGAACCTGCAAACATGGCGGTAAGCTGGAGTATGTCGAAGACATCATTGGGTCTGATGTTGGTGTGGTTGATGGATAGTGCAAGATCCGATGACTCATTATGTAAGCCATTAAATGCCCTATTAATACATAGTTTCAGAGTCTTATGATGCTTTGGGTTCCTAAGCCCCGCCAGCCAAGTAAGCATATCCCGAACTGTGCGCGGCGCCTGCGATGGGGACAGCTCCGTCTCGGGGATGTCAAGATGATCGGTGGGTTTCGAGGTTGTCCAGGATGAAATACACATTCCGACAGTAGATGGACTATATACATACGCAGCGGCAGTGTTGTTCGGTAAGTCTGGTAATGCTTCTGGTGGTGCTAAATTTATTTTGATGGCGGGTGTCACCGATCCTATTGGGTCAACTGGTTCGATTTGGGGGAGAGGTGGATGGTCGTATTCCAAGTCTATGTCATATGATGAGTCCTGAAGTGTAGGTTTGGGAACGTCGATTTGGAGGTCGACGGCTTCGACGGGCTGAGATGGAGGATCTATTTTTCCAATTACCAAACCATCGTCAATAACTTCGAAAGCTGGATTCACTCCAATGTTTACGGTTTTTATTTCATTCTTTGAATGAATACCTTTGCCATCATACTCTTTATCTGTGGGCGCTGTAGGCGCGGTATGATCATTGAGCACTTGAGAACCAGCAGAATCTGCAAGAACATAATCAGGGATATCAGGAATAATAATGTCATTTGGTGGTGGGATGTATCGATGAATTATTTCAACATCTAATGTATCAGGTGGCAATTTCGGTATTAAATCATCAGGTAACATTTTAGACGTGTCGACGTTAGGGTCGGCCACCTTTGAGCCGAAAGGTCCTGTTTCGATGATTGGTGGTGAAATTGTCGGAGGCTTGGGTTCAATAATTTCTCCTTCCGTATAAAATACCTTCTGATTGTATGTGTTCATTTTCTTTCTTCTATCGTATGTTTTATCAATTTCTAATTCAATGTTGGGATGAGGCAATGTAAGACTTTGCTCGTCGTATATCGTTTTCGCGTTAAATGGTTTGCTGATTTTGAACGAAATATTAGGCGGCGGAGGGTTCATGATGGTTCGGTCGTCCACGGCAGAACGATGAGGTACTACGTGGCCAATATCATCGTCATGAAACTCCTGGTGTAACCATGAATCCTTAAGTCGATTTAATACTTTTTCTTGGGTGTCTCTTAGGTTTCTCCTAAATTTTTGTTTTTCTCTTTTCTCAGCCTCCTTTCGGAATTGTTCTGCCAATTTCCATTCATCTCTATGATTTCGCTCCCATTCAATCCCCGGGTTGCGCAACGCTTCATTGGAAACGTCTGCACCATCCATTATTACAGGAGTCATCTGCAAATCCGTGAAATACTGAGCACGTCTATCAGAAGCTTTAGGATCGTAATACGACCGGTATCCTGCGTTCATGCCTTGAGCATCCAATTTTTTTTGTCGCTCTGCCTTTTTTTCGGCCAACTTCTGCATAGCATCTTCTAGGCGTTCCATATTTTTTTGGGCTTCCTTCATCTTCTCCTCATGTCGTATTTTGAGTCTATTTATACCTTCCTGGTATTCATTAGTTTGCTGACCATTATCAGACTTCCCATTCCCTCCAGTTCCACTGCCACCTGGACCAGCACCTGGAGTATTGGACGCCGTACCATTGGCGTCTCCATTTGCCTGAGCCTTTTGGACACCTGGTTGACCAGCGTCAGAAACATCCGCCTGCCCACCCGGGCCCGGACCACTACTGGGACCAGTAGCACCAGGTGACCCGGAGTCTGGACTTTGAACACTTGAACTCTGAGTTCGTACCGCCTGTGAAACCGGTGAAATAGAAGTATTTGCTACACTGTGATCATTTCCTTGATTTTGATTTCCCTCCGCCTTCTTGCCCTGGTTCTGTGCTCCCTCAGATTTATTGTTCTGAGGTGTTGTGTCTACATTAGTAGTGGAGGAAAGCTTTGAGGCCTCGGTTTTGGTTGGAGGCATATCGTCATCCTCAGATTCAGAATTAAGATCGTCGAAGTCAGACTCAGACTCAAGATCGTTTTCATCGTCATCCACATCTAGAAGCGCAGGCTCAAGCTCAGGGTTAGGTTCAGGTTTAGACTTTGGCTGCTTATTCCTATTTCTATCTGGACACTGATTGCCATCCAAAATCGTCTTCAACTGATCTAAATCGCCTGTCATTCTCTTAAGCTCAACCAATGCAGCATTCCAACTTTCAAGCAAATCCTGATACGGCGTGTCACTCATTTCATATTTATTCTTTCCAAAGGTAAATCCGTACCGGAAAAAGTTTTCGGTGAAATAGTCGACAAAGGCTTGGGAAAACTCGGCAGGCAGCTTGTTACCTTTCCGTAAGCGTCTATCATCAAGCTTATATTTCCTGTTGTCAAAAGGTTTGATGTGTGCCAAATTTGTTCTTATTTCGATCAAATGTTTTTTAAGCCAAGTTGCCATCTTCTTAGCAACATTTTCCTTCTTAACCTCGCCGACTGTCCTCCCATAGCCGGTAAACGAAAATCCATTGGTCTTGAAGATTTTTTCAAGTGACGTTTTCAGTTTGGCACAATGTGCTTCTAATGCTTGCCAATCTATGCACATACGATTGGATTGCAAATGGCTTTTAAAATCGTCATCCTTTGTTACGTTTCCAAATATCCTACCGAAATCCTCGACCAGGCGAACCGCGTTGGCGACGTTCGCAGAGTTGGCACCATCATTGCCGAACACCGAAGTGACGAAAACGTCACGAAAAAACTGAGCCTTCTCTTTTTCACAAATCTTCGTCAGGTCATTTGCCATAGCTGAACCCGGGTTATAGCCGCCCCTAAAACCTGCTCTCAACTCAATGGCCTCAAATCCCCCCGGTATGACACCATACTGCGTAGAGCCGTGTTTCGTAATGAGATATTTATCGATTTTGGTGGCGTTAGATTCCAATAGCGCAGGAATTCTAGCGTACATTGCAACTACACCAACCTCTTGCTCTGCCCATTCCCCGCCACCAAGTGCTTTGAAATTAGCGTCAACTTTGTACCGCAGAAAATATATCGCCGATAGCAATTTAGGGATACAGACGATGAGAGACTTGAGGACTGTTGTAGCGCTCACATGACTATTATAAGTGGCGCTTGCTTTTGTGCACAATTTTTTATAAAATTCAGAAGCGTGTCCGACGAATCGCGATAGTGCGTTTTCTATGCCACCCTGTTTTGCTTCCTTATATCTGTCTTTAAGAAGTCTTTCCAGCCGATTGGCAACCTGACCTTGCATTCCCCTGTCATTTTTCAACCACTCCAAGAACTCTAAGCACTCCTTTAGAGTCTTGAACTCAGGAACTCTAACCTTAGCCGCCATCTTTTTCACAGCCAATCACCCTCTAATCCACTCTTACAAACCGCCACTTTCAGTCTCCAGGACCACGTGAACTGGGAAACACTAGAGCGACCACACCTCTAAGGTGACTCCTCTTAATACAGCATGGCAGACAACTAAGTGGACTGGGTGGAAAGGCTATGAAGTAAGACAGTGAAAACAATACGCATCATACTAAGACAATGACACACCTAAACCATATTGCAAAATCCATCAACCATAACAAGAATCCTATAGACATACCACTCACCTGAGGAGGGGAGGCGACAAGCCAAGCCAGCCCTGCTGGAGTGAGAAGGTGGAGCATGATTGGAGATGGGCGTTAACCAGGAGGATTTAGCGATGAAATGTAAAGGTTTTGCAGTTTTTTGTATGAGTGTTCAGAAGATAGCGCAGTCACCATGTCAGCTACTAAGTCAGCACTTTGGTCAGTTGCTAGGTCACCTCGCTGCTCATTTGATTGATCATCAACGCAATCATTACTGTCTATAACATTAGATGTCAGTTGCCAGTTAGGTGATCTGTGGGATGTGGATTACGAAAATTGCGCTAACACATTGCTGAGATCAGCTGTAGAACGCGATGCAGAAGGGTATCTTGCGGACGAGGAAATCGCGGATGTTGCGGCCCACCGGAAAGCGGAAGATGCACAGGTCGAGCAGGATGATGGCGACGATGAGGGCAACGACGACGGCGGCGATGACTTGGGGATCAGGGGAAAAAGGTGTGGAGGCTTCTGTACCAGGGACACCAGTGAGACTTTCTTCAGTGGGAGGATCGGACAACTGCGCTTGACTGGCGGCTTGAAGCTGAGAATCGGAGGAACCAGAGAGAGAGCGTGGAGCGGGGGCTTTGCAGGAGTCAACTTGTTGATTTCTACATTTCTGTTGACAACATGTACATTGACATGTCTTTTCTTTGCCTTTACATTGTTTCTCACATTTCCATGTTTCGCACTTGTAAGACTCCAGGCCATTAGTGCGCTTATAGTGATCAAACCAACATTCATAGCAATTGCTAGTCTTACATTTCTCGCAACACCAGGGACAGCAATTACATACTACTGATTTTTGACATCCAATATTACACTCCGTACAAGCATCACCTGGCCTGTACGTCCTCCCCCCCGACATCTTCCCCTCTCCCTCCCAGTCCCCTCAACCTGCAGACATATCAATCACTCAAGCAACGCACTCACCAACCTCTCATGAACCGCTTACCTCAGTCTCGGATACTGGCCGTCTCCCATCGGCTCCATCACCAAGCCGGTGACCGCCATCCAAAGCACCGTCAATTAAATCACAGTTGTGCAGCTATTATCATTAAAGTATCGCTTAGTTACCGCATGTTGACAGTATCCTGTCGGTGGCATGCGGGTCAAATGTCATCACAATTGCACAGGCACTTACATCCATCACGGACCGTACAACGTTGCCGCCGCCCATAAATGCGATAATATTTGTTTCATCATGAGTCCGTGAAATAGGCATAGTGTTTGGTTAATCTGCTTGTCATTTACGCTGTTACCATCCCTCTCATAACTACGCCGTCTACTGACCACGAAAAATGCCAACGGCATCCACTGCGTAGTGTCGCACATTACCGACATTGCAACTAGTAGCTCCGCAACAACGTAGCATCTAACCGACTACGACCATCGCCAATCGCCTACCTTGATGGCCAACAACACAGCTTCACATTGCACTGGGTGGGCAGGATGACGTAGACACGTCTCACAAGTAACGCGCAACTAAACATGACAAAGTGAGAATATCTCAACGTGTCGACAGAACTATGGGTTAGGTGTTGGGTTGGTACTTTTGAACGCAGTGTTGGTTAGCCATTCTATTGCTTTTTTGCTTGGAACATTGGTTATGGTTGCATCGCCAATCTGAGCAGCCGACACCTTTGCCGTAATAACACTCGGCCCAGGCGCTTCTGCTTTCGCCATCGAGGCATTGCTTATACAGTAATCATATTTGTTGATAAACTCTAAACAATACTTCTACAAGTAAATCGAAGCACGCACCAGCATTCCCTGGATAGTCTAGATCGTCCGGGTTGGTAAACAATTCACAGGCATAACTGCCACCCGCATGGCCATGGCCGAGGATGCGAACCAGTATCTGATACGGGCGGTTAGTTACCGTGTTAAGCGGTTGTCCGACAAATGTATGGTTTATGGTTCCTTTCTTACTTATGGTGGCCCTGGATGGAACGGCAACGGATAAGTTGCCGTCCTTTAGATTGTACCCCGCTGTCAGCGCATCATACCATTGTGGGATATGGCTCTCTATTTTGCTATACATTGGATTCCAATACAGCCCGGCAAGCCAGTGGAGCATTGCGTTGATGGTTGTTGGGGGCTGCGGTTTGGGACGCATAGCGAGATGGCATACGCTGCTGTAGTTGTGAATATGATACAGAAGCGTGCCTGGCTTGTTTTTGTCGGTGTTGTAAAGTTGTTTGTAACCGCCGATAAGTATGGCTTTTAGGTCCGACGTCCCTTTTTTCCGGTGCAGTTCACTCATCTGCCTACTTTCATCAGCCGACACTCTAAAACCGCAATTCTGGAACCACTTACCAAGCAAATTATTCAAAATAATTTTAGTTTGCATCCTGGTATTTACGGAGCAATCTACTTTCAGCTTACCAAGATCACGCTCCAGGAGGTCAATTATAGTTAGCGTTATTTTCGCAAAATTAACGTTGTCATAAGATTCTTTTTCGTTCCAATTGATTGCCTGAGCTCCCTCGTACTTGTTCACATACACCCTCCCCATCTCCGTGACAAACCCCTGCAGCCCCTTTTTGACCGCATCGAGCAGCTCCGGGTGCCGGGGGTTGGCGAAGGCGGAGGGCTGGAGAGAGGCGAGGGAGGAGGAGAGGTGGGAGAGTAAATCAGCGAAAGTTTTATCGTAATTATACTTTTTAGTGCTATTTGAGGCACTTAAATGATTAAGTAATTTGTCGAAGTTGGTTTTGATTTTGCTTAGCTGTTTGGTTGGGTCGTTGACTTCATATTTAATATGCCTGTAGATAAGACCAAAGTAATATCTAAATGATTCCGATAATTTTTTGAATTTTTCGTAAATATTGTCCGATGACATTACAGTGGTTTTTAGATCGTCAAGCTTATTTGTTGAACTTTTAGCTCCAGACGCATCCAACTCTCCTCCCATCCATCTCATGAGACCTTTAACGCCGGTTTTTACATCAGTGTCAATAATACTTTTGATATCGTCAACCCTGTCCCTAACACCTCTATTCAAAATTTCCAACTGCTGTTTGGTAGCATCGCGATGGCGATATAGAGCTTCATGTTTTATTGAGTTTATTTTAGAATCACATCGCGTTTCAAGAAATGCAGCAATGTCGGAGAAGCAATCTGCGAGATGCTTGTCAATTTTTTTCGCGTGAAATTCAGTGCCTGCGGCAATTATTTTTCCAAGGTTCGCAGAGTTGACCCGGCCATTTGTGCCGAGAATACCGTCTATATCTTTCTGAAGTTTAGTCAAGCCGTACTGAATATCATAATTAAGATTTTGAACGCTATCTTCCGTTAGCATGGTCTTAAGATCGGTGAGCAAACCCTTAACGCCTTTCTTCTCTATATCATGCATACTCTGTTCATTTACAACACATTTCTTTATAGTATCGGTGAAAATTTCAAACTTACTATTGAACGCTGCAAGGGCTGACTTGAGAGCAGTGCTGTCTATGGGTTTAGTGCCTTCATTAACAGATAATGCCGCAATCACAATTCTCTTAATATTGCCAATCTTATCTGGCAATGTTCCTTCACTCGCACTGCCGGATAGAATTGTTTTGGCGGTAAATCCATCTTGTTTAATGCAATCGTAATAGCTGCTGAAATTGGCTTTAGTAATGGTGACTTTACCGTCATCCGTATCTTCACCCTTTCCAATCTTTTCTTCCAAAATTCCCGTAACCATACCCTCTATACCGCTTTCAAGCAACGTTTTGACTTTCTTGTCGCCCCCGTCAAATTCCTTCATGAGAGTGGTGCCAATTTTTGGAGAAATCGCAAGCTCATCGTCACCAATGTGCTTAGCGACCTCGGTTTTAATAGCTCCTTCTAACCCGCTAGTAATGGCTTCTGTGAGCTCCTTGAATGTGGGATTAGTAAGGGTGCCACCACCTGAAAATTGCCCGTTCGACGCTTCTTTAATATGCATTAGTAAATTTTCTATAGTACTAGAAAAAAGTTTGGTAGCAGAATTCGTTTTTTCAGTGGCGAGTTTAGTGAGCACATCTGGTAACGTGCCTAGTCCAGTATCTCGGAGCTGATCACCCAGTGCCTGAAGCCCTTTCCTGGGCACCGATCCCCACGGATCTGTTGCATAAGTGGCAGCGGTAATGATAGTTTCCCCCAAACCTTCAAAATAAGTATTCAAATCACCTAAAATATGGCTTTGCAGCGACACCAATCCCTCTTTCACTTTCTTATCCAATTTATCAAGTTGGTCAACCCCCTTCAACTGCCGATTAACATAATCTCTAACTTTCTCCATAATTTTTTCTTTCACTCCATTCAACTCATACCGTAGAGCATTGTTTGTTTTCACGACTTCCGAGAGAGCTCCGGTAACTTCGTCTGCTGCCTTCTTCCTAGTATCCTCTATGGCCTTCAGAAGTATACCGGCTTTCTTGTGCAAGGCATTTGCAGCCGACACGACGTTTTGATGTTCCGTGCTTGAATGTTTATTCTTGTCTATTTTTGTTAATATTTGCTCCGCCTTGTATCTTGCCGCCGTTACAATTAACTGCGCCTTTTCCCCCCATCTACTTAGTTTTTTACGTACCTCCTCCAATGTCGCACTAACGATATTTATAGGCGCCTGAATATCCTCATTAAACGATTTTTGTATACCCAGAATACACTTTCTTTCGAGTTCAAAAGCCTTATGTTCCACGTCTCTATAAAGCTCCTCAAGATGCGTTTCAACATTTCTTCCTAGCATCTCAATTTCCTTCTCATCGCTCTTTGCACCCCTATCCAATTCATGAATGCGTAACGTAATCTCATCGAACTCGTTTCGGATTTTAACCTGCAATGGTTTATCAAGTTTCTCAATAGCCAACGTGGCATTCTGCAACGTTTCGTTCAGCTTACCGATCACAGTGTCCCTCCACACGGGCCAAGCTATATCAAAATTATCTAATTTACTAAGCTCACTAATATTAAAATTTATGTTAGTTCTAAGTGTTTTTAAGTTCGTAATGACATTATTTGTTTTTTCATCTACTTTATTCCCATACCCCTCCAACCACTCCTTCACCGCGGCGACAGACACCGCAAGCCCTTCACGCCCGGAGCCAATTTTTTTATTTACCTCTTCTAGTACCTTTTCAAGCTTATTACTCATCATATTATCGTACGTTTTAACTGCTTCATCATCTTTCACCGCACCAAGCACACCACTCAAAAATCCCATCACTGCATCACACAGCCTATCCAAGTCAGAGTACACAATGCCACTGCCGTCGTAGCCTTTTGTCTCAGGGTTAAAGCCGAGGAAGGTTTCGAGGCCAGAGCAGAGGTTATTAAGTAACTCAGTGCATTTTTGATGACCATTTTCAGTAAATATGCTAAGCTTATTAGTAAGATCTTTGAGTTGAGTCTCACGCTCTTTAATGTCCTGCAAGGCTTTTTTCTGGGCATCGGAACGATAGTATTCATGGTTATTCTGGCAGTGTTGTTTGTTTTTTACAAGTTGTTCTTTATTAAGACCATTTGGATTTTTAGATTTTCCAGCCTTCTCAATCAGCGTATCAATATAGGCACAGTTAGAGGGATGTCCAGTATACTTAACAGGGCATTCAAGTTTATCTTTTTCGGCTTGGAGGGACTTAGTAGCCTTCTCAATAGCCTCCTCAATCAACTTTTTCAAAGCTTTTGCCAACTCATCAAGACCATCACTGTCACCATTCCCATACCTAACCTGGATCAACCAGTCGATGGGCTCATAGAGATTCTCCGAACAGTCCGTTATTTTCTTTGGAGCGACATTTTAGATATGTGAGAACACCTCATTCGCATCTAAAAACAACCGACGAGCAAATCGGGGCTGCAAATCCCCGGCTCCGCTGCGAAAATGTGATACGCAGTGGACGGCTGGCGTGTACTTTTCACAGCGTCCCCAACTACATTAATTATGGCGGTACCATATATAAGCTGTATATCTATTTCAAGGCAAAACAAGCATTGTCTATCTCTGCTTCGAAATCTGCACTGTACAAACAGCTTGAAATTCTAATCCACTCTGGATGCTAACATATGCCTACCTTATACATTACATTATTATACGACACGAAGTAATAGCAAAATGTAATGCAACCCGCGCTGTAAGGTTCAAAGCGAGTCCTCTCACGCTCCGTAGCAATAACAGATGAGACCCACTAGCACCAAATCCGCCCATATAATGGAGACCATATTCATTACACAATAGTGGGACTATCGGCCAGGAATCGTGTGAACCGCTGCATGGTATAAAGCTCTGGTATATGTAGTAGCAACACATAATTCACAGCGCAGCCTTCCTAAGGGATTAAACCTTCAATGCGCGATGTTTTCGAACATGACGCAACGACAGCACACATAAATTGTGATGATAAAAAATGGCGGCAATGGACTCGGATGAATGGTGACCGAATGAGTTGAGAATATGATTGACCAGGTGTTTGCCCATTGAAACAAGGGATTATGTAGGTCAACGTACGAGGCCGAGGAACATAACCGCCCAAGCACAGCGGTCTCTAATAAGAGGAAGAATACACTAACAATGGTGGAAAAGTAGGATCACAGACAAGGACAACCTAATGGAGACGGAGAAGTGCAAGAGGAGGAAGCAGTGACTTGGCTAAGGATAACAGAGGAAGGTTATTTGACTATCAGACAATTTTCAAGTCGCTGCCTTATGTGACGAATAGCATAGATAGCAGAGAACAATACAACTTTGTAAGTAACCGCCCACCCAGACAGGATGGTTTCAATAATGGATGACACTAGTGACGTTCGGCAACAGCACGAGGTGGGACCCGCAGCCTACAATAGGAGATGTTCGCGTGATTGAAATGCAATACAAAAGTGTTATGTCGTACTTAGTCACCCACACTACTGCGGTCGACCTGAAACACAGCCTAATGCATCGTGCGTTGTGTCGGCGTCAGTGGCAGAGACGGATACGCGATTAGTTCGTTCAGTGAGTATTCTCGACCCACTCCCGCACAACTAGCAATAATTGCACGTTGTCATTGTGAAGTGCACGCCAATAACAGCTATATTCGTCCACGCCAGACGTAGCTAATCAATTCACAGCAACTCACCACTAACGGCAAGGCCTTGATGCATCTCACTATATTATTTGCATTACACGCCAGCAAATAATTGCGGCACCCAAGACACAACGAGCACAAAGCAACATTCACCCGACAACTCGCCCCCTAATACTATAACCCAATGAATCCCTAATAAAGAATTTTTAGAATAAGTCCGATTACACCTTGAAACCACAAGACTTCCTGCGACCACGCGCCTTCTCGAACTTGCGGCCCTTAGAGCGCACATACGGCTTGGTGGACGACCCGGGGGTACCAGGGGCCTTGCCGAAGTGCTTCTCGGCCTCACGGGCCTTGGTGGCACCGCGCAAAAGCGTGCACTTAGATCCGGTGGGGGAGCGAGCAACGAGCTCGTCGAAGGTGAGAACCTCACCGCCTGCCTTCAAAAGACGAGCCTGAGCAGTGCGGGTGATACGCAAAGCGCACACGCTCAACTTGGGCACCTCGTTGACCCTCAAGTCATCTGATAAGGAGTCATACGCGATCCAAACGATTAAATATTGAGTCATACGAACAATGCACGCACTATAGAAAGTAACAAGTCATGAAAAACCCGTTGCCTATGTCTCATGCCATAACTCATGGCAACAGCAAGAACATACGAGTACAGAAAAACCCAACAACAAAATGCACAGATGAGCCAACAACAAATGTGCCAATGCAACAATACGCGACAATTGCCATGCGTCGAGGAATCAGTAAGTTCTACCCTCTCCAGCAGAGTCAGAAGACCGTCGCGATTCAGTAGAAACGTACATCATCATGTCCTTTACATGAACCAACAAAAGTTAGCAACAACCACCGTACACACAAAGAGTAGATGGAGTCGGGCAACGCCGAAACCACGCGGAATACGAACCACGCAATGGTGCAGCACAGCGAGAACAAAGCGACACACCGACCAACCAACGTCCCACGTAATATCAAACACGGTATAATAACGTACCTGTAACAGTGCCTACAACAACGGCAGTGGTGTTCTCCCTGCCCTTCATGTGCTTGATCAACTTCGAGAGGGAGATGGGCGCCTTAAAGCGTCGGGGCATCAACAGACGCTTGAGAACAGTGCGGTTGAACGCGCTCGACGTCCTACGAGCGAGAGTTTTGTAGGTTTTTACGAGAAGACGCAGGTAGGGGTCCTTGCTAACCAAGGCCTTGCGTCCGGGCTTCTTAACCCTACCGCCCTTCTTCAAGTCGATACCCTGCAGGATAGTCAGACCGCAACAAACAAACGAAACGCACCATCTTAAATGAATATGGGAATCACCGATTATCAAAGTAAATAATACGACTGTAAGGCCCTTAGCGGTAGAAACGAGCCGGGCGACGCGCTCCCCCCACTAGGGGGCCCGGACAGATTACACAGATGGCGACCCTCGCCGCGCTGAAAACGACCTCGTCTTGACATTACACACATTACTATAAGTCGCTCCAAGTAACCATGTGGAGTTATAACGGTTGGCTGAGTGTTGCGCTTATGTGTGGTATGCCACCCGCCGGAAAGAGCGCGGTGTCGGTTGACCCTAGTGGAGAAAAATAGCTTTAAGCGATATACATCTAACCAGCGTGCAACGTTACCACGACAAATGTACATGGAAGAACATTAGACTTCTCGTTCACGCTGTGAGAATTGGTTGGAATCTATATGCTTTTTGTAACGGATGAATCCGCCGACTACCAAATAACAAGGCCTTGGGAAATAGCAATGCAATGTCACTAACAATGTCTCACTTAGCAATAAAGGGTTGTGATCGCGACATCTGGACGCTGAGTAGTTGGTCGAGTGCCTGCTGGTGGGCCGTAGGTGATGTACGCCAGCGTCGAACACGTCATACGGCAAGATCGTTCACTTAAGAACAGTATGACCACATTTTGGTGAATATACAACGCAGCAGTAGTCCGTCGGCGTTTACGTATTGGCAACAGCTTTCCCGTCTTCCGTGTAGATGTGTGTCGGTAGACTCGCAGACACACATTTAAAAGGCGTGCAGAAACGCCGGTTCCAAGTAAAAGAGTTCTCAGTGAGCGATATCATGAGATGCAACTAGAGTGTTGCACGTTTCGTTTATCTCCATTGGACGATGTGACGATGCTCCACATTGTTCGGCCATCAGTGTTAATACGTAGATGTGACATGAAGCACCTCGTCAAACGTATTTTAGTAACGGTAGTCGAATATTCTATATGCTATGAGTGACAGGATTATATCAGGGTGGGTTACCAATAAGTAATTATGCCTATATAATGTAAGCCGATAACTAAGTCGATGATCTCCTGAATGATTTAGCATTGAGTTAGAAGCGCACATTTCGCTCCTTATTGGGCATTTGTATCCATTATAGTTAAAATAGCGTGGTAGAGAGTCCATTTAGTGCTTCACAGCCTCGGCGCACCGGACGGAGCTCCCAGATGTACGACACGCCTTAAGGAGTCTGGTCACGTTTGGATATTACTCCGGAGTAAAGCACAACTTTCCAAAAAATTACATCGATCATCTCAATTAGACAGCAAACCAGAAGGTAAACGCGTATAGCTCAACGGACGAGAGGCGTCAGCGTGGTAAACACGGAAATACGCTCATGCCAAACGTGACCACATAGCACATTAGACAATATGAAAGAGAATTAACGTCCCTATAGTTTTTGAGCCATTGTGGCTTATACTACAATATCATCGTCCACCGTGTCGAATATAACGCTCGGTGGATCTGAACTCCTCGAATTATTATCAAATCCGCCATCATGTGAACCGGAAGATGCTGGCTTCATAGGCACATCGTCATCTTGGTTCATATTGCGCACCATCTTAAGCCTGTGTAATGGTTAGAATACAACTGTAGCACGACGCATCCCACCTGTAGAACTCTTCACGTTCGAGCTCGTCCAGCTCACGCTTGATGTACTCCACGTGGTTGTCGATGGTGGGTATCACCAGCTGCATCCCATGAGTTGGTGCGTGAGATGTCTTACGTTGTCGAGCGCGTTGACACGCCTGTTTGTCATTTTAATCTCTTGCTGGAGCATCATGAATGACACCTGCACCGTTTTACGTGCTACAGCTACGTCATACCTGGAGGGATGCCAGTGCCGTCAGGGTCTCCAGGAACTCCAGATACGCCGTCTTGGCGGAGTGGATGACGTTTCCACCTGACGTTAGTCCAATGTTTGCGATAACATCGACGGTGGGATCAACTCTGAGCTCGAAGTTTGGCAGGATGACCCCCGCAACGTTTTCAGTGCGGACGCGCAGCGTTACCGCGGAGCGTCCGACGGACTCCACAACCAGGGACTTGAAGTCTCCAGCCGACCAGACCGCGTTAGCCAGCGCGTAAGACGCCTCATTGAACCCCTCAATGACCTTTTCCTTGCCCTGTTGAGGCGTATGGGCGACACTAAGTCTGCAACACACCTCTATGGTTTCCTTAAGCAGCTTCCTGAATTTCGACGTGAGCGCGTCGCTTTTGCGCTTCAGCAGAGAATACCCGAGGAATGCATTAGTTCGCTTTTGCTTCAGGATTTGAAGCGTCCTGCATCACGTTACGGCGGCGGCCACGGAAACGAACATTCGCGACGGCAAAGGCCTACTCGAAGCGGTGCTCATTTTGCGTCTCTAAATAGCATCGTGTATTTGGCATAGAATTAAAAGTGTGCGCTAATTGCTCGGAGCCCCGCGGCTCCCTGTTGGGTGGCTTCTCCGCCGCCGCGTCAGTCGGCGGTGTGTAGGAGCAGCCCTGGGTGTCAGTTGCCATCCTCAGATGCGCATCTGCGGCTGACTTGGCTTTGTAGGCATACCTTTGGTCATAGGCCTGCCCACCCTTGGATGTATAGGTTCGCCTGCGATTCATCCGACCAGGACGCCATCGGAAAACTCGCTGTTCGGCTAGGGGTCCTAATACGTCACGGCCTTGCAATGCCTTGGCGCTTCAATTTCGGCGTGTTAGCTCCCTCCACCTCTTTACAGTCTGCCTACACATTGCCACCGCTATCACAGTGCCTTCTAAGCTCGCCAGCACGAATCACGTTCACTGTTCAGCGCTCTGTACCTTCTTTCCCTTCTTACCCTTGCGGGTGGCAACCTCGGCGGCTTCGGCCTCAGTGGCGGGGGCCTTGGAGGCCTTGTACTCCTCCATCATCTTGAAGTAGGCCTTGAGGGATTCGCGGGAGGCCTTCTCCTTCGCTACCCTGAGGGCAACGCGCCTCTGCTTCCTCTGGATCCTCTGAGGAGTGACGAGCCTCTGGATCTTGGGGGCCCTGGTCTTGTTGCGGCCCTCGATCTTGCGCCTGATGACGTACTTGCGGACATCGTCCTCGGGGCCGAGGTTGAACAGCCTGCGGATCTTGGAAGCCCTCTTGGGACCGAGACGGCGTGGCCTGTCCTCGTCAGTGAGTCCGGCGATTTCCTGGGGGCCCTTTTTCACGACAACGAGGTTGAGGATGGAGAGGTCGGGTGAGGCGATGCAGCCGCGGACGGATTTGCGGCGCATTTCACCGGTCCTGCGCGGACGGTAGCACTTCATACCCTTCTTGAGCAGAAGCCTCACACGGCTGGCGGTGAGAACACCCTGCATCATGGGAAAACCCTGCTTGTCGTTACCACCCGATATTTTGAAGACGTAGCCCTTGAACTCGTCCCCGAGCGAATCGCCGGGCACCTCGGCTCCCATACGCTTCTCGAAAAAGGGGAGCAAGCGCTTTTCATCGTCGACCTCCACGGTCTTTTGCATACCCGTGTACGGGTTCGCGAGGTTGAGCTTCATCTTGATCGCGCGCCAGGAAGCCTGCCAATGAGGATATCACGGGCTGTTATGTTGGCAAAAAACGGTTCTACCGATGTGGGATCTTAGTGATTGAGCCGGGCGGCCGTTAGTCACGCGGTCCCGTGGGAGTGGGGGGCTCTGCGCCTGCCCGGCGCGTTGGAGCTGCCGACGTCGATGCCATGTTTCACCGTGTTTTTGAAAGGAATATGCCATGTTTTAATTTGTATTTTGGTGTTGGAGCGGTGTGTTCCGGTGTGAACGCCCCTTTTCAAGTGTATCGCTCGGTCGGCACAGAATCCAACGTTCCCTGGTCCCGCATCTCCCCTTTTCGCCTAATGGTTACGCACCACTGCCGTGGTTGGACTACTAGTGATAGTGCCGTACTATTCCTGACGTATCGCCATAGAAGTGCGACGTGCGTAGCAGAGTCTGCCTACCATAAGACACTGCTGATTGCCCCTATGCACACTCCTTAGAGATATACATCCGAGAGGTCTATTTCCCGATCTAAGCTTACGCCATGCCGTGTTATGGACGGAATCGACATTTTGACGCGCAGATTCCCATCACCATGCGTATGCGTTGCACCTACATCTTGTCCCCCCGCAACGGTTGATTCTGGGAGGGTGCAGAGCACAATGTCAAAAAGCGTTTACATCGAGAACTGCGTTCTACATGAAACTCGAACTACGTTCACGTTATCGATTGATTAGTATTAACGTTCCAATTCGCTAAATCACGCTACTGCCGCTCAGGCCGAAGCAACGCCACACTTGCAGTTGGCTGCGCACATGTTCTCGGGGGTGCAAGCGCAGTCGCTACCGCAGGTGCAGTTTTCGCAGCACTTGCGGTCAGACTCGGCCTTGCCGCAGCAGCCGCCGGTGGTCAGGCATTTGGCGCCGCAGTCACATTCGGCGTCGCACGGGCAGTCGCCGCAGCTGCAGCTGGTACCGCACTTGCAAATCGAACCGCACTCGCACTTGTCGCACGCGCAGTCACCCTTGCTGCAGCAGCCGCTGGCGTTCATGCACTCGGCGTCGCAGTCACAGTCGACTTCGCAGGGGCACGCCTCGCACTTGCACTTGGCACTGCATTTGCAGACCGAGCCGCACTCGCACTTGTCGCAAGCGCAGTCGCCGATGCTGCAGCAATCGCCCTTCTTGTCGAAGTCGCTGTCGTCGCCCATGTAGTCATCATCGTCGTCGTCGAAGGCGCCGGGGTTCATGCCCGCGAAGTCGCCGAAGTTCCCGAAGTTACCCATGTCGAAGTTGTCCCTGGCAGCGTCGTCGTCCTCGGCGTCAGAGTCGACCCAGCGGTCCCAGTCGATTTTGAGCCAGTGCTTCTTGCCGTCGTTGTTCAGCGTTGGCCACTTCTCCTCATCAGCCTTGGGGAGCTTGAACCTGAGGAAGCGTTCGTCGGCCTTCATGACCTCTGAGGACTTGATGGGCTTGTAGAAGTTGATGACGCATTCGTAGTCCTTGCCGTCCTTCTTCGCCTTGATGGCCAGGGCCTCATCCTTGATGTCGATGTGTGTGTCCTTGTTGTGCTCGACTTCGACGGTCATGTAGACCGCGTCCTTTGTCTGTGCCCAGAATACGTTCGGAGAGAGCCTGAAAAGCAGATGAGCAGATGCGCTTCATCGACTAACGCCATTATGGGTAGGTTAATGCTGAGATGCTGAGGTGGAATGTGTACGAGCGCGGACGCACGGAGGCGATAATATCTTGGGGAAGACGGTACTTCGTGGAGCGATTGGAGTCGTAACGTTGAGTCTCTCGGTTATGATGAAGTGGAGCCCCTCGTCTCGCCTTCCACGTCCGGCCTCGCTTGTATGGGGATAAGGACAGAGCACACGCTGCGAGGACTGCGCGGACAAAGCAATGTGTATCGACGAAGCGGAAATCTTTAAGTCCAGCAATTTCGTTATGTAGCGTACCTGCTAATTAATAGCGAGTGTCAGCGGTACTGGCGCTGCGTTGTTCAGTGTGTGTGCTACTAGACGCATCGTGCCACTTCTAAATTTCGATCACTATGGCTCTCGCCGCTGCCACATGAAAAGGCTCACACGTGTGCGACAGGTTTTTGCGTGTGTGTGTGCTGGCTCAACCCTTGTAGCCGTTCTCGTCTACCGCAGCGTTACCTCGTGATTCTGCTGCGTAATGCCACTGTGCCGTAGTAATCTGCACTGCCGACACATTAAGGCACCAATAATTACCATTCCACCTATAAAAAGCACTCTCGCGGTAATGCCGGACACCAGCTTTAGCAACTGGCTCTTTTACGAGTCGGTATGGGTGTACGCCTTCCACAGTTTGGATTCCATCACCCCCGCCCACTCTCACGCTAATTTTCACCGCAATTCCGCTATAAAGTAATGTGTATTGTTGGCTCCGTATAGTTACCGCTGCTCAAGGGTTCGGTATACGGCAATGCCGTCGTGATGTACCAGCGGCTGCTTCTCGCTCACGGTGCTCCACGAAATGGCTGCCGGCACTTGCATTCGGCTGTGTGGCGCCCGATACGCGCAAGAAGCGTCCTGTCTAGATGCCGGATTGATGCCGTAACTTGTGAAGGTAAGGCACCTGGCTGTCGATGGCTGGGAACAGCCTCCGAGGGCCGCGGAGCCAGTGCCGTGCAAAGTAGGCCGCCCAAGTCTGTGCCTGGTGTTAACAATGGTGCCGACCGCCTCACTCATGAGTGTGCTGATGGCGGGACCAAGCACGTGTACCGCTACGTCATGGAGAACCACAGCCGACTCAGCCTGTATGCCATGTGCGGGCTCGTGGAGCGGCTGTCCCAGGCGACCCTGGATGATTCAAGCGTGACCAACTTGCTGCGGTTGAAGCTGCTCGAGAACCTGGGCGAGGTCACGTCGCCGGTCGTCATGGGCCGCGTGCTCTACCTGCTGAAGAACTGCTCGTCGATGGACCGCGACTTCTTCGTGATGATCACGAACCATATCTATCGCAACAAACTGTACCCAACGGGTGACGTGCCCAGGCTGTGGTGTCGTTACTTCAAGTTCATCGGCGACAATCGGCTGTATCACAAGGCGCTGCTGGACGTGCTGTGCAGTGAGTTCTCCGAGTACGTCCTCAGATACCTCAACCACGAACCACCGTCATACCCCCGGCGTATGCAGGAGTCAGTAGCAATTGCATCATGGGCGCTTGCTATAACGGCGCCCGACATGCCCCTGGAGGACCTGTTTGAGCGGATGCTGCGTTTCTGCAGTTTACCCGGGATAGATCGCAGCGTGGCCATTCGAGTTTTCTGGGGCGCGTCTGTGCGCAACACCTGCCTAGACCGGATTGATGTCGCTATCATCGAGCGGCTGTGGGAGGAGACGTTGTCAGAGCCCAGCGCAGGCCTACGCCGCAAGTCGCACCTGCACCAGATCTACACGATTCTGCGGTGTTTGAAGCTGGGTGGCATCGAAGAGAATGGGCTCACCGACCGTTGTCTTGCGACCTTGCACGAGCTGCGTTACGGTCACAAGGACTCCAAGATTTCTACCAGCCAGAGGTACGTGTCGGATGTGCTAGTTCGGCTAGGCGTTCCCCACAAGGTGGAGCTCCTGACCCCTGACCTGTTGAGCATAGACATCGCAATAGAAGGCGACGGCGAGAGGATCGCGCTTGAAGTGGACGGTCCGCTCCACTTCACGTGTGTCTGCGATGCTGCCGAAGCAAGCTCGCCGATGCGCACGGGCCCCACGCAGATGAAGCAGTCATTCCTGAAACACAACGGGTGGTCAGTGCTCTCCGTCCCACCGGTGAAGCTGGACGATAGCGTCGACCTGAGTGCTGCGATTGCATCAGTGGACGCTTACTACAAGCGTCTGCTCCTTAATTCCGGCAGTCCCTACCTGAGGCGCATTCTTGGGTAGTGTCCGATACAACCACGGCATGGGATCGAATAAATGGCTACGCGGCAAAACGCGAATAAGCGAACGGACACAGAGATGGGTGTATGGGTGAGGTTTCCAGGCGCCACATCATCTGCAGCCAGCAACATCCAGTTTTGTACGGCGATTTTCGACAACCGTCAAGCTTCGCAAAAGCGCAAACCACAAACTCGTGTTAAAATTGACACATGTTAAATTACAGTACAGAGGCATGACTCTAAGAGGAAGTCCCCATTGCTGCGACGTCTGCCATGAGTTGGCAGATAGTCTCCAGCTGCGATCTTTGGGCGATAATCTGGCGCCGCATGTTGTCTATGTTGGAGAGGATGGTCGCGTGCTTCGCCTTGAGGCGCTGCTCCCTGACCTCCAACTGCGACACTTCTGGGATCTTACCCAGCACCTTGTACAGACGGTCGTAGATTTCGCTGACGCCCTTGCTCCTGTGCTGGTCGCGGCACATACCCATGAAATTGTTCTCGATCCTGGGCACCTGTACGATAATTAATGCGCGTATGTGGCGCTGAGCACTCACGTTCTTCTGGATGCACCTGCGCTTGGCCTCGAGATGGCGCGAGTACTGCATCGCCGCCCTCATGCGCCAGTTGGCGCGGTTGATGTGCGACTCCATCTTGACCTTGACCCGGAGCGCCGTGAGCGCTATCCGGTCGACGAGCTCGGCTCGCGAATCCGGATCGCCGGTCGAGAACTCCAGATGGTCGTAGAGCTGCATGAGCGAGTTCGCTAGGGTGTCCAGATCCGGCTTCTCGTCGCACAGCCGCTGCAGCGCCAGGCCTGCGATGAGATCCTCGTTGTCAGGAGTGACCGCGGCAGTGGGTTCCGGCTTCTTCTTGATGGTGGGCTCACCCTTCTCATCACTTCTAGTCGCGCTGTTCGTGCGGTCCGAGCCGCGGTCCCGACCGTCATCCCGCGTCGAGCTACGCCCTTGATTTTGATCCCTGTGGCTGTCCCTATTCACGTACTTCGACGAACTGCTGCCCAATGAGATGTGGACTTCGTCGTTCATCGAGCTTGACGTCCGCGTCCTTCCATCCTGCGATCTGTAGATGTTTGACGATATAGACGACGTTCGGCGCCCAGACTCCATCGCGAATTCGCATTTAGCGGTCCTTCACATTTGCAACGGTGTTTGGGGACTGCTTCTTCGGCTGTTGGCGCTGTGTCTGGGCGGTGTTGTGGGTGTAGGCGCGAGTTTGCGTTGCGATTTTGGTGGACGCTAGATATTCGCGACACAAGTGTATTGTACAAAGCTGTGTGTTACAACATTTATGGCCGCTTGGTGAGAGCAACAAGTTCACAACGCCCGGTTACACCTTAACGAGCGCCCATGCCTTCGTGTCGCCGCTCTCGTGTAAGGACGGCATTTCGTCAACTGAGGTTCATCCCTTTTAGCAGCAGGCCCTTGTGTACGCAAAGTAGTCTGTAAAATCGCCCCGTCGCAGGAATTCATTAATCGATTCGACTTGGGATTGCTGACCTTCGTGTTTTAGCGGTGCCTCTGTCCGCCGATTTACTGCATCGTCTGTGCCGTTTGCAGCCGCACATTAACAATGGCCAACGACGATTTGGAGCACGGCCTCTTCGAGGACTCCGAGGAGTCGTCCGTGGAAGATAACACCGCCCCGTATCTGACTACCGTCGAGGACCCGCCCACTCAGGAGTTCGCAGCGCCCGCGGCCGAGGCCGTTGCCGCGCTGGAGGTTAAACCGGAGCCGGTCACTCGCAAGGTGATTAACAAGACGATCCCGTCTTCCGCCTACCCCGTGCGAGACCACCATCTGGTAATCTGCAAATTCCCTCTCGCCGTCTCGATGTCCGCGTCCCCGTTCACGGAGATGGAGGAGCGCCAGAGGCTGCGCCAGAACCCGAAGCTGCTGGAGGAGCCGCAAAGCAGCGAAAACGCCGCGATGATGCGCTGGCGCTTCGGGCAGGCTCCCGAGGGCGACTCCGAGCCTTTTGGCGTCCTTGAGACCAACACCCACTTCGTGGAGTGGGACGACGGCACGTTCACCCTGTTTGTGGGCAAGACCCCCTTCAACGTCGACTACCGCAGCGAGACCGTGTTCTTGTTGGAGGACTCGCGGCCCGACCTGAAGCCGGTGCACGCGGTGATCACCGACCGGCTGCAGATGAAGTTCTCCAACATCCTGAAGAACAAGTTCACGCGCTCCAAGGACGTGGGTGCCAAGCGCCAGCGCATGACGCTGACCTCCATCGCCGATGCCGTCTCTTCCAAGATATCGCTTCAGCGACATCGCATAATGGTCAGGGAGAACGAGCGTTTCCGCCGCATCCAGCAGTCGACCACCTACGGACCGCGCGGTCTGACTCGCCAATTTTTGGAGAGCGACAGCGACTCGCAGTGAATGTTTGAGGTGCCATGCCGTTAGTCACTACTACGTAATGTACGCCCGTGGTTGAGCAGGCCCAAACCGATGTGGCAGTGCCCTCGGCTCCGGGTAACTGCAGCAACTGAACATATGAAGCATTAAACATCGACTGTCACTGGAGTTCGTGCTATTATAGTAGTTATATGCGTAGCTGGGTTGGAACTTCCTTGTAGACACGCACGGTAGTTGGCCCAGTCCATGAAAGCACGGCGCATTGATATGCCGCACGACTTCTACGTTACTAAGAATCCTGACGTTAAAAACCGCGATTAATGATTACATTTGTGGGTGAGACATGGCCAGATGATGCATCATAGCCTTACAGTAACAGCCACTTATCTCGTTGCTATAGATACAGCAAAATATGCGATGGGTAGGCAGCAGAACGCGTTGCAGAAATAAATTGCGTGATGTCGGTCAGCCACACGCTACACATCCAGGTGGCCGCTTTTCTCGTTGTTGCGCAGTTCCGGGTCAGAGATGAGGATGGCCGCCGCCGGCTTAGGGTTGAAGTTGAGGTACCTGCGCTGGCGCCTGATTTGGTTCTCCTCCCGGTGCTTCAGGAATATGGCCTGCTGCTCTGGATTAGCAATACATACTGCTTTTGCAACTTACGTGTTCGTTGCTGATGTCGCAGGTGCGGATGCGGGTGTCGTTCTGTATCGTCCTTGCGATCTTGTCCTGGCTGCCCTCGGCCGACTTCAGCAGTCCGAAGGAGAGCGACAGAATCGCGATACCGGTCAACACCGTGATGAAGTACGTCTGCCCTGCCGTGCGGTTCGGAAAGAAGAGGTATTGCGGCGGTTTCTTCGGCGCCTCGGCGTTGGTCGTCCTGCGCGTCCACTTCTGCCAGTCCTCCATGATAGGCCGGCACAGCGCAACAAAAGGCTTATGGCGAAGATGTGTACCCCATGTGTTGCGCCCGGAAGATATCGCGATACGGTTTCCAGGGGATACTGGGATGGAAGGCGCGCTAATGTTGAAACGTGGACACACCCTTCCACTCAAATGAATCTCCTGTTGGCTCCTTAATGGACCTATTTACTTACAAACGCTATATGCGTACTGTGTGTGCGGGTGATGTGTATACGATTCACTTTTGTAACTGTTGGACGCCATTGGTCATGTACCACGGATAGTGGCGCCGCCACCCGCCTAGCCTATAAGGCGACGATAGCGCGCAGCTGGCGCAAGGTGCTGCACAACTTCTATACACATACAGCATTAAGTAGTATATATTCGCCGGAGGTACATCAGCCAGCGCGCAACGCAGCCGTGCGGATATGAGCCCGTCACTTCGGGCTCCACATGCCGAGCCGCGTGGAGAACAGGAGCTCCAAAAACTTCTGCTCGATGTTGCGCTCGCGGCGCAGCTGCAGCTTGATGAGCTGGTCGAAGATCACGATCATGAGCGCCAGCCCGGGCCCGAAACCGATCACCTGGAGCGGGAACAGCAGCGCGACCTCCTTCGACGATATATGTGATATGCCAATCCTCAGCGCCGCGAGTGCTATGTGGCAGAACACCACGGCGAACGACGTGAACATCCAGTTGGTGTTGTGCCACGGCCACTTTGAGCCATGGCCGTACTTGTTCACCCACGAGCTCGAGGCGGTGGCGAGGTTGAACACCAGGAGCACCGAGGCGCAAAGCTGCGCGAGCACGTGAGGCGTGTCGGGGTGCACGATAACTTTATCTTCGCCCAGAGTTTGTCGATGGGCTGTTAGCGCGTCGCGCACCTTGTGGACGCATTGCCGCAGTGGCATTCGGAAGGGGGAGTCGCAGGTTCCAATATCCATCGAAACCCCGACAGAGGCGAGTTCCGCGGCGACCGTCTTGTTTATTATGAACAGGCATAAGCAGTATCCGAGAGCCGTCAGGGTTGTCGCTAGGAACAGCCGCGAGTAGTTGCGCAGCATGCTCTTGCCCTTCACCTTGAGGTCGTCCTTGTGTATCTTGTTGGGTAGAGTCTGCATTATTTTATCGTCCGGCGGGTTTGCCAGCAGCGAAATGGATACCATCGGGACGTACGCACAGAGCGTCAGCGCGAAGTCCAAGGGCTGGATGAAATCCGCGAACCCCGTGCAGGCCTGCAGGAACAGCAACCAGGCCAACGAGTGGCACGCGAGCTTCATGAACGCAGCCGACTCCTGGATGTTCGTGGACACGTGCCGTGCAACTCGCAACACCTCGTACAGCATCTCCATCACGTAGTACGGGTCCGCCACCTTGTACATGGTCGAAGTCTGCAGGTCGCACGGCAGGCTGGTAAGCGCCGCCGACAACTTCATTTCGGGAAGTGCCTCATCAAACATGTGCGCCCGCGCGACGCCGCTCCAGCGCTTACCGCGGCAGAAGCGGCACACCGGGTGGTACCCCTGCGCCACCGAGACTGAGCTGTGCGCCTCCCTAAACACGTAGAAGTTGGACGGTCGCAGGCCTCCGCCGATGCACATGATGGTTTCACCGTTGTTGCGCAATATCCCGAGCATTTCGGCGGTGTTCTTCGGGTTGCAATTCGCGAACAGGGAGACCTGCAGCGGGATGTCGTCGACCTCCTCAATGTGCCGCTTGATGTTCTCGATACCGCTGGGCAGCACGACATTGCCATCCTGGTTGATGTACGTGGAACGCTCGGAGTTAGCCAGGCTTATCATGGAGTTCCAGCTGGTCTCCAGGCCGAGGTGCGCCCCCGTTACCCTGGTTTGACGCTCGTCATGTTTGCTGAAGTAGACGAAGCGCACCCCCGCATCGTGGAACGACTGGATGCGGCTCGGCACCTCCTTGGGGTAGAGCCGCTTGTCAGCTGACATGCCAAGCAGCACGGTATTTTTGAGGCACGCGCTGACCATATCGGCGAGGTAGCCCTTGAGGATGCGCTTCTTGGTCGATTTGGGTATGGTGTCCCAGGGTTCGGAGGCCTCGCTCTTGTCCTGCTTCTTGAACTGCTTGAACCAGCTGTATATGCACTCGCCGCCGAGCTGCATCGATATAGGCGTGGCCCCCTCCAGGTACATGTACTTGCGCTTCCGCCGGCCCTCCGACTTGCCCGTCTTCACGGTGAAGACGGTGGTGGAGTCCAGGTGCGCCATGAGCATGTTGAACTCCTCCAGGTGGATGGGCTTGTAGGCGTACGCGAACGACACCATGCCCGACGACACCCACTGCATGTTGAGCTCCTTGAGCTTCCGCTTCATCAGCCTGTTGACCGCGAGGATCTTGCCCTGTTGGTGGTTGTGGTAGTTGAGGTTGCGCTCGAGCAGCATGTCCAGCTTGCCCTTGGCGAACATCTGGACGATTTGCTTCCTGGGGTCGCGCAGGAAAAACAGCAGCAGCATCCCGTTGGGGCCGTGCGCCTCGTCGATCAGCATGACGAACCTCATCAACCGGAACCGGCGGCTGAACGAGCGCTTGAGCCCGATCGAGCCGGTGAAGGTGCAGAGGCAGTCGGTGAAATCGCAGAAGCTCTCGTTGGACAGCATCCCGATGTACGTGTATATGAGCTCGGGAGGCAGCCTGAACAGCGAGGGCGGCTGGTACCGCGGGAACTGCGTGACCGTCATGGCGAACGACAGCGGCAGCAGCTGCGGGAGGCACCCGCGCTCGTCCTCGTTGTTGAACCTGACGTACTGCTTGCCGAACTGTGAAGAGTCGGAGTACACGTCGAGGATGACGAGGTGCTCGTGACCCGTGCTCGATATCCCGCAGGTGGCGCATTCCCGGTAGCTTTCCCCCTTCTTGACGCTGACGCAACCCGAGTCGTCACTTTCGATTGACGACTTCATCTTTAGGGAGGACGTGGAATTCATGGTTTTGAAGGGAGAATCACCGTTGGACCTCACGGTGTTGCTCCGTTCGATGTCGTTGCCCTTGATGAGTGCGATTTCCTGAAGCGTCGCGCACCCCTCCGTCAGCAGCCCAACGTCGTCCACGAAGCACAGCAGCGTAACGGAGGAGAGCACGTGTATCAGGCTGCCGGCGCTGTCGAGGCCCCGCTTCATCACCTTGTTGAGCTCCTTGAGGTGGTTGACCAGCGGGATCTGGTTGGCGTCCATGTCACTGTCGACGGAACCAGCCTTGGAGCCTCCGATGAACGTGGACGAGCTCGAGCTCGACAGCTGCGGGCAGATATCCACGGTGAGCCTCTTCTCGTTGTGCCAGTTGAAGAGCGTCTGTAGCTTGACGTTCCCCCAAATGTCAGCCAGTTGTACAAGCGGCTCAAACCCAGGGAAAGCGAAGCAAATCAGGAGCGTGCTCCCCACGAACAGAGAGCTAGTCCACTCTTTGATCCCATTCAGCCAGCCGTGCGCCAGTGCCACCACCGCGGTCAGGAGGAGGTAAACTGACATTTCGATGTTGGTAATATGCATCCTGGAGAAGTGCGTGCTGTCACTCAGGTCCCAGACCGAGTTCTTGCAGGATCCCCCAGTGGATTCGAAGGGCGCCTCGAAGACGTTGCGCTCGCATCCGCGGTTGACCAACGGGTTGCCGTAGAGCTTCGTGTCCAAAAAGGCCTTGAGTTGGGGCAGCATCGCGTCGCTCTCGGCAACGAACGTCCCGTCAATGAACTCGACGTTCGGCTTGGGCTCGCCCACGCTGCCGCAGACGCTTCCGAACTCGAAGACCTCGTCACCCAGGACGACGTTACCGTCGACGTCACACCTCAGTATGATCCTGCAGTCGCAGGGGAACACCTCTCCGGGCTTCATTTTGAACACGTCGCCGGAGACCAGCACGTTGGTGGGCAGCCGCTTCCATTCCCGGTTCCGGTAGACCGGAATGAGGACCGAGTTTGGCGGGTCGAACGAGAACCTCTTCTGCTCCAGCTCGGAGTGAAACGTTGATCCAATGTCATTCCGGAAGGAGTTGAGTATGTCCTTGACCCTCTCGCCGACCCGCGACCTGCGGATCCGCTTCATGGTCAACTTCACGAACGCGTTGAGCGCGAGCCATCCTGTGAGGAGCACGAAATAAATGACGCACGGGATCCTGGCGCTATTCTTTTGGGCCACAAGGGTAAGTACGCCGATAATTGCGACTGTGCCGAAACACAGGTCCTTTCTGAATAGAGATTCGACGTATGACCTGCCGTCGGCATCTGTTTCGTGCTTCTGCAGCGATTCCTGAACGTGATGTTACATTCGCTTACGTACGTGGGCGGCACGTTCGCCATTTCTGTGGTGCGGCGCGTATTCGAATTGCACATGAAGAACAACGAGCACGACAGCATCGCGGTCATATCGCAGATGGGATCTGACATTGTTACAGAGTGGGTATCGGTTGGTGATACGACGGGGCAGGTAAAGCTCACGGCAAATTTGTGATCAGGGGCAAAATGGCAACAGATTCCGGCACATTTGTATGTGGCGTGGATATTTTAGCGTGGTACGAGCCGTTGGTATGTAAGCCGTGCCGCCTATGCCGATGCTTATCCCTGTGCCGTCTACAACCTTCCCGTCACTCCATGCGTTCGCATGCAAGTTGTCCCATGAGCCACAATCGATACAGTACACACCCGCGCCAACGGCCACGACGCACGTCTCATTCAACCTACCGTGAGTATTGCGATGATGCGGCGGTTGACCTCGTCGGTAGACAGGCCGATGGGCGGATTGTATACGACCTCCGCCAGCGGATTCGGAACCTCCGAATCGTTTATCACGGCGTCCTGATGGACCTTCGAGTAGTGCAGCGCGTCGTGATCGAGTCCCGGCGGCGAGAATTCGTCCTCGTGTGTCACGTTGCTGGCCGGCGGAGCCTCCGACGCCATCGTGCCTCAGAATCACGATCCGTAGCTCCCGAACCTATCTAATATCACATCCTGACAACTACTTCGTTTGGAATGAGCCGAACTTCCGGTCCTCCTCCGCGCGAGCGCGCCCACGTTGCGCGTGCCCCGGCGGGCCTCAGCGGCTCTCCAGAGTGAACTTCTCGCGGCGAAATGTCCGGGTATGATCGGTTCAATATCCACGCTCAGCTCGAGCACTTGCAGAGCAAGTACCAGGGCACCGGTCACGTGAACAACACCAAGTGGTAGGTGGACACCGCGGTGGCCTTCGCAGCGTTTTTCAGGGAGTGGACGCTCAACATCCAGCGCGACACCTTGGCTTCTCACGCGGGGCACTATACGCGCCTGGCGTACTTCTCAATCTGCGAGAACGAGTCCATTGCCCGCATCCGCCATCGGTGCCTCCAGGTACGCCTGCACATTGGCATCCTAACCTGTCGCAGAACATGGCAAAGCCGATCACGCGCGTCAAAAGTCAGCCCAAGGTTTAGAGGTGGATTTTTCAAATGTGCCGTGCGCGTACGGCCGTGGATTGGCCCACTGCGCTGCCGGCTCTGAACCGTTGTGAACGTTGTCGTAAAACTGTCTACACTTTCACTCCGTTGTATCCGTGTCTCCATGGCGCCTTTGTGGGCATCGTGGATGCTATTTTAACGGCTATGCATACCGGCTAATGGGAGATGGAACCTGGATTCCGCGTGACGTACGCACGACGTCGACGTGGTGGACGCAGCTGTGTCAGCGTACCCAGCCGGGGTGCGCGACCGCCAAATTGAAACTTATATACATGCGGTATTGCCATTTAAGCACGGTTGTGTGATATGCTAGTGCCTGTGTTCCAGCAACCGGCCTCTGCCGTAGGCCGACGGGCTCAGTGCTACTATCCCATCGTCATCATGGTCTTCAGGAAGCTGTACGCGGCTTCCGTGGAGTTGAAACGCGACGTTACTCCGTTATGGCTGACGCAGTCGCACACGCCCATGTAGTTGACCGTTAGCATTATGCCCCTCAGCAGCGCGACGATCGTTTGGTCGGCCGGCGCGAGCGGCTTGGTCGTAAACCCGTATAGATGCGATACCTTAGACGCCAGGTTAACCAACCCCAACACCATGTTACGCGAGCCCGCATACTGCGATAGGTCGTCCGTCAGCCTGATTACGCCCTGCAGCGCCGATCCCTTGACGATCAGAAGCGCCCGCCCGGCAATCGACCCGTAGTGTGCGAAGGCGGTGAAGTAGAGTTGCATGTCGTCCTTGCTTACAAAGTCGAACGTTTTGTCGACCCGGTAGGCGACGGCGCCGTGCACAGGGGTCGGCTTTTCCGCCAGGTAAATCCAGAAGTCAATAACCAACTCCCGCAGCCGCTCGCTGAGGACACCTAACGCGCCATTGGGGTCTTGTAAGTAGAGCGAGATAATGTCACGAGACGATGCTGCTTTCGGCCGCGTTTCCGCCTGCTCGTCATTGTCGGAAGGTGCGCAAAACTCGCACGGTTTGTTGCGCCAGAAGTCGCGCAGCAACACCCGGGATAGGTCTTGGCAGGGCTCTTCTCCGTTGCCCACCTGCATCAGCGCCTCTCTAACGTGCATGCATTGCATCAGAGGCTGTGACTCGGCCAGGGTGAAGGGCGCCGGGAGCCCCTTGAGGTTGAGTGAGCCCGTGGCGTAGTTCATGAAAACGTATTTGCTGTTATCCAGTTTGTCGAGCTGGTACCGCTCGAGGCGATTAGCCAAGACGTCCAGCCACTGGTCAAGTCGGTGCTCAGTGATGTCGCTCTCGGCGATCATGCCGGGCAGCTCCAGCGTCGCCACGCTGATGTCGCCGCGCCCGTCCATTTCGAACCGCAGCGTGATGGACTCGACATCGCCCTCCTTGAACCCAGGGAAGGTTTTGACGTCCAGCACCAGCCTTTGCTGGTCGTTTATTTCCACGTCTGAGCACGAGAGGAGCGAACGCTCCGGCTCCGACGACACGTAATAGGTGTAGTCCGTCACCATGAGTCTGAGCGACCTGTAGTCCACAGCTTGGCCTTTCAGCCGTTCCATTATTATCTTCCCGACGTACAGGTTCGCGCACTCGTACACCACGTCGAAGATATTCCGATCGTTTGTGGTGTTGTGGATCGCCACGGCATACATCAACAGCGAGAGGAACGTGCCCCGCGTTTCGCCCTCGGTGCTGCACCCGAAGCGCTCCAGCAGCGTGGGCACGGCCAGCAGCACCTGCCACAAGTAAAAGTCGTACACAAGGGTCACTCTGAACATCCCCTCCCGCGTGAGCGTGCACTGCGCGTTGTTGTACTCAACCACAACCTGCTTGCGGCTGCACTCCGATCTCCGGAACTGCATGCGGTACTCGCTGTATATGCGTTCCATGGTCGGGTCGGCCTCCTCCGGGCTCAGGGGTGGCAGCGGCACCGAGTTGGTGGTGGCCGACTCCGCGAGCTGCTGCAGCATCAGGGGCATGCGTGTATACCGGCCGGTCGAAAGCAGGTCGACGGCCAGCGCGGTGTTGGGGCACGGCACCAGCAGCTCCAGTTGCTGCACCTTCCTCAGGTTAAGCGCCACGTCCCGGCCGCAGTTGTCGAGGTAGCTCTCGAAGGAGTACGTGTTTTCCAGGAGCTTGTCCAGCTTGCGCTGCTCACGCATGAACCGGTACAGCACGTACAGCTTCAGGAACACCTCGCGCTGCGCCCTCGCGAACTGGATGATCCCAGTGCGCGCATGGCTGTCGACGTACGACTCGTCGTTTACCTGCCGGTAGCAGAAGCAGCGCCAATCCACGACACATCTCTGGACGCAGTGCGATAGGAGGTCGTTGAACGAAACGACCTGAAAATCATCCATGGATGGCAGTTTAGAGGCCAATACGGGTGCTATATCAACACCTGATCGTAGGCGGCGCCGATCACCGAGGCCCTATATAGCAGTGGTGTGTAAGGCCATGCAGCGCGCGTAGGTTTGCCTTCCGCGGGTGTTCAGTCGCTGCGGGGCCTAATTCACACGTAGGCATGATGTCTGCCTGTCAATTATATGTATGCATGCTGCTACGGCGCTCGAGCCGTTGCTTCTCCGGCGTGTCGGATGCCGTCGCGGCAACGTCGTCTCTGGGTCGTAAAAGTGCGGCAAGGCATAGCGCAAACGGATCCGTTAGTGGAGCAGATTGCGGTGGGCACGTAGATGCTCTGTCCATACCCGAACCGAGTTGGCCCAGTCCACCAGCCTCCCCGCCGGAGTCGACCAGACCGCGGCTCGTGCATCACGTTTTCCGCTGGGGAGTGGGCAACGCCTTTCGGGCGCACTCAAAGAACAGGTACGGATGTCAACTGTCGCTGTTGCAGTGTCTGCAGGTTCCGGCCGACCCACGCCGAGAGAAACACCGCAGTGTCGCTGTACGAGGGGTACTTCGACTGCGACAGGAAGTTCCAGCACTGCAAAATCGCATACGACCGGCTGAATGAGCAGTGGGAAGTGCTGTGGACGGAGTTCGGCAAGCTAAACGGCAAGCCGTTCCCCGTGAAGAAGTTTGGCGTCGAGGCGTCGAAGGCCGAGAGCATCGCCTTCGCCGAGGAACTGGACGTGAGTGAAGCGGCCCAGGGCACACATTTATGCAGCGTCGGCTAAGCGAAGAGCTCAAGGATAACCCGGAGCCGCCAAAGAGTGCGTTATGTTGCTTTGTGGCCGTTAATGCAGTTGCAGAGCCCGGAGTCACCTTCGACCACACACTCCACTGCTGGGTCGCCTTAGGCCGGGTGCGCGGGCGACCCGCTGCACGCGCCTTCTCCGCAGATTACCACGGTTACGAGGGCGCACTTAAGCGTGCGTCTGACTTTAGAACCGGCTGACCGCCTAAATGTGTAATATCGCATCACGTACGTAGCGCTGCTGTCTACCGCCAGCTCTATCTCGTGCCCGCCGAAACGCCCGGCGGCGTTTTATAACGCCGCCAAATGTCGGTGTTGCGCTACGCCGTGCGCGGCCGCGTGCAGTACTACCCGGGTTAGTGGTTGTCGCAGCCGGAAGGTTACATGTGTCGCAGTGCGTACGAAGGCTTGGAAGGGTAACTTCTGTTCCGTGTCGCTAGGGAGTTCATATCGCCTCAGAGCTGCAGTATAAGCGCATGCGGATGGGCCAGTGGCCGCCTGAAGGCGCATCGCCGCTCCACCCAGTAGGTCCGCCTGCCGCGTTGCGAATGCTGTGCAGATCGAGCCTTGGGGCAAGCAGTTCTTCGTGTTCAACACCGTGCAAGACGGCCAGGTACGTCGTGTTCAATCGAAATTCAACAGCTGCAGCCTGAGACATTGCTCTGCGTCGCCAATCATGAGCGGAAGCCGCTGATGTACCTGCGCCGCGAGGACTTCGAAGCGCTGGTAGGTGGTCTATCCAGGTGGATTGGGTGCATTAATGTGTATAAGTGTGACACTAGCGTGATACGTGTCGCTTGTGCTTTGCATCCCTTGTTTCTGTGGCGCTGTATTAATAACTATGCGTCTTTGTATGGTGGAATGCGGTTACCTTTGCGCTTGTGCTGTTTCTATGAACTCGCGCTGCATAGAGATGGCGTTTATGCCGATGTGGCGACGTGTAGTATTGGCGATAGTGGAGGTTTGATCGTATATGGCCATAACCAATCTGGGTTCTCCAGCCCTAGGCCGGTAGATGGGCACTGCCGCTATACGTGCTCTTCACAAATGCCTCACGGTGGCATTGCCGACCCATTTCTGATCATGAAATTTGCTCGTTGACATGTTCAGTGGCAATTGAATTGTCTGCAACCGTCGTCACAGTTGTCATTTTCCGCGCTATTACGCCGAGTAGTGTCCATTGCTTTACCATCCGAAGCTTACGTGTTTGTAACAATGTGTGATGCACTACGAATACATCCTGCGTCTCATTTCGGTTCAGTGCAGCGCGTTCGACAGCATCAAGGAGGCGCTGGAGAAGTACGAAAACGAGGAGCAGGTGAGCCTTAATGCCATGCTGCGCAAAGGCGTGCAGGAGCCGGACATGCGCTACGAGATGCGGCGCCTGGAGGTGCTAGAGGACAACTACGCAATGCAGCGCATGAAGACGGGCAGGCACAGCTCCCACACGATCATGCGTGCGCGCCCCAGGAACAAAAAGTAACACCTTAAAATACTAGTTCGATTTCATCTGTTGCTGCTGCTGCTTCCAGCGCATCGCCGCCTGCAGGATCTTGCTCTGCTGCAGGCCGTCGTCGGGGAAGACGTACACCACGTCCTCCACCGTGGAGCCGTCTTCCAGCTTCCTCTTGCGGCGGACCTTCTTGGGCTGCCGCGACTTCGCCTTGGCCACGCTCTCCGAGTCGCCGTAATGGCGCTCCATCTGCAGCAGGTGCGCCAGCAGACCAGCGCGCTCGACCTGGTGCCCCGACGCCTTGTAGAACTCCAGGCCGCGCTCGATCACCGCCCTTCCCTTGTCCAGGTAACCCGATTCAAACTCGAAACCGGCATACCCCTTGAAGACCTTGATGTGCGTGGTTTTCAGAATCAGACGCTCGTAGATGTTGCGGACGTACGGGTGCTGCTGCCACTCCTTCTCGATCTCGATGTAGCGGTCCCAGACCACCTCGGGCATGTCCATCTGGTCCATGGCGATCGCGCTTTCGCAGAGGGCGCGCACACGCTCGCGCTCGTCCAGCATGAGCTCCAGGTTCACAAACGCGAGCCAGCTGTCGGGCTTGAACGGCCACATCTCGATGTACTTGGCGTGGATGTGCCTGCAGCGGTCCAGGTTGCCCAGTTTCAGCTCGATCTGCGCGTACGCCTCGAACAGCTTGGGCTTGCTGCAGCGACCGAGGCCCATGCCGAACGTCTTCCTCATGCTGTCGAGGTCCTCCTGGCGGAGCTGCGGCGGTATGGGCATGTGCGAAGTTGCAACTTACATGGAGCTCGGCGAGCAGGATATAGAACTTTGCGAATTCCTTGGGTAGCACTTGCAGTGCCTTGCGATAAACTGCGATAGCGCGGTCGGGTTGCCCCAGCGTGAGCTCGGAGAATATGGCATACCCGATCCACAGGTAGGAGTACCTCCGCCACAGCCGCCGGTTGTCGACCTGCGGCAGGTTGGAGATGGCGCGCTCGTACAGCTCGCAGATGCGCGTTCGCTGCGCCTCGGCGTACGCCTGGTCGATGCCCTCGGGGTGACCGTCGTCGGACAGCGTCTGCTCCTCCATGCGGATGTAGTCGAACCAGACGTCGTAGTTGTACGGCTCGTCCAGCAGGTGCTGCTCGTACTCGTTACGCTTCTTGGTCACGATGAGGTTGTCGATCGTCTCCTTGTCCTTGTGCTGCTTCTGGAACGACACGTACGTGCGATAGAGCAGCTCCGCGTTCTCGCGCGGTAGCGTCATGAGACCCTGCTCGTAGACCTTTTCCGCGCCTGCGATGTTGGCCTGCGACGTCTCAAACGCCGCGAACTTGATGAAGAACTCCTCAGTGAGCAGCTCGGGTGGCACTATCTCCAGCTGCATGCATGATTGCCGATGAGCACAGGCCACCTACGCATTTCACAAACGCCGCACGGGCGCGGGGGTAGTTCTTCTGCCGCTGCTCGAACTTGACGAACTTCAAAAAGGCCGAGCACGTGGGGCGATGCTCCAGGAAGCGCTCGAATATCTGGCGGCAGCGGTCGATTTCACCGCAGCGCTCCTCGAACTTGATGTAGAGCATCCAGCCACGCTCATCCGGGTTCCACTCCATCCACCTGCGCCCAGTGCGTCGCTAGGATTGCCTAACCCACCTCTCGAACACGGTACGTGCGCCGGCATAGTTGCCTAGGAGCTCCTCGAAATGCGCGTACTTGAACCAGAACTGGTCCACCCTCGGGAGGAGGCAGACCACCCGGTCGAAGAGGTTGCGCGCTGCGTTCACGTTCTTGTTCTTCATTTCGGTCTCGATGTAGCGAAGCCACAGGTTCGCGTTGTTCGCGTCCACCTGGAGAGCGCGCTCGAACACGGAGCGTGCGCGGCGGAAGTCCTGCTGGTTGGCCTCCCATAGCGCGTACTTGATCCAGGTGCCGATGTGGTGACGCTGCCGACGCAGCGTGTCCTCGAACTCCTTCCTCCGTTGCGCCCTGCGCACATGTCAAAGCCAGCGTGGCGCCACCCACTTGTAGTAGACGAGCTCATCTTGGTCGACGAACGTCCTGTTCGGCACGCGGTTTTCGCGGCTCTGCCACTCCACGGCGTCACGCAAGATCTGCTCCGCGGTGATTTGCACCGCCGCAGGCATCTTGTTTTTGACCTGCGCGGCGATGAAGTCGTGTTTCCGAGCGGCTGGAGCCTGGAATCCAGACACCGACGTAGCCTACCTGGAGCTTCGAAGGGTCGAACGGCGCCATCTTGAAGACAAAGCACGCAGTTCGGACCTAAAAAGGAAGAAAAGGTGCCGGATAAAACGGGGTGGATTCCGCTCTGCAACGCCGGATGCGGAAGTGCCGTGGCATCACACGGAGGGCGGATCGCGCGGCGCACTCAAAATTCAATCGCGGCTAGGGTATTCACACGAAAATTTTTCAATCTTATTCAGGCACGTGCATATGGTCGACTGCGACCGGTAGACACCGCCTCAACAAAAGCAGGGATCGTTGGCGAAAGCGCCCCGGCAACAAAGCCTACAACGACACTGCGCGGGGCACCGCCTCTTACATATATTACTATACATTTATTCAACAAGGTGACACTAACACGCTGCCTTCCTTTCGGCAAAACGCGCCGCAACCCACGATCGTGCCGTAACGGCAAATTAGATGGATGTGCAAGTGCCAATTCCCGCCTCCCGACGCAGCATCGAGCTCACTTCAGGAGCTTGATGGTCTTGAAGTGCTTGATCTCCACGTCCTTGGGCTGCAGCATTACGAAAAACTCGCCGTCCACCTGGAAGTACACCTTCTCCCTCGGGGGAAGCTCCTTGAACAGAATCTTCCACGGGCCCGCGCCGAAGTGCAAGCGGCGAGCCACCCCGAGGCCACAAAAGTCGGCGGCAATGTGCGTGATTCGCCTGTAGGTCACGAACTCCATGCGGCTGTCACCCATCTTCTGCGAGGTCTTTTTCAGCTCGCGTATCTCGTCCTCGCGCAAGTTCTCGAGTCCGATGCGGCGCGCCTTCGTGAACGCAGCCACGCCAGCCGAGTAGCTGGGGATGTTGAGCGCCACGAGCGAGGCGGTGCGCGGGAGGATGGGGAACTCGAGGTTGTGGGTGTCGGTTGTGAACACGGTCTTGGTGTACCCCTCGCCGCAGAGCATTTTGTCAATCTGCTTGTCGACGCGTACAACAGGCCGGAACGTGTTCTTCATGCCTTGCATCAGGTAAATTAACTTGTTCATCGGGCCCGAGTTGGAGCGCAGGCGGTCGAACCCGCGCCCGATCCTCGCGTCCACGCCCAAGCTGAAGTAGTTGCCCATGACGAACTCCATGTGCAACACCTCATGACCTTCCGCGTCGAGGATGGTCTGCTTCTGATGCGTCGAGGAGCTGATCTTGTTGAACGACCCTTCTGGCTCAACCGTGATTAAAATCTGCCACAGGTCGTGCTGGATCTCCTCCGCCTTGTACATCCGCTCGAGGACGCGCCTCAGCCTGCGCAGCCATGATCAGTTCGGAATCGCAACTCACGGTGTCATGTTCATGTCGAACGGCATGAGGCCGTTGAAGTCGTTCCAGTTGACAGCACGAGCGAGGTCATTGCCCGTTCCGTAGGGCACGATGGCGAAGGTGATCGTGCTGTAGTCGATTGAATGAGCATCCATCTCGCCTATGAGCCACACCACGCTCCCGTCACCTCCGCAGATGACCACCTTGACATCTGCAGCGCAATGACCGGATGACAAAACGGCACTCACTGTCTTCGGGGGACTTGGAGGCCATGAAGTCACGGAGGTGGCGCAACCCCGGCTTGTTCCCGCTGACGCCATCCGTTATCGAGTATATGCGTACTATTGCGGGCACGGGCTTCGAGAAACGCAGTTCGTCCACTTCAGGCTGCGCAGGTGTCAGTACGGCGGCAGGCTGGCGCGAGCGCCACTCACCTCGAAGAAGTTCGACGCTTTCCTCCCCCCGCTGCTCGGGTTTACGAAAAAGTAGATATATTCCATCGCTACATTTTACGCAGGAACGGCCAATGCGAGCTGCTACGGGCGCGTGCGTGCGTGCGTTATGCAGTGAGAATCAGTGGTGCCACCTAGACGGATCACAATCCACACATTTAGCGCATTTCATCACATGTTGAGTGACGGGAGCAGGGGGCGGTCGCTGCTCAGAGCAACGCTCGCGGTGGGTGACGCCGTCGACCACCGCCGGGAGTCGTAGCGGCCCAGGACACCCAGGTATCCGCTGTCGTGGGTCGGGTCCCAGCCGGAGCACGGGTCCATCTTCCTGCGAAAAGCTCAGCAAACAAACGCAACTTTACTTACCATATGGACATCACGGCACCGCAGAACCCGCAGCCGAGCAGAAACAGGAGGAAAAAAAGGTAAAATCGGTAGCGCATCCAGATCACAGCCTCCAGCATGCACAGCGTGGCCGAGCTTGCGCAAAAACTGCAGAGCAGCAGCGTTACCCGGCTCTTCGCGCATTGCGGATAGTGCCAAATCTCGCCTACCTTGGGTGCCCGTAGGCCGTAGTAGTACAGATAGAGAGTCGCCGTAATTAGCACCAACGAAGCCAGGCGCAACGACCAATACGTTGCCTGCGTGCTTTCGAACTGGCTGTAGTAGGCGGTGGCCAGGTCGAGAGGCGAACCGCCGCCTTCCCCGACAAGCACCACGCTGTCATCCTGAACGCATGTTGGTGGTGGTACGAAACGGTGGCCAAGTATTAGTGCTCCAACATTCCACTCATACGTATAACTTAGCATTGCGTGGCAATCGATGCAAAAAACGGCTACGCGTTCACAGATACGGCTTGGAGGCAAACGCACCAGTAGCGGAAACGGCTCCAAAAACGTCTCCTTAGGTATCAACGCAGTTCTCTGGCGCCCGATAGCGCTGAAGCGCATCGTATCATTGCCCCAAAAGGTGACCCTCAGATCACCAATCTGCAACAGTTCAGCGCGACGCGCAGGCACCAACCTTCGGGTTCTGGGGGTCGCCGGTGTACAGCGCATTGTTGTGCACCTGGGTGTTGAGGTAGTCCACATTGGGCACCGGGAGCGGGTACGTGATCTCCGATGGCTGATACCAACGGTCGTCAATAAGCGGCAGCTGCCTGACTCCCCGCACCGCCGCAAACGCGCCCGGCGGGACGCTGTAGCCGCCCAGCTTGAGCTTCGGCGCAAACTTGCGCCCGAAGCCAGGCACATGCGGGATGTACCCCGGGTTGCGCTCCGTTGAGAACAGGGTCTCCACAAAATTTTTCTGTGTCACCGCGTGGTCCACGAATGCGCCGACCTTGTGCACGCCGTAGTAGCCTACTTTGTCTACCCATTGGTACATCTCCACGCGGGTGTCGAAGAAGGCGCCGGTGTACGAGTATATGTTGCTCGAGAACTCCTTCGGGGCGTAGAACGTGTGCCTGGTGTCGATCTCGCAGTCCTGCAGCGCATGGACTCGGGTGCCAGTTGAACCTACGATGTAGACCAGGCGGTGCTCAAACTTGTCGGACGGGACACATGGTGCCTAACAACGGCTCTTAGACATCGCATGACCGCCTACCTCTACCACCTCGCTCAGCAGTGGCAGCACTTGGCAGCGGTTGCGGCAAAGGCGCACATCGCTCAGCAATGTGACCCCTAGCACCAGCGCCGACGCCAGCAGTAATAGTATGACCAGCATGTGTGTGACCTAACCATGCACTGCCGAACGGCCTGCAGCCGCGCCGGAGCGACGTGGCCTCTACCGGGCTCAGGGGAAGTGTGTCGCAGCTGCGAGCTCACACATGCGGGTACGGAATCGAGTGTGTCACTTTATGGATCTATACGTACCAATTACCCACTGACAGTAAAAATCCGACGTGAATCTTCCGTAGCAGCGCCGCACGACACCTCTCAACCTGCTACCTGCCAGCTTACTCTTCTATATGCACACGGTGAGCCCACAGTGTATTTATTTGTGTATAAAAAGGTGTCCTGTGTATTTTTAATGATGCCGATGCCTCTTGCGGCTTCCGGCTGCGCTTCCGCGCTTGTACCAACGACGCTAATATTAAGCCCTCAGAACCTACAATGCTACGCATCGATGCATTAGCATACAGCTAGCTCGGTCACCTCGACGCGAATAACGAAGTCGAGTGATCATGTGGGACCTCTACATTCAGGATAGCGACCCTTCGGGAGGCTGGGAGTCGGACTCCGCCTCGGAAAATGTAAACTACATCCCACTAAGCCCACAATATGTCAACCTGCGTGAGTGCAGCGACTGTGCATCTTCCGATTACGGGCACTGCTGTGATTACGGAGTGGACGTAATTGACTGCTGCACATGCGATCAGTCCGCATTTGATATACCAGTAGTGGCTGCGCGGGGCTCGTGTAACGCCTGTCACCACGCCACATACGATGATCGCCCCAAAGTGCTGCAGTTCGAGGGGGAAGCGGCTTTCACGACGGAAAAACCGGCCGCTGCAGGCTTAGGGGCCGGCACGCCCAGTCTCCAGGAACGACGGTCGGTAGACAAGCCTAAATTCACGAAGAAAGCCGTGACAATCGAACGTGGCGATCAAACTGTTAAGATTGAAGTGCCCTCGCCTCCTCCCAGTCGGCCATCTATCGGGTCCAACAACATGCCGACACGCACACCGGCACCAAGGAGAAGCGTCTCTGCAGCATCGAAGCGGAATCGCGCATACATGTTCTGCGGCAGGCCGCTTGCAGGGACGCAAAACACGTCGTACCGCAACATCGTGCTGCCCCGGGCTCCGGGTGAAAAGGATGTCGAGATCATAGCGAAGCGGGCCACGAACGACCGCGCCAGCTCACATGAGGCGCGCATCAAACCGCCTCAGCGGGGTCCTAAGATAAGGCTGGCTATTGAAGCGCCGCGGCGAGGGCACTGGTGATTCCACGACTGCGAGACGTACGAGGCGCTCGAGCCGCGCGTCGCGACGCCCAGATGTGTATTGAGTTGTAGGACGTGTCGATACGCCGGCAACCGCGGCACATATTCCGAATTGTAACGATCATCTAGTTCCGCTGCGCAAGAAGCGGCCGTGTAGTCGATGACGGCGAAAAGTGGAATCCGCCGTGGCGTCAGTACGCCCCTGGGATGGGTGTGGCTCATAATCGGACTAGCCGTCGCTGTGAACTCTATGACCCATATAATCGGCGCTAATGACACAGATAATTATCGGGTGTGTCTACCCCTTGATCTCAATGGCGACACTTGTCCCTTGGATGTCACCAAGGACTTGCAGAAGGATGGCCACTGGTACCGAGTCGTAAACCAGTTCACCCATGTTCTCGGGGACGTCACCTTCGGGAATAGGGTTGTAAAAGGCGATTGCCGTTACACCGTCAGGAATGTGTACGAAGACACCAACGAAACCGGTCGGAAAGTTGTGAAGGTACGGACCCTGCACACCGACAACACGATAGAGCTAGAGGAGTACGTCGAGACGGAACCCGGTTCGACGACGTATGTGGAGCTCAAGAGAATACCAATTGACCTCGACATGAACGCCGTGGAGTTTCCGAATCATGTCTACCCACTCTACAACCCAAGCACGCGATCTACGGACATCGACATTCACCCAACATACCGCAACACCTACAGAATCGGAAAGGTCACTATCGCGCAACAGGTGGTGCCTGATACGCCATGCATCGGCAGATCAGTCACGCTATGGGGGCGTAGGGACGGTAGGCGCATCGCAGACGTTGCCACCGTCCATTTCGACGAGGTCATCACCAACGACACTTTCATCGAGCAGTCTGCTGGACACGCAAATTTCGTCCCTTATGATCCTAATAACGGTACTGAAGATATTCGTATAGGTTTGATAGAGGATGACCTTGACTTCGATATGTTTATATAACGTATATAAGTAAACCTTAGTGGTGCGCTCTACCACCGCTAAGACGCTTACCTTGGCCGACCAGGTGCCTACCAGCAAACACATACTACATCGCGTGTGCTTACAATTACAAGGCAGTTCCAAGATAGCATTAGAAATATTAAGTAATGAGCAAGAGGCCTCCTACGCAGCCAGGTTGGGGCAGCCTTCACTGCTCAATAAACAACGCCGAGTTTCACGGCATGTAATCACGTGCGTATATAAGAACCCAATATGCCATAATGTACTATTTTCAAACTTAATGTTGCTGCTATGCGTGGATTATCTGGGCAGAGTGCTCCACCACTGATAATGCACAGTGGGTGGGCATTTCCATTTATATAACGAACAATATTCAAGGACAAACACATAGATTGCACATTGTCGACATATTGTGGGAGTAAAGGATTTTCCCGGACATTGAAACGCCGTTCACCCTGTAAAATAACGGATAGCTTTCATATGATAGTGTTCCCCAGCTGCCGACGTAGATGACCAGTCAGTATATTTTACGGCCGGGTTTACCGTGGAATTACGCATTGCCAATCATCACAGACACTACAACAAGTACATGATATGTCAGCCACATTATCTCTCGGTCGGTTAGTTAGGTGGGCTGAGTGAGCTAGCAGTGGTATCATCATTACTATGCCTGTAAATAGTTGAAGTTGCTACTTTGCCAACACATGCGGTGGCGTACAGTGTATAGGCATCAGACGAATACGGGCAACAGGTCGCCTTAGTTAGCCCTTTTCAATGTTACAATGTGCATTTGACGCTGTCGACATAATTAGTGAACGATTCGTAAAACAACTCTTTGAGCATTATTATAAAACATTTAATAATACGTTATTAGACGAGCATTATGCAGTTGATGTCTGATATCACAAGGTAATTGCGATAATACAATGTGTCGGGCTTAATTATAAAATGCGATGCAAAACGGCAACTTGCGGACGATGTATTCGCAGGCCTGGGGGTAAGGCAGAATGTTAAAGACAAATAAATGGAACAGGAGGATGAGGGCGATAAAGATGGCTATGACGATAGCGGTGACGATGTTGATAAACGTATATCTACAACAATCACAGTCACAACTCCACACATCTTTCTCTGTGCACTTTGGACACTCATGAAAATCATGATCGCCGTTTTCTTCTCTGAAGTTTTTGCAAACTTTGCATTCGTGTTCTCCAGTACACGCTTTACAACACCACGGACAGCAATTATAAGAGGGGCCAATACAGTCTCCGCCCCTTAAAGAGCAATTACACTGCTCTTCCGACATTCCGGTCGTCATAAACATGGACAACCATGTACGACGTACCTCAGTCTCCGACACTGACGTTGTCTCCTACTGGCTTCTCCACCACCCAGTTGACCCCCATCCAACGCACCGCCGTTTGCGTCACAGCAATGTAGCCGTCACAACAAACACATAACCACATTGACGCATGTGGACGGTATCCTGGCCATGACATGCAGATCAGCCGGTGCCACTGTAGCAGTCAACTCCATGCTTCACAAACCGTTTGACTTTGCCACATCAGCTGCTAAATGTCGTCAAATTTGTGTAATAATCAGTGCCTAGATGAATTGCTGTGCGCGGTTAACATGTTAGTCGTCCACACGGTTGATCTTCAATGCCACTTAACCACACCATCCATGTGACATCACGTAAACATGTCTCCGCATCATTCATCATGTGGACAATCAGTACCTAACCCACAGACTGTTTAAAGGACCAATCACCATCTTATGTGACTCTCCTTCACGTAGCACAGCAGGTTGTCAGCTGCCATCCTGGATGACCGACCAGCCACCCAGCTTCACAATCCACCTTGTTACGCACTGCCTTAGTAAGTCATTCCGTGATCAATTAGCGCATTCAGCTTAAATATCTCTGTGTGTATAGTATATGATTAAAATGCAATTCCAGCTCATTTCTACGCTTGTCATCTAAGCCGCTGAGTGAACTGAACGAGGCTGTCAGCTGGGTGGGGTGGAGACTGTCCCAAACCATTGCCGCAGTTTTCGACTGTAACAATCATTACAGGCCATATCATCTTCATTTTAGATAGATTATACCGTTATCGGTGAATTTACGCCACGTTTGATGGAATTACCCAAATGTTTGGTAACCTTTATGTTCCGGACTTTGGAGGGTACCAGGCACCTATCAATTTTCTCTTTGGCAAACTCAACTTCAGAATTGTCCCTAAGCTTAAACAGTACGGATTCCTGCCTAACCATATCGAAGAGGGTGAAGGTTCACGCTGTGCTTTGTCGCTGTTATATAACCTCCCTTATTGTCACAACCAAAGACATGTTTGGAATGGTACCTTGATGACACGTTCAACGCCTTTTTTTGTCACCGTATTCTGTAGGCCTTAAGACCTAAATAGGGCATATCCGACGTACGCCAATAGCGTGTTGTTATGCGTCATATGCTTTTCGGCACGGAGCAGGTGAACATGCCTTGGTGGCCTCGGGTTGATGGATACGTCGGCAAGTTTAGAGCCAATATCTAATACAGCACAGAGCAACAACGGAAATATAATTTCGATACACGTGTTGAAATCATGAGCTTCCTTAAACGCCCCCGAAGGGGTGGATGTGGCCCTAAGTGTGGAAAGAAAGCGGGAGGCCGGACAACGGGGCCTCCCTAGTCACTACAGACAAAGGAACGATGAATTCACTACCCAGGGGGGGAGAAAACCACTACGACACAATACGGATAAAGATACGTACAGCAGGTGGACTAAGTCATGGATGCAAAATTGAGCCGCGACGAGGAGGGGCGAGGACAAGCTATGGACTTGGGGACAGGCGTACTAGTAGCCCGCAAGCCGGAGCCATAAGTGCCCTGACACGAGGCAGAGTGAGGCTATAGAAGGGGATACCGTATGCAACGACCGGTACCATGCCGTTGTCCGGTGGCGCCGGTGCAAGAGGGGGAGAAGTGAGATGCGTCTCAGCCCTCACCACTTCGAAGGCGTCCCTGTACCGGAGAGGATGGAAGCAGCTGGACGGATTGGCGTGGGGCCGAGATGTATCGTGGACATAGCAGATTAACGAAGTGGTGGAATTGGCATTTGTCAAGGAGTATTTGTTAAGGTGGCATGAATTCATAGGTGTTGCGAAATACAGTGGAGGGTGGTATATAACATCGCATCTGTGCTGATAATTGCGGTTATGAAGCTTTGTCAGCACGTTGCCGATTGATAAGTCTCAGCTTATACGCCTGGAGGGGAGTCGCTGGGCTGCTGGGATGGACGTGCCACTTGATTATCAGCATGCGCCTTGCCACATGCGGTTGTATTGGATATACATGTCATGGCGGCGTTGGGATATCTGCAATCACGGTTGCCCCAGCAAAAGGTGGATGGCATTGTAGGGGTGGGGGTATGGGCATTGTGTATCGTCAGTTGGCTCAGGGTGTTCGAGGTATAAGTACGTTGTTCATTGTTGTGCAGGGTTCATTGTCAACTTGGCTCCGAGGAAAATGTGTTTCTGTAGCGGTGGCGGTGGCAATTGCAAAGGCGAAGTGAAGTGCATAGGCATCCATATTGCTATCGCTTTTGCCGGCTTCATTGGTTTCTCGGCCCTCCTTGTCTTGGTTCTATACATCATGGGTAGACAATATGATGTGAGCCTTGGTACCATATTCGGCCAGATACGGGACGGGTTCCGTGGTTACAAGCCTTCACTGCACTAGTAATCCATGGCATCACCCAGTCCACATAGCCCCACTGTAGCCATATCACATCCGATCTCAATTTGATTACTTCATCCAATCACTAACATGGTTGTTATACATCTGCTTACCTACGTTGCGTTAGACAATCATTGGTCGTACGCGGATGTCATCCCCGCTTCTTACTTTTGTATCGCACCATGACACTATAAGATATGGCGTAATACACGTTATCACCACTGCAGCCGCATATATATATATCAATGGAACGTATTCAAAGGTATCGCGATAATCACCATCTTTTGTCGACTAGCGAATCATGGTCCTCACCGCCGCAGCTGGGAGTGAGTGAGGATGGTTGAAATGACACTGCCCTGTTGCGATATCATAGGCAAATCCACTTTCTTAAATTCCATCCTGACCCTGCTCTTGTGGCACAGATTGCACGGGTCGAAGAGGTGCGTCTCGAAGTCCGAGTCCCAGCCGTCAGTCAGGAACGCCTGGAGGGGGTACTCGGAAGCAGTGATGTCACTGCCGTAGTGGCAATCCCGCCAACCACCACTCAGTTTAGCCCGACTACACTGCGCCTTCAGAAACTCCAACTGGTGGTGGCAGGCGTACACGTAGTCACGCAGCTGGCAGAGGAGACAGGAGGGGTCAGGGGAATAACGAAACGTACGGTATTCTGATTCGAACTTGAAATCTTTATAGCTTGCATAATTATCACGATGCTTTATCGTGTAGATAACGGTGGCTGAGTAGAGACATGCCTCTGTCAGTTTGGCAGTGACCATGGAGGCGTCCAACGTCGAGAGATCCCCGGTGACTTCGATAACATCTGAGAGCTTGGAGACATTTTTGTTAGCATCCTTCAAAATGCTATAGATATAATCTGTAATCAATCCAACATACCCTTGTGTATTCAAGCCCACAAACCAGTAGAGCATTTCCCGGACACTTTTGGGCGGCGGCAGATTATCGGTGGCTGAAGGAGGGAAGGCAGTTGGAGGGGTTATATCAGTTGTTGAAGTGTTAACGGACCAAGGGTTGAGACATTCATCTGTGCTAAATGGGTTAATTACGCGTTCATCTGTCTTCCTTGCCGGGTCACGAGGCATCCCGGGATCATCGTACCCCTCAAGTCCGATATGTTCCGGCGCAAAGTTCAGATCGAAATTAGTCTGGGAAAGGCCTGAGAAGCCTTTATCCTCTGCAGGTCTTAACTCGTCTTTAAGGATATCGGCCGTGTTGGCATAAGGGTCATCTAGGTCCACGTCTTTAAAAGTGCGATCTTCATGAGGCGGTACCTCTATGGAAAGGCCGACCTCGGAAGCAAGTTTGCGTACATTGCGCTTCGGTAATTCTACTTGGAATCCCATGGTTGGTTGTGGCTAAGTGAGGAACGTTGCTCGGGGAATAGGCGATGATGGCAATTCGGCGTCCGGCACGTGTGATCCGCTTAACATTGATTGTGGAACTGGGGTGTCTATCTTTTGAGATATACGGACGTTGGCATCGGATTTTGAAGAGTTTGCCAGGATGATGCCTTCCACTTCATTCACAAAAGCAGGCGCATCTCCATTTAACTCTACGAGGGGAACAACAAATGTATTTCTAGGCATATGTATTGGAATGTTAATATCTTTTTCAGCTGCATCGAGCATTTTTTAGTTCCTAATCCTTCATTCTCTGCCTTTTTTCTTCTTCCTTGTACGCTCTGCGCATGTTTGTGACCTCCTGTTGCCTCAAAATTAAATCGGTGGGATCCGGAACTGGCTGTCCATCCAACGATTTTGCGTGATTATGATGGTTTTGGTACAGCAGCTGCATTCGACGTTCTTCGTCTTTCTGCTTGTCACACTTCTCCGTCACTTCGTTTCCTCCAATATCCACAACTATTTCCCCATAGTGACGGAATATTGCATGATCAGCATCAGACACCATTGTGCCATCAATAACTACAGCTTTATCATCGTCCAGCCCGCCCTCTTCATCTCCTATTTTTTCTTTCACTTCCTCTCCGTCAACTGGAAAAACCAGTTGACTCTCGTCAACACCAACTACTTGGCTATCGATACTGTGACTTTCATCTTCAGCATTGACCAGTGGTCGCTGCTCAATAGTAAACAGAGCGGTGTACCCACCACCAGACACATCGGTCCCCTCAACGTCGATATCCACTACACCCTTAACATCGACAATCATCTCATCGTTATCAAACACTTCCTCCATAACGTCATCTAATAATCCCCTTTGCATAGCTTCCCTTAACCTATCTTCCTCTCGCTTCGTTTCCAAATCCCACAATTTTTTTCGTTCCTCGGCCGCCTTTTGTTTTCGTTCTTTCTCATGTTGTTCGTAGGACTGATCCTCTATGGCTTTGCCTCCCAGAATAATATAATCCCCCTGCCCTCTATCCCTTCCCCTTAGTTCATAGTAATCACGCCCATGAGCATTACGGCCACCGGTAGGCTGAGGGGTAAGGCCGGGAGCAGGACTGCCGGGCTGACTTGGAATGGCGGCGACTGTAGATGTTGGGGGGTCTACACTAATGTTTTGCTGCTCTAATTTCTTTTTTTGCTCCGAACGTTTTTGCTGTAATCTTTTTTTGGCATCTTCATTTTTTACATCGTTTTCTATATGTTCCACGTTTTGCTGCAGTTGAGTTTTCCATATATCTTCTGTAGTTTTCTCTAAATTTTTGTCAAGCTCATTGGCGGCCTGCATTTGCTTTTCATTCCTTTTTCGGATACGTTCAATGATTTCTTTTGTTCTTAACTCCGACTTGAATCTATTCTCTGCTTCTCTTTCGTATTTTTCAATACGATCACGTGCACCATGTATCGCTTCACTTATCTTCCGATCGTCGGAACTTTTTTTTTGTAATAATTTGTTGCGTTGCGTTTTGGAAGTTATTTTCCGTCTTACGGTCATCCACATGTTGTGTAGTATCGGCGGCTGCGCTGCCGATAATAGAAGGTAATTTATGTCGGGCAGAGGGAATAGGTAGTGCACTCGGCCGATGCTTAACTGGATAACCGGCGAAAGGTCCCGAAGAAGCATTACCATGCTCGTTAACATGTCTTAGATAATCTCCCATCTGCTTAATTTGCCGCTGTTTTTCACCTTCAGCCTCTATCATCATCCGTTTCTGCATATTATCTAGAAACTCATTCCTATTGGCTCGCCATTCGTGAGCGTATTTTTTTGTTCTGCTTCGTACGCCTTTTCCATTGCGATCTGGCTTGTTACTGGGTTTGTAAACGATCTACCATCGAGAAATATGGCACTTCCATCCCAGTGATCGGCATCCCTCTCCTGTGGAGCATTGTACGGGTTTTCATTCAGAGGACGGCCAACGATTTGCTGAGGAGGCGGTCTGGAAGCGTGAAGGCTAGGCTTATTTGGAAGAATTGAAGTATACCTGGACTGCGTTGGTGGATGGTTGCGTTGTTGCTGAGTCTGCATCCGTACAAGAGTTTTAGCTTCATTTTTATAATGATCTTCCAGCATACTCTGCCTTTGGGCATTCCAGATTATTTCCTCGTCATCATTGGACTTAGAGAAACATATTGCACCATCACCAAGGTACGAGGATGATGTCGTACCATCAGGACAGGTGTTAGACTTCCCAGAATTCTCAGGACCTCCTGAACCCCCGCCCCCTCCAACTCCAGCAACACCTTGACTAGGAGGCGGAACATCAGATGAAGGATCGCCGCTTTTTTGAGCAGACCCAGAAGTAGACCTCTGTTCACCCAGATCCTGACCACTACTGGGAACAGGGTCACCAGGTGAAGGAGTGCCTGCACTTGAACCATTTCCGTCACTTTGACCACCCGGTTGATTTGTCGTTCCCTCAGCTTTCTTTCCCTGGTTCTGTGCTCCCTCAGATTTTTTGCCTTGGTTTGGAGTCGCTTCAGCTTTAAGGGTAGAAGGCTTTGTCGCCTCCGATTTAGTGGCAGTGGGTTTCGCCGCCTCGGCTTTGGTGACCACAGGCTTTGCGGTCTCAATTTTAGTGACTTCGGTTTTTCGAGCAGGAGGATCTTCTTCATCCAACAATTGTTCATCATCTTCATCTTCAGACTCTACATCAGACTCATCTTTAGACTTCTCAGCCTGAGGCTCAGGCGGGCCGTCTTCAGCCTTATCCGCTGCTCTTCCTTTTTGCGCCCCCTTTTCTTTTGCTTTCTCTACCTCCTGTAGTTTACACATATCACCATTCAGAATATTACAAGCTCATCCAAACCTTTACTCTTGTCTTTAAGCTCCCCTATTACTCCATCCCAATCCGTTTTTAGAACGTCATATCTATTTGGCCACTCTCTAAAATCATACCCATAAAATGTGAACCCATAGCGGATGAAGTTATTGGGAATATATCCTGCAAGTGTGTCGGAATATCCCCTAGGCAGGGAGTTGCCTTTCCGAAAAGACGTACGTTGGAGTTTCTTAAGGCTCGTAAACGGTGTAATATTCTTCAAATTCTTTGTCACCGCCGCTAAATTCGTTCTAAACCAACTTGCCATTTTCTTAGCAATATCGTGTTTACTAAAGTTGTTCAGATCACGCGCAAAGCCAGTGAAAGAAAATCGTTTGTCCTTGAAAATTTTTTCAAGAGGTTCCTTAAGTTTGGCGCAATGCTGCTTTAATTTTTGCCATTCAATGCATTTATCTTTCGAATACAGATGACTTTTAAAATCTTCCTCACCCGTGACTTCTGCAAATATCCTGCAAAAGTCTCTCACTAAGCGGAGTGCATTGGCGACGTTCGAAGCGTCAGTTCCATGACTGCCGAGTACCGTAGTAGAATAAACATCAAGAAAAAGGTTGTTATTATTACTGTTTTTGTCAAGCAGCATTCTCAGATCATTTGCCATTCGAGAACCTTCGGAATAGCCACCCCCAGTAATTGGCATCAGTTCGATTGGATCGAATCCCCCGGGTATGACCCCGTACGTATCGCCAGTTTTCGTAATGAAATACTTCTCAATATCAGTGGCAAGGTTCATAAGTCTATCCGACGGCATACGAAGTTTAGCGAACAGTTCAATCTGCCCAACCTGTTTATCCGCCCATCCCCCTCCGCCGAGTGCTTTGAAACCTCCGTCCACATGGTAGCGCAGAAAATACATCACAGAGAGAACCTTCGGAACGCACTCCAAAAGAGCGTTGAGTGCGTGTTTTGCTGTTTTAAGCCTGTATACGAACTACGCGCCTTTTTACATAATTTATTATGAAACGTGTTGATTTTGGCGAGGAAAACCGACAGTGCGGTTTCTATTTGGTCCCGATTAACACTTTCGTACTTCTTATCAAGAAGCCTTTTAAGTCTACCGGCGAGCTGACCTTGCACACCTTTCTGAGTATGTAGCCAATGAAAAAACCCCAAACACTCCTTAAGAGTGTTGAACGCAGGAACGCTACCCTTAGCCACCATCCGGCCCACTTCCAATCACCTCTAATCCACTCTTACAAAACTCCACGGCTAGCCTCCAGGACTATGTGAACTGGGAGACACTAGAGTGACCACACTTCCAAGGTGACTCCGCTTAACACAGCTTGGCAGACAACTAAGTGCGCTGGGTGGAAAGGCTATGAAGTAAGACGCTGAATAACACCAATACGCATCATATCAAAACAATGACACACCTATGCCGTTTTGCAAAATCCATGAACCATCACACGAATCCTATAGACACACCACCCACCTGAGGAGGGGAGGCAACAATCCAAGGCAGCCATGCTGGAGTGAGGGGGTGGAGTAAGGTAGGAGGATGCTGTTATACATGGTGGTTTGCAGTGGGGATAAAATATTTTGGCAGACTTTTGGTTGAGCCTTGAACACATAGCTCATACGGTAGGGCAGTCACAAGGTCAGTCTCTTGGTCACCACTTAGGTCAGGTGCTAGGTAACCACGTTGCTTATGGAATTGGTCAGGTGCTTGGTCATCGGTGCAAACATTACTCTGCCTACAACATTAAATGTCAGTTGCCAGTTAGGTGATCTGTGGGATGTGGATTACGAAAATTGCGCTAACAAATTGCTGAGTTCAGCTGCAGAACGCGATGCAGAACGGTATCTTGCGTACGAGGAAATCGCGGATGTTGCGGCCCACCGGGAAGCGGAAGATGCACAGGTCGAGCAGGATGATGGCGACGATGATGGCAACGATGACGGCGGCGATGGCTGGGGGGCAGGGCGGAAAGGTGTGGAGGCAGATTGAGAATTGTTTTCTTGGGTCTGAGCTTCGGGAAGAGATGGTAGCTCTTGACTCTCGGACTGAGACTGAAGACCGGTGGAAGTAAGGGAAAGCTGTGGAGCGGGGGCACTGCAGGTGCCAGGCCGCTCTCCACTTGCACATTTCGCTCTACAACATTTACATCCACATTTATACTCCTTGCCTGCACATTTTGTTTTACAACCGAAAGTCTCGCATTTGTAAGTTGGATCTCTGTCTTTTTGGCGTATGAAGGTATATCCGAAACATCCATTACAACTGCTTCTACCATCACATTTATCACAGCACCACGGACAACAAATACAACTGTACCGTGGACAACTCGTAGCACATAAACAAGGAGACCCTGTCGACATCTTCCGCTCCCAGTCCCCTCAACCTGCAAACATATCAGTCACCTGAGCAACGCACTCACCAACTGCAACACGTACCACTGCCGCTACCAGTCCCCTCAACCTGCAAGCATATCAATCACTTAAACAACGCACTCACCAACTGCAACACGTACCACTGCCGCTACCAGTCCCCTCAACCTGCAAGCATATCAATCACTTAAGCAACGCACTCACCAACTACTCATGAACACGCACCTCAGCGGCGAACACTGATGCCACTACTCTTTCTCCCATCGGAGACCCGCACCCAACCGGGTGGCCGTCATGCAACGCATCGCCCTGGATATCACAGCCGGGTCTGTTGCAGTATAGATACTATTCCCATGAGATTTACATGTATGCTTATTGCCTTTCCCCACAGATCACTGGACAAATGTCTTTGAGGTTCTAAACGTAACCACGCAGTAATGCATCATATTAGTTATCAATGCGGCATGTTAGTTTCATACAGGCAATAATATATTTCTAACGGCCCTATCCGTTACTGGCTCACGTGGGAGTGGAGTAGTGACGTCCACCCCTCGCTTCAGCTTACCACCGAAATCTATTTGTTAACGTGTAACCACGTATATAAGACGCCTCCTTGGTGAATTAGTGGTGTTTACACGGATCCACGCTTTCCTAATTTCTGCTTCACATACCATTTACAACGGGGTCTCGGCCAGTGTGGAGCTGAAGGGTGTCAAACTTAGTTTATCAACGCCCATTGTTTTGTCCATTTCCAGCATCTAAGTGTCATAATGGCATTCATAGTATGGTTCTTGCGTGATTGCCCATCCCATCAAGCTGTGAGCTATGACTGAGTCTGGTTGTACTTGTAATGTGGCACCTCTGTAATATCAATATAACCAGCGGTGGCTTGGTATAACATCCGATATTATGCTTTATGCATATGGTGAAGGGATTAAGTAGACCATGAGTAAATCAACCCTCATGTTCCAAGGTGGCCTGGCACCTAAAAGGCAGTTGCTCGATAACATTGGTCTATGTGGTAAGACAGATTAATAACTGTCTTATGTCGCCTCTATTGCGTGTGAAGAACATTATTGGTTTCGTAAACTATGATATCATATATAAGTGACATGGTGACATCCTCATTCCGGTGGTTCAACACACAGAGCAAACACATGTGATACATCTTCAGTCACTGCCTTTGCGATGTTGTCACTTAGGCACATGAGTGAGTGCTGTTACATAAAAAGGCTGTAGACATGGCAACCGCTTTAATAAAAAATGAGATTAGGTTAGTTTCAAGTTTTCCAGGGTTAGGCGTGTGGCTACGTTCGTATGGCGCTGCTTTCTGTGCCTATTCATACTTCACCACCTAAACCGTATCGATGTATGTTGAGAATTCCACATCACAGTATTGCAGACAGTGCTCGGTGATGTCCTTCGTGTATGGGCAGGAGTGTAATCGACGCGTCATGCCCTCATCCGGTCTTCAAGCTCTCACTTTGTTGTAAATTAGCCTAATACTCGTCTACAAGTTGAATGGTAGCGCTTTCGGTTTCTGTATTAGATATTCATGCCTCAATTCCGTGACTTTCCCTTTCCACTAGGTCCTATTGGGTGGCGATCAGGATATCGAGACGGTGCTTCTGTTCTTCCACCGATCTTACATGAGTCGAATTGGCGGATGAGATGGAGTAGTCCCTTCAGTCTTGAGTTCCTACGCAATGCATCGTTATCATGGTAATCTGCCTACTCCTCACTATTCTTAATCAAGACTATTGTTTCTTATCTGAGTCCACCTTCAGTCATATTCATGGTTAGATTTGGTATACGACATATTAATATCGCCTTCTCATCGATAACGGATCGATTCGTCCATGTCTTGCGGAGGCTCCAGAGGGAGCATAATTTCCATTACCACTTTACATGCTCAGTTATACCATGTCTCATTCACAACAGTCATAGTTTATTCCCTCTCACATTTCGGGAAAACTTTGGCCACAATATTGCTGGTAGATTGAGGTGGTGGGGCAGGGCAGTAATTGCAAAGGAGTTGGAGAGAAACCGATGCGAATATTAATAAGCACGTCGTACAGGATTCAACTATTGCGTTGCATCTTTGAAGATTAAATGCGATTTGGAGGTTTCACGCCACCTCCGAAGGGGACTAGAATTTGGAGCAGTCTGAATACTGGCGGTTAGGAAACGGTGAGCGAGGTGGATGCTAGTTTGGTCGTGATATTCAAATACGCCCTTAATCGAGGAGGCGCTTGAGTAATGTAGTTTGGAGCACTGAGAGAAGAGTTTGCTAGCTGTCCAGTGCTTATCGCATTTTCGCAGTGGAGTGGAGGTTTGCAGCCTCGAAGCGCTGGTGGGCATATTGAAGTTGCGCATACATTGAACTTTCGCTTCAGCACGATGGCGCCAAAGAATCTCACTGACTGCCCGGAAAACCTCCGGGAGGCCATCGACTGGTTGATCCAGGTTAGGCATGGGAATGGTGACAAGAATGGTCTTGATGAGTTGGCCAAAGCTTTGAAAAAGTTGATTGAGGAGGCTATTGAGAAGGCGTATACTACAAATTTTGATGCGCTTCTCAAGCTTCTCCATTCTGCCAAGTCTTACACCTGTTGTAAGGAAAAAGTAACTGAAATTGAAGGATTTAACGATTCCAAAAATAATGCCCCAAGAAGTTTTGAAGAACTTAAATCTAAGTCTGAAGGTATTAAAAATTGCTATAAAGGACACCTGGATTCCTCCCAACAGAAAGCCTATGATGAGATTCAGTCCAAGTTGGAGCAGCTTAAAAGTCTTAATGAGAGTCTTAAAGGCATCACTGTTGAAAAGAATTGCAAAGAACTTCTGACAAATTTATGTGATGGCCTCGAAACTTTCCTCGGCTTCTCCTCTGACTCCAAAGGCTACACTGGCCAGGGCATTGTCTACTCAGACCTTGACAGGCTGTGCGATGCGGTGATGGCGTTCTTTCACGGTGTTCTCAGCAATATTCAAGGGAATTTAGGGCAACATAACGGGCAAATTGATGAAGCTATTAGGTTTATTACAGCTAATATACATGGTAGTAAAGACAGTTTTAATAAGGCAATTAATGCGGTGGTGGATGGTGTCAGGAACTACAATAGGGAAGTGAAGGCGTCTAATGAGAAAATTACTCTCGTCATTACGACATTAAGTGGTCAGATGAAATCGTATTCAAAAGATGCTCTAAACAAAATTTTACCGGGAAAAAATGAGTTGGGCAGGCCGCTTGTTCATAGTTCAGAAAAAATTCAAGAAGCAGTAGAGGCCGTAGATAAGATACGTGAGACGGAGTGTAAAAAGCCTATTTCAGAATTTTTTATTGACATGCTTAAGGCAGATAAGGATATCAAAGACTTAAGCCCGGAATTGAAAATACAAATTGAGAACGCTAAGAACCTAGTTAAAGAACATGCTGCGTGGTTGAGTTCAATTCATAAGCATCAGAAGAGCGATAGGGATGGCGTTATTAAACATGTTGAGAAACAGCTTGAAGATGCTAGAGATCAAATCAAGGAACGAATCCGGAGTGATATAAATAAGCTGCTCGACGATTTGATAAGGAGAGTGCAGAGCATTTTGCAGTTGCTTAAGAGGATCGAAAAAAATGTACAGCAGTATGTTAACGATCTAGACTTATGGATTATGGAGGCAGATGCCATTGTCAGAGAGGCTGAAAGCAAGGTTGATAGAATATTAGAGGAAGTTGACAATCCTGCTAAATGTAAAGAAGAGGTTAAAGCAGCCGCAGAGTATATTAAGGGACATGGATTGACGCTGCATGAGAAATTCACGGAGTTAAAAGATAAGTATAATAATGTATTTACGATTATTAAAGGAAAAGAGGGAGATGGTGAAGACGATACATGTGTGGTGAAAAAGCTTAGTGATGCTCAAACCAAGGTGAATGAACCGGACGATTTGGAGACGTGGAGAGATGATAATGGTAACTGGGATGTGTCCAATAGCATCGATCCACTCATAAGAAAAATTAAAGAGAACTTTAGTAATTATTTGGACACTTTGAATGATGCCTTGGCAGCTGGTGTGGCAGAGCAAAAGGGTATTACTGTTAATGCTGATAGTACCCCTGCTCTTGATGTGCTTGTTGATAACGTGGGAGAATATGAATTGAAGAATAAGTTGGGAAATTTGGGAACGCTGCTTGAGACGGCGAAATTGGACAAGGATGACGGTGGCCTTGGCAATAATATAGAAAAGGTGTTAAAGCACCTTTACGAAGCCAAAAAAGGCTGGAATGCAAGAAAACATATTTCTGACATTTACCATACATTGAAAGCATCAATGCAGGAAAAGATAACAGCCGTAAACAGAGAACTCGGCCAACTCCTACAGGCCGCTGCGATTACAGGTGCAGCAAACCTTCATAGTGCGGTCATGGAAATTGTATCAAGTGATTTTAAGACCATAGAGATGTTGAATGGTGACATTGTGATCGCCGCCCAAGAGACGCAGTCCATGATCGACAACAAAGCCGAAGAAGTTAAAACAAACCTTCATAAACTCTGCGAAATTGTTAAGATCTATGCTGAGGGTGGCGAAGTAAGTGCAAAAGGCAAATTATTAGAGCTAAAAAAGAAGATGGGCAAAACGGCAAAAGGTACACTTGCTGAGGGGGTACTAAGGAAAATACACAATGATATTGACGCCATTCTTAGAGGTGATTTGAAGGATTCCATCAGGGAGACAACGGAGTTTCTAAGCCACGCTGAACAAGAAAAGAAAAATACAATCCAAGTACTTCAACACCTGGTTACTACCACAATTGATGGAGCTCGAGACACCATTACCGACGACATCAAAACCAGGTATGTACAATTGATCAAAGCGCAGCTCACAGCTTTCGCTGACAAAGTCAGCACGGCAATCGCACCGCTCCCAAATGAAATCACCGCAGACGCCGATAAGGGTGTTAAAGGCTTCATGAGAGTAATGCAAGATAAATTAAGAGACAGTGGGTTAAATACTGTGTTGGATGAATACGCGACACTGCAGACACTGTCTCGCAGAGCCAAAACGTTTTTCACTGAACTGCCTAAAACTCTGAACACGCGGTCTAAAATAATGCCTCCGGATTATCTTTCCAAACTGCAAAACAAATTACACCCTTTATTCACTGGACTCACTAAATACAACAGAAAATTTGTTGCTGGCTTAACTGCGCTTAACAGTCTGCTAACCGAAATGAATTCCAAATCGTATGCCCACCAGAATAATCCATTGCTAGAGTACCTCAAGCAAGGAATCACAGATATGCATGGGGAGCTGGACAAGGCGTATGTGTCAGTGTACGATGGGGCCGAACCCATAAGTCAGTGGGTGGATGGCAAAAACAAGTTGACTACTGACGGAAAACATGGCGCCAAGGTTTGCATTACCATACTGGAGATGCTGTTTAACGATTTTAATGACTTGCGGATTAAGTGTAACCAGGGCAATGAATACAAATACAAAACCGTATGTGCGAGAAATGGAACCGTAGAAAATCCACTTGGCGCCTTTTTAGCACGTTGCGGATATGTTGTTTCTGAAGAAAACAAACAAAATGGTGAGCTGCGCTACATGAACGATTTCAGGGGCCAGAATATCCACGATGATCTCCTAACCAATAAACATGGTATAGGTGATGCACAATATAAACTTGTCAGCGACGATGACGAGAAGGAAGAAATAAAGGTAGACGGTGAAGTGAGAGTAAAGACGACAAATCTACCAGATCATGGTGTCCTTAGAAAGCTCCTCGGATATCTTCACGATTACTATCGCGTATGTCACTTTGCCACTTCAGGGTCAAAGAAGTTGCCTTGTAATATCTATGATATGCTGATATGGCTGAGTGGCCTACCACATAATCCCGTATACCACGAATTAACATTCAGCAGCTTCGATGAGCTATTTGATAAGCCAGAGGAACAAAACGTGGATGTTAGAGGAACCGTTATCTCTTTGGCCTATGTTGACAACGTGTCATTCGCAGCGTATCCAGAAACTATAAAAGTTTCACAACTAACATCGGCACTTGGTGACGTATGTTCAAAGTCCCACTCAGTCCTCACAGCCATCGTTGGTCATGGCCACTCGGACGGTGTCTACGCTTGCGACTATAACACCAACGAATATAAACTACAGTATCCTAACTCTGCCAGCGCCTGCTTTGACATGCTAGTAGATGTATTGTACAGGGTGTATCATCAATTGAATTTCTTATATAATCAATGCTGCGACACTACGGAGGTAAGCGGCTGGCGTCATTGCTGGTATGGAAATGCAATAGGCGGTTCGTCATGGAAATGCAACGAGTTACAATGCCCTGACCAACCGTGTAATCCAACGTGTAACCAAACGTGCAGGCAACATCCAAAGTGCGGCCTTAAGTCACCTTTGCAATCCTTCTTAGAAGACGGACTGCCAGGCTTCCTTCCGCACCAATTCGAGAAACCCGGTTGCAAGCTGGAGTGCACTGTACCCAACCACAGAGGAATACCGTGTAAAACGCCAATGGGGTTCTCAGATATTGCCACTACAGCATCGCATAGGCAGAGTGGTCGGTATTTGTGCACTGTCCTTGCTGATTTCTGTGGCGGGAAAGATTCATGTCTTAGTAAAATTTGCAGTTTGTTGATTTGTCTTTTGAATAGGCCGCCGCAGACCCTTGACGAGATGTTTGCTTTTTACTACCATCTGCTCAATGAGTGGAATGGCAAAAGCGGAGCCCATGAGGCAGCTAAGAAGCATAAGAAATACGCTTTTGAGGATGCTGTCAGAAAAGCTTCCTTCGGCTTTTACGGTCACCTTGACAACACTACCATATTCAAATCGAGAAATCACAAAACCCATACCAACGGTGATCTCTTCACTCTTGTTTGTAGCGATATATCAGAGGTTAAGTGTGGTAGATATATCAAACCTCTTAGCCACAACATATGGACGGTTTTCTCACAAAAGCATGCCGCACGTTATCTCTCGTGGGTCGTCTACTTGACGGAAACGTTTTATAATTTGCTTAATCGACTGTTGAATGAATGCATCGCTACATGTGGTGAAGGCAACAAATGCTATGTCAAATGCTGTGCTGCAACATGCCCAGTCAAATCCGCCTATGCATCTAAAACGCCTATTATTGATCTTATTGATAAACATCACACTCAGGATTGCAAATCGATAACCCACTGCCCATCCACTCGTCCGACATTATCTAAATACGGTTTAGTTTTCAGGAGTCCGTATGATTTAAGTGGAGTTAACAACGTCGTATCGAAGCGGACATGTAAAGATTTCTGTTACGCATTGGAAACAGTCTTGAACAAAGAGATGCATCTCGAACGTGCGCTTGCCAAATTTGTATTCGAAACCATCCCAGAGTTCTTATTCAGAATACGTGAACCCTTCATCTGGACAGTCGTGGCTCTCTGGTCGCTGTCTCTTCTCTACCTGTCCTACGTCTTGATCGGACGTCTAGACACGCTCCACATCAAATCACACCTCAGGTCGCCAGCCTCCTACAAAATTGCCGCCCAGTCACTGCTCGCAGCTGCACGTGTCGGCAAAATTGCCAAGATATCGTACCTGCAAGCTTAATCACAACTGCGTGCGCGATGTAAACCGCTGCTGTATCGCCGTTCACCACGTTCACAGTACTCACAACTACAAATATACCACCACCTAGCTCACCCAGCCACCTAACCAACAACCCACCGCCTAATGTAATAACTAATCAGCAAATTGGTGGACAGTGTGGTTGATGCATTGCGTTGTTAATTGCTATTTGGTCTGCGTTACTCGTAATACGTGGTTGCATAATCCTATTGCAACTGGATTGTGAAGCCGGGTGAGCGGCCATCCGTGTAACCCATTAATGACTGCTCCAGCTGAGGCTCTGACCCACAAGTTAGATAGATGGGTATAATGTATGTGATGATGTGGATTGTGTTAAGATCATAGACATCTCTATGCTAGGCAGTGAGGAGACATTTTCCGGCGTGACGTCTGAGGGATGACGTCTCCGCCGGGCATCGCAGGCGGCCTCGTGGCAATGAATTACAACGTAATGCCGTACTGTACATTACTTGAACAGTTGATGTCGCACCTTCATCATGGCCCATGGTGGGACGTGGTTGGGGGATGCGGCTTACGGTGGGTGGAGTTGCGGCCGAGCAACTCTAATACTAGTTGACCGAATACACTCCGACCAAAATAAAATTTTAATTCTTCGTCAAAAAGCGTTTCTTCTGTGGTGCCAGGCGCGCGGATGTCGTGTCACTGCCGGTACGTTTTTTTGTCGGCCGACCGAAAGGTGACGGAACACCGAGGGGAGAGTGGTTGGCGGGGTCGGGGTAAAAGGTTAGGAGACTTACCCCTTCTTCGATCCTGCATCCAGATATGTTTTCAGCTATCGTACGTTATACGTGCTGCTACGCCTTTTTGACTCCGGTTGTTCTGGATTCCTGGGTTGGCTGCCTGTCACACTCCGGGTAGGTGGGATGTTTGCCCGTTTTCAGTGCTCGTCGATGTCTTTTGAAGGGTTGAGTGAACATATAAATGTCTTCGTTTACGGCATTTGTAGTGGTTGGTTTCAGTTTGACGATGCTGATTGCAGCATTTTTGCTCATACCACTTTGCCGTCTGGCTATACTGTCTATGAGTGGGCGTAGTGAGTGGTCAGGGTAGGGATTTGATTAGTTTAGTTGTTTACAGCTGACGTGGTCTTGGACACTGAACCTGTAGTTCTGCGAGAGTGGATTGGCGGTTGATTGAAAATGGTCATACAGAAGAAGAGTACCATTCTTCCGCTCAAAACACTCAAGGAGTGTCTTGAGTTCCTGAAGTGGTTGGAAGTCAACAAGGAGAAGCAAGAAAAGGTGGCAAAGAAACTGGAGAGGCGTATCAACTATTATTATTCAAAGAAAGTCAACGTGGAGAACATTAAATCCGCACTTTCTAATTTTATCGACCAAGCGTCACACTTTTATGGCAAAATATGCAGATCTAAGCAGCCTCACAAGCATGGATTAAGAAAAGATAAAGATGTGCTTGATACTTTGCTTGCTAGCATACCCAAACTGCTTTCCGTGAGGTCCTTGTTGGAATATAACGTGGATGTGAGGTTCCAAAATATTGGTGGAGGGGGGTGGAAGGATGAGCCAATTGGGTCGTTTATAGTGTCGACATCTAGTGTCAGTAAGATTGATGCATATCTCACTGAAAAAAACATCAACAAATACGGTGTCATTCCTGGGGGATTTGAGAAAGGTGAGGTGAATGATGCTGCGCATGGTGCTTATGCCAATGGTTCTGTAATGGCTAATGACTTCGATAAGTTTTTTGATCAACAGGAACATCAGCTTTTTCGCGACGTGTTCGCTACATCGGTGTCGACCACTGTCGGTTCACAGACTTCCAACTCCGCAAACGCCCTAAGATTGCTCAAAATATTTTGCGATATTGTTGAGACAGAGCTGAATGAAGAACTAAAGAACTATTTGGAAGCTCACCGTGTTTGTATTGATTGGGAAGAGTTAAAACAACATTGTTCAGGACTTAGGTCCAAGTTAGACACGTTGTTCGCCAATGGCCGCTTTTCCCACACCGGCCAGGCGCCTAGAAATGAAGATTTAAACAGTAAACATTTTGCTAAAAAGATGGCGACTTGGCTAAGAGATAATTTGGATAAAGTGCGAGGGAATTTGGAGAAAATTGAGACGAATGATCATGTACTCGGCAATACACAACCTGGCCAGCTTGGGGAATATTTGAAGAAGCATTTCTTCCCTTACGGATTCACGTTTCATGGCCACAATATTGATACTGAAAGCAATCTGAAGCATGTTTTAAAAACGGATTGGAAAGCTGTGATCGGTTGCCTCAATGAACATAATAGTGGCCTGTCTAAGCTTGTACATATACTGAAGGGTAAACAGTGTCTACTGAAACAATCTCAGAAAGCGGCTGTAGTGCAGAACCACGACAGTACGGCAGACCCTGAATCTGAGTCTGATCCTGAAGAAGATGAAGAAGAGGATGATGATGATGATGGCGGATTAACATATCAAAACAATGATCAAAGTGTACAGCATCCTGGACTTCCGAATGAGGCAAATTATTCAGACACTCCTCCTGAAGATGGCAAAGGTCAAGGCCCCGCTGGCGCTCTAGGGGGCGGTGGTGCGGGCTTGCAGGTCAGTGGTCCTCCAGCTCAACAGCCAGTTCCGCCACAAGCAGCTGCACCTACATCCTCAACAATTACTCCAAGCCCAGGCTCCTCGTCATCTGGTGGCCTTGGTCCAGGTGGTGGTACAGGCGCACCGGGGTCTAACGGTGACCAAGGTAAGCTAGGGCCTGCTGGTCCGGTTGTTTCAGCGTCTTCTGATGTTTCAGATGCACAGGTGATACAAACGTCTCAGCCTGCACTTCAATCGTCGCCAGTGTCATCTCTAACCCCTCCCGCCAGTCCTCCTGGTAGCCCTAAACCCACTGCTAAAACTGGGGTGCTAGGTGGGGGTTTACAGAATGCTTCTTTGGGTTCAGATCCTCTTCTAGCTGCAAGCGCTGTTTTAGCGCAGCCTTCAAGTGTTTCAGGTCCACCATCTGTAGCATCTGGCGTCCTTTCTACGGGTAGTGGTACGGACATTCCTGATATCGAAACGGAAGTTGTAATACATCCATGGGAAGGTGGTAAGGATGCCTACAATACACATTCTGATGCGTTACTCAATGATCATATTGAGAGGTTGCGAGATCCCAACGGTATTAACCTTCTTAATGGTCCTATTACTCATCGCGGCACAGTTAGAGAGGCATCTCCACAATCGGATATCGCTTCTGACCTGGATAAGTTACAAGAAGCTTCAGTTTTGTCGAACTCATTAGGCCTTCGTGATGTCGATATGCCGTTTGAACATTTTGATTTTCATGTTTCACCGAACGAAGGAGGTACTGGTGAGGTGTATATTCCCCAATGCCTCAACCCCTGGTATGTTGACCCTTCATCCACCTCTACCAGCCATTCAACTACTTCTCCCCCAGATTCTGACAATATGCCTTCTCCCAATACTGTCCGTGAAATGCTCTATTGGATGGTCGGCGTTGTCGAATTAGGGTACATTGGTTTTATTCAGAAGCATGTTGGTGGAGTTTTGGATGATATTAATAAAGACTCCTCGTGGCCTTCATTTGCCATCGATGTCACCGGGTATCCCAACCAGCTGACTGCTTCCCGTGTCACCAATACCCTTGCAGAGGCGTGCCTCTACTCGGCAAACATAATCACACGGATTAAGTACTACAATGATTTTAAAGCCTTCTCTACTGTTGACTTCAAATCAGTATATAGTCAGCTGCATTATTCGTCCGACCCCTCCTGTCTCCTCTGCCAGCTGCGTGACTACGCCTATGCCTGCCACTACCAGTTGCAATTCCTGAAGTCGCAGTGTAATCAAGACAAATCCCTTGGTGGTTGGCAGAATTGTAACTACGGAAGTGACATATCTTCTTCCAACTCCCTCCTCCAGTCTTTCCTGACCGACGGCTGGGACTCCGACTTCGAGACTCACCCCTTCGACCCTTGCAACATCTGCTGCAAGACCCGGGTACACATGGGATTTAAACACAAAGATCTGCCTAAACCTCACCAAACTGGCGCCACCCTTTCCACCATCCTCACTCCCAGCTGCGGCGGCGACGACCCACTGCTGACACTGTCCTCCTACCTCAACTGCCTCACCAGGCGGACGCCGCGCACCACCGGGGAGCTGGTGTCCTACTTCCACCATTTCGGCAATTTAATGTATGATGCGTCCTCCAAGGGATTGTCAAACCTTGGCAAGGCCCTCACCAAGCCTCATGAGAACTGTCCCGACTGGGACCATTTCGTTGATTCCGAGTTACCAGCTATCAGGGGAATCAGGGGCGTCGACTCCGCCAATCACAACGTTGACCACGCCGGCTCCCTGTCCAAACTGCTGGGCTGCGACATCACCAATGCGCAGTGCGCAAAACTTCTGTCGCCCACCACGCACCGGGCCTACGCTGTGTATTCTCCGTGCTTTACCCACACCTACCTCAGCTGGGCGGTTTTCTTATCAGACAGACTGTGGAAGTCATTCAAAAGACTGTTGTATGATTTAGAAGGGCATGATAACACCAAGTGCTCATCACTCCACTCATGCCCCTATGCTATGCCTCTCCTCTACACACACGGGTTCATGCCACCGGAGGGTAAATTGCAGTGGCCACTCACATGCTCAGATATAATCGTAAAGCTGAGGACCGTGGTCGACGGCAAGCCTATTGCAATGCTCATGACCTGCATGGACGACTTCCTCTACAGGGTCAGGATGCCCTTCATCTACACGCTAATCGCACTATGGTCGGTAGCAGTACTCCTCCTCTCATACACGATACTGTACCGCCTGGACGTCCTGTATCTCTGTTCTCATGCCATCAGGTCCAAGGCATCCCACCTCATCGACGTCAAGGCGCTGCTCACTAATAGCAGGAAGATGCTCTCACTCTACGACGCCGATTACTTTGACGATGATCCCAATGATCTCATAGACCAGCTTAAATAACTACGAATATAGCACGTATAATAATGCTTCACAACGCATAAAAAGTAGTTTAGTATTTTCATGATCTTAGTTGCGGCCACAGGTGCCCAGTCGTGTTAACACAACATATAGAAAAAGTAATTGCACAATGTGATCAAATGAAGCGTCAACAGTGTCGCATATCGGGGTGTTCATAACGCAAATGATGTGCCTTGATGTGGCATGCTGCGAATTTTACGCCATCCGTGCCATTCTGGTAAAGAACCACAATGTTACAGAAGATAAGCAATGTTGGATGTATGACCAGAGATGCAGGCGAATTGCAAGGTGACTGAGCGGCAACGATGACCGAGCGACAAGTAGGCCAACGAAAAGAATCAGACGGGAAAGGGGGTGTGTATGAAGGAGAGGGGAGTGACCAAGGAGGCAAGGAAGAGAACAAAGTGAAAGGTGGAGTGAGTTGGGGGAGGCGAGGAAGCGGGAAAGGGTGTTGATTGAAGGCTATGGCGGTGTAAATGGTGAGGAAAGTGTGGGCGAAAATGTGGAGGGTGTTTGAAGAGGCGGCAACGTAAGGACATATGGGAGGAGACAGGGAGCGGCGCCAATTGGGAGACTGGGACAGGCGGGAAAGGTTGAAGATGATAAAAAGCGATATGATGGGATAAGGAATAGATCGCGTACGACAAGACGGTCAAGACTCAGAAGACTGAGGAATACAACAGGCCAGACATAATCCTGGCGGATCGGCGGAGGAACACCGTCACCATCGTGGAGATAGGAATCACCAATCAAGACAACCTATTGGATACGGAAAAGTTCAAGAAGCAGAAGTATGAAGACCTTATAGAGGACCTCAAGGCGCGACAGTTTAACCAGCAGACCAAGATCAGGGTTATCCCCTACGTTATGACGTGGGAGGTAATAGTGACGAAGGAGCACAGCAAGTACAGACGGGACCTGGGCATATCGGATCGCATGGAAGCCCACATACAAAGGGTAGTGATCCAAGAAACACATAAAATAGTGATGAGGGATATGAAGCCGAAAGAAGACTACGATTCCGTCGAAGACCCTCAAGCCCAAACTGGATGGACGCCCGCATGGATGGCACCAGTGACGTCCGGCAATGGACCGGCGTGGATCCCGCAACCGGTTTCAGCGTGAAACACTCGTCTGTTAAAACCGAAAACCGGCCCTATTCACGTAGCCACATAGCACACTGTAAGATGAGAGAACACAATAATAAAAATAAAGTATCATGAACATGCCGTATAAGAAATGGACCATAATTTTCCCATCTCTACGGATACCCTACAGTGGACTCTCATAGCGTAAATGATCCCAAATAGCTATGTAACAATTGTCTATAAAGTGTGAACGCCCCTCACCTTCAGTATAATGGCGTTGGTTTGGGTTACCATTTTTTTCTTGTTGCTTTCGCTCTCCATCCTGCCGTAAATCACGGTGCTGGCCTCGAAACGATGACGCACCTTCGCCTGTGATTTGCATTGTTGCCTTAACATGATTCACCATCGTGATGGAAATCGCCATCGATTGCTCGCCTATAACAATCACCGCTTAAATGTGACAAGCATCTGGGAGCACAGGGCCAATGCAATAGATTGGAATCACCGAAACAATGTAGAATATAGGCGCTTACAACATCTGACAAACAATATGATCTCACATTAACAGTGCAACAGATTGCGGAATTTTTTGGGCCTAGTAAACTTCCGCAGCGATACAGAGGTGATCATAATATAATACCAAAGGGATGTACCAAACGAATTTGACTTTAGTGTCGAATGACATATCGAATTACAAAGCAGACTACGTGATACCTGCTAATCACAACGAATAAAAGATTATAGCATTATTACACAACATGTTAACTGGTACCCTGTCAGTCGCGTAACCTCGGAAATGTAATGAGACCATATCATAAAGCTGCATTGAAAATTAAGTTTATAACTCAAGTGTTGCTGAGCAATATCGATTAGAAGTCCGTTGCTTCAAATACCAAGCTCAGCGTAGACCCGATGTTGGCATTGCGGACCACCATCGACGACCGGTCAAACCGTCCACTCAACGTACGAGGGCTCTGTAAATAAACCCAGCCATGGTACCTAGTAGTCGCAGGATCGGTGAACTTAAGGTGTTGTTGATCCACGTCCTCACCACCACAGCGCGGTACGCCACCAGGACTAGGGCCGCAGCAACGCTTGCTGTTATTCGACGAAAAGTTACGTCGACTCGGCTTGCAACGTTCGGTCGTAACATCACCCCCAGAATTACGGAATATGCTAAATTCCTTCCGGTGGCCAAGCACTCGACTTTTCGGCAGAGTCACCGTGCATGACGACGCATGCGCCCCTTTCTTACCAACATCGCGGGTGGAAATGGAGGAGGACGTAGCTTCCCAGGTTGTAATGGAATCTTTCACCCCGCCATGAGTTTCTTCCGCAAGTATGCTGTGACTCGACTCTAAACCACGAGTTGCCCTGACTACAACGCCAGTATTTGCACGCCCATGTATACCGTGCGGGGACACCAAGCGTTCCACAGGACGCACCCGCGCTCCAAGAGCTCTCTCTGCAGTGATATTTTGGGTAGATGCTTGATGCAGGTCCTTAATCGTAACCACCGTGCACGCTTCAGAGTTCAACGATATCGCGCGGTTCGTGGGCTTCACTTCCCGAGATGCGCACAATTTGGCGTCCCCAGGCTGCTGTACATCAGCCAGATCCACACCGTTACGTTTGGCGACCTGCGCTACTGAACGATACCTTGCCTCCCAAATCTCAGCCTCCTTCCAACCCTCGCTCACCTCAGCCTCGAGGTTGCGTCTTATCTGCTCGTGAGAGTCGGAGAGCTGCTGGCAGTGCTCCTGTGCCTCCAATAGCTGTCTATGCAACACGGCAACCGCCTCCAGATATGTTTCGCGTTCTTGCTCCAAGTTGAAAATGATTCCCATTAAAGCGCCCTCAGGCAGCTGCGAGACAATGACATGCAATTAAAAGGTCAAACATGTGATTCCGCAATACGCACATGTATCATCCACCCTTCAGGTACATACCAACATGAGTTACACAACAAAGGATTCACTCATCGTTGGAGACATACACGAATTGTACACATCAATCGCCATGAGGGGGGCACTGCAACAGAAGGCCGTGGAAAAGGCACTGCTCTCACTGTGGACACGCAACAACCATACACATCAAGTTAAATCCACCTACCTGTATACTTTCAGCACCCTCCGCAGCTGATGGTCCGGGCGCTTCTGCGATAGTGCGACATACGGGGAGGCCGGGCAACGGCAGCTCCGTCGACGTGCCATCTCTCCCACCGAAAACGGGGCTCCGCGCCCCCTCCTCGACACCGCAATTCAACATTGTTTTACACCGCTGGAGTCGACTCTCGTGGAGAGTCTATGGGCGTGTGATAGACCCGTCTGACTTTACATGAAGACACGCGGCCGCAACCGTGCTGGACCAATCACATGATCCATTCTAAATACAACAAAACAGCAATAAACGCCTTTGTTGGTATTTGGGCGTAGTTAGACCCGGATGTGTAGGTCGCATAGTTATTGGCCGTTCGCCTCGCGGCCTCCGCCGTCATCCCGGACGATGCTGAGCAGTGCACCCTTGGTATAAAGCGCGCAACGTACTCCCATAATACAGCTCTGACAATACGTTTTTCCAAAATGTGTACAATGTTTAGGGGCAGCAACCTAGGTTCTCCAGCCTAGGCAAGCCTGATCAGACGCGGCTGCAGGGTGGCCAGCGACACCAAGACAACGGAAGGCTGCTTCGTGAACGCAGGCACGCAAATAACCCTCGGCGAGCACCCAGCAGCTCCAGTTTCCGCGCTGGCGAACTCCTGCGAGTTGCCGCTGAAAATGACATGCGGGAACTCTGAGTCGTCCTCAAGTGTGAACACGCGAGCCTCCGGGTGGCATGCTAGCGTGTCCGGAGCAGTCGGAGCGATGAATCGTGCCGACGCTGTGAGTTGCAGCGCCTCTGAAATCACAGTTTAGCGGTTTACGAACCAGCCACTCACCGAGTTCAGACAAGGTGCTGTAGTCGCAGATGCCCTTCACGGCCTGACCTGACGTCCCCAGGAACCTTACACCGTCCACAGTGAAGAAATAGGGGTTCGTGGTCGACTGAAACGTGCCGTACCGCCTGCTGTGTTCCAAAAAGCACGGGTGGATCGGCTGCTGGGGAAGGTTGCGATTAGATGGGTCGGCGTCGCCTATTAAGAATGAGCCCATCCGAAGCAGTCGTAGCTTATGAACACATAAGCACCACAATCACCCACCTGGCATGAGGTCGACCGGCAGTGCCGCAGCTAGCTGTGCAAAGTAAACATCACACTGGGCCAACGACGCCACGTCGCATTGGCCGATGCCATTGCCGGCTATGACCAGCCGGACTATTTTGCTGCTCAGGTCACCCATGCTGAATCACTTTATGACGTCTGTAACCGATGAACCTACGGAGTATTGCCGGCGACAAAGTCGCGCAGCATCAGCAGCGAGTCGTGGCCCGAGCGCGGCCCGGCGATGTTCAGTCCCGAAACCAGAGCCACGTACTTCTCCTCCGTCGTTGGCGGCAGCGGTACCGACGTGGGAGGCCCTGGCATGAGGTAGTCCTCGCACTCAAATTCACCCTGGTCATTGATGGCGCCCTTCATCGCCATCACCTGCATCCCCGTTAACAACCGCCCACGAATGAGCAATGGAACGTAATCACGACCCAACATAACATTATATTGTGCAATTCCACATCATTGCAAAACGAAAAACAGTGATACCTGTTATACACAACCGCACAATTGCGATTCCACAGCATCATGCATGTCTCAAACCCACCAGCCCCGTGACCAGCTTTTGGGGATCCAGCAGCGGCCCGTGCAGGGCCATGCGGATGCTCTGGTCCTCAATGAACAGCCGATCATCATCCGATGTGTACTTCGCAACTTGCTCCTGCTGAGCGGGGGTGCTTTGCAACACTTTCACTGCTTACCGACAGCTTCACCTGCTCCGAGTACTCCTCGAGCGGCGACGGCCGCAGCTTCATGTCCTTGTATATGGCTCCTATGATGACACATTGCGCCTACAAACGGATATACAGCTTGCCCTATCCCCAACCTTAGCGTCCTTGATGGCGTTCACGTAGTGATACCGCCCGGGTGTGCAGTGCTCCGTGTCGTTGGATTCCAACGACACCTCCGCCCAGTGTTGTTTGATAAGCGGCACCAAGCACGGCCGGAGCTTCTCCAGCTTCTCCGCGCTGAGCGTGAAGTACTGGTTTGCGTATGGCACGCCGATAAGCCGGAACCGCTTCGACAAGCTATCGTCGTACGCCGCAACGGCGCGCTCCGCGCCCATTTTGGACCCTCCTTACTACTCCCGAAAGTCTAATATAGACAGCACTTCGCAACGATAGCGTTAGACAACCTCCGCGGCGCGGAAGGACAAAGTAATTGCTCTCCGCGGAGCCCAGCCCAAACGCGTCTAACGTATCTCGCGACACACCTCAAGCCTGGCCACAGAGTTGGTGTCTAAAAATATGTGCTATTAGAATTTAAGATAGTGCGAGTGAGTCTACTTAGTAATGCGGTATATTATAGCAAATATGATGGCGATGATGAGACACACAATCGTCACGTACATTGCCGCCTTGGTGTAGAAATCCGACCAGCTCTCCGAGCGCAGAAGGCTGCGGGTTTCGCGCTGGCGGTTCGCGGTTTCCTCTGCCTGCGCGGCGTCTGCCGACTATGCAAGTCCACCTACGTAGTGAGTCGAACGGATGATCGTTTCCCGCTGCGATAGGAGCTTGCTCATAACGGTGGTGCCGATTTCGTTCGTCTCCTCGAGGACCCTGAAGCCCATGATGGATCCGCCTACACCTCCCACCTGCGAGAGTCGCCGATGTTGCCCAGGGACTCGCCCAGCATCTCCGATTGCTGAAGGAGCCGCGTACGGTCGCCCGGCTCCTCGGAGCGACCATCGGTACCCAGCTCCCAATTCACCATAGTGTATGCCACTGCGGTGTGTACGGCTCGCCTTGTGCGCGGGGGCACGGCAATCAACGCGGGAGCAGCTACGTGTGCTATGTGAGGCAAAGGGTGTTTGATTGTTAGCCCCGGGGGGCTGCAAAAATTGCTAACATATCTTTCGAAATGATAGACGGGAATTGGAGTAGTTTTCAACTAGCAATTATCGCGCATCCGCTAGGCGTCACTTGCAACGATATTGCCCCTTCCGCAAGGATAGTCCCCCGCGAACCCTCGCCAAAACTGTGTTGAGTACGGCACACTAAGCGGGTGACACCTGTTCCACCCCATCACCTAGGACACCAAAGTCAGCTGAGCGTCGTTATTGAGCAACATGTTTGCTCGTAATTAGACTACAGTATTCACTATAGCATCGCAGATAACATGTGAAATGTAGACACGGATGTGCGCTCCATGAGGGCCCTCGGTCGTTCGCTGTTCCAGGGCAGGAGCAAGGTGCTTGCGGCGCCGAACGTGGTAGGTTTTCCTAGCACATCTTCTACCCGTATCTATTGTTCTAGCGACGATGTGTAGCCGTGGCGTCACATATTTGCTCAGAAACGACTCGCGAAGCTCTCCTGTCTGGACCTGCGCAAGCAGATACAGGATTCGGCCAGGAGGCACATACGCATGAGGGCAGTCTGGACAACGTACGTCCAAGAGGTGTGCAAGAGGGTCAAGAATGAAGCCGCTGAGAAGGATGGCGAATCCGTCGACCGGTTCTCGCCCACCGACATCTCGCTCATCTTCGCCGCCTTCGCCAAATCCGGAAAGCGTGACTCAAGCTTTATCAGCTTGTTGCTGGAGGTGAGGCAGTATACTCATCTTACCAGCTAACCGTTGGCAGGCGATGCGGGACAATGTCGACAAATACGACATCCGGGATTTCGCCGTGCTGTACAACGGCCTTGCCAAGGTTGGCATGCAGGCGGACGAGATGATAAACGGCTTCAACAGCAACATCGAGTCGCGAATAACCGCGAAAACGTCGGAGAAGGTTAGGCTCATCGCTATTGCACCGTGACATAAATCCCAGGATCTTGCCCTTCTACTTAACGCTTTGTTGGAGCTCAGGGTCCGAGATGCCAACTCCATATTCGTCAAGGCGTCGCTGGCCATATCGTCAAAGATAAAGTACATCGCAAATTGTCACACGCTGACTCTTCTGCTGCACTCCTACTCGAGGTTAAAGGGCTTTGCAACCGCATCGGATTCGCCGGCGCCTCCACCGGTGGAGGAGGTGGGACCACATCGTTCAGCAGCTGATGATAGCACGTATCAAGATGACAAAGCAGTAGGAGGCAGTGATACAGTGTCACAAGGACACGATACCGCAAATGAACCGGAGAAGGAGCAGTCGCCTGAAGCAACGTTGATAACGGAGACGACGCTGTCGCTGCTGGGCAGATGCGCCGACCTCATGATCCAGATGCGACCCACCGACATCATGTACTACTACAAGTCGGCGCTGAACCTGATATACTCCAACTCCGACGGCGTCACGAGGCAGCTGTATGCCTCTATGGCCAATATGAACAAGGCGCATATCCGGATCCGCGAGCACGTCCTCGAGTTCGAAGCCAGGGAGCTGGTATCGCTCCTGCAGGCGTTGCAAAATGCCCAGCGCCTAGCGGGCCTAGAGTCACCGTTGGACGGTGATGGCGCAGTCTGGGTGGTGAACAACGAAATCCGCAACCAGGCGCCCATGCTGCAAGAGGAGATCACCGACGAGCTGACCTACCGAACCAGGGTAATGTCATTCGCCGAATGCCTCGGGTTCTTGAAGCTTATGGACCCGGGAGACCATCGGGGCGTGCTCGTCTGTCGACGATTAACCTACAAGGTCAACAAGATGAACGAGCTCAACAGCTGGGAGCGGTACTCCAAGACTGACCTGTGGGATCTCATACACATTCTCGGCAGAAGAAGCGACGTAGCCACCAGCACAGAAGCACAGGAACTAATGGTGGCTATAACGAAAAACATCACCGGGACGCTAAAACTGAGGGAGGTGGATGCGATGTGCCGGCTAGCGGCACGACTCGGCGCCAAAAGCAATTCGCTTTTAAAGAAGGTAAACTCTGTGACATGCCGCGCCGACTGCCTGCAACCAACGCAAGCCGCCTCCTTGGCGTACCACCTGACCGGACTAGGGTACATCGAGCACATCCAGCCCATTCTGGCCGCCTGCCTACAAGTGGACAACGCCAAAGATGCACTTCATGTGCTGACGGCGCTGGCAATCCTGAAGGTGAACCGCCTGGCGCAAATTTCCGCGGAATTAGTGGACACTATGACAAGGCAGATCGAGGTTGGCAAGGCAGAACTGCCTACCGACGAATTGACTACAAACAAAATCGCACTGCTCAGGGCAGCCGGCATAGCTGAGCTGCACGGCGAGAGTACAAAATACAGACTGTACCCGAGGCTGTTCTCGCCTGTGGACCACGTGGCACTGCGGAATGTACGGTTCACGTCCAACAAGCTGAAGGTGGACATCCAGCTGATGACCCTCGAGCAGTGCACGGAAGATATCGCCAACAGCCTCGCGGAATTCCTCGCGAAATTCGACGAGAAGACTCGTTTACACAGGAACTACGATGCTGGTGACATGATAGTGCCTATCGTGATTGAGTTGCCCGGGTCGACCAAGGTGGCCGTGCAAGTGCTAATGAACGACTTCTACTCCGGCAGGCGCCAGATGCTGCGCAACGACGTCTTCGCACAGATGAGGCTAATGGAGGACCGCGGAATACGCACAGTTGGCTGCCGAGCTGACCACTATCTGCAGGGCGACCGGACGCAGTTCATCGCCAACCTCCTGGAACGCTGCCACAACGTGGCAAACTCGGAGACAAAAACGGCGAAAGGTGAGCTCCAAGAGCCACAAGCTAGGTTTGCCAAAGCGCACGCAGTCGACATAAGCCCGCAACAGCCTAAGCTTGACAGCTTCTCCAGGTTCAGGCGGCTAGTTGCCGGCTGAGCGCTGCAGGCTCAACCAGCCGACTGGCAAGCACTAACAATCACCGACAGACGTAAATATTTGACTGGAGCTGCTGCAGGCAAATTCCTCTGAGCAGCGCGGCATGACCAACAGGGAGTGAACGGCTGCTGCGTCTACACACTGGGCGAGAGGAACAAAACTGCCTGAGAAGGCGGGAAAATCCGTTCCGCCGAAAACATTTAAGTACCGACCCGACTCGTATCATACGGTGGAAGCCGTATTGATTACGTCGCCGCGGATACCGACGTTACACCCTGTCGCCTCTATGTGCACATGACGCCGTTTTCTTTTTGAGGGCAGAAGACCGTGCTGCTATCGCACAGGGTTCTGACTGAACCTTTAGGCGAAGTGGTTGCCTACGACCGCCATTAAAAAAGACACGAAGCCTCCGGATTAAGATGGCGCCGCAGCAGAAGACGATCGAGCAGCGCTACCAGAAGAAATCGCAACTGGAGCACATTTTGCTCAGGCCGGACACTTACATCGGCAACACAGAGCTGCAGACGCAGCAGATGTGGGTGTACAATCCCGAGACCAAACGCATGGTCTACGAGCCTGTCTCCTTCATCCCCGGTCTGTACAAGATATTCGACGAAATCCTCGTCAATGCGGCTGACGTGCACGCCCGACAGCAGTCGGACCCGTCGTTGCACCGTATGACCTTCATAAAGGTCAACTTCAACAAGGAGACGGGAGCAGTCACCGTGGCCAACGACGGCGAGCCCATCCCGGTGCAGATACACAAGGAGCACAACATGTACGTGCCGGAGATGATCTTCGGCGAGCTGCTTACGTCTGACAACTATGACGACTCGGAAGGCCGTATCACCGGCGGGCGTAACGGTTTCGGCGCCAAGCTGACCAACATTTTCTCGAAGACCTTCGAAGTCACATGCGGCGATAGCCGCAGGCACAAGCAGTTCGGAATGAAGTGGGAGGAGAATATGAAAAAGATAAAATCCCCGGCCAAAGTTGTACCGTACCACGGTAAAGACTTCGTCAAAGTCACCTTCGTGCCCGATTATGAGCGTTTTGGCATCACCGCCATGGACGACGGCACGCTCAAAGTGCTCCTGAAAAGGGTGTATGACGTCGCGGGCACGACCGGCCTCAAGGTCTTCTGGAACGACGAGAGGCTGCCAATCAGCGACTTCAAGCACTACGTATCGCTGTATTTCGACGAGGAGGCCCAGCTAATGAAGGTGTACGACAAGGCTTACCGGTGGGAGGTGATGGTGTCCGCCACCGACGGGAGCGGGTTCCAACAGGTCTCGTTCGTCAACAACATCACCACTTTGAAGGGCGGTACGCACGTGCAACACGTCCTGGACCCACTCGTGGCAGCGATCACCAACAAGGTGAAGTCGAAGAACAAGGATGGCGTGGAGCTGAAACCGTACCAAATCAAAAACTACATCTTCCTGTTCGTGAACTGCCAAATCGTGAACCCGACCTTCGACTCGCAGACCAAGGAGACGCTCACCACGAAGCCAACGAGGTTCGGCAGCAGGTACACCATGAACCCGAAGGCGGTGGCCCAGATCCTCAAGAGCACGCTGCTGGAGCGCATCGTCTCGTTCGCGCAGCACCGGCTGAACATCGAGCTAAAAAAGAAAATGAAAGTTACCAAGGCCGTCAACAGGCTCACCGGCATCCCGAAGCTGGAGGATGCCAACCGGGCTGGCACCCGCAGCGCACGGGACTGCACCCTCATCCTCACTGAGGGTGACTCCGCCAAAACGTCATGCCTCGCCGGATTGTCGGTCGTGGGTCGAGACAACTACGGCGTGTTCCCGCTGAAAGGAAAACTGTTGAACGTCAGGGACGCTAGTTACAAACAACTTGTGCAAAATGCAGAGATACAAAACATCCTAAAAATCATGGGCCTGGACATCTCCAAAAAGGACCAGACGACCCCAGAAGGACTCAGGTACGGGTCAATCATGATCATGACCGATCAGGACTACGACGGCTCGCACATCAAGGGCCTGCTCATAAACCTGCTGCACTACTTCTGGCCGAAGATGATCCAGTACCGGGGCTTCATCAGGGAGTTCGTCACTCCGCTGATAAAGGCCACGAAAGGTGACGCCGTGGTATCGTTCTTCACGATGCAGGATTATGTGCACTGGGTGAACAGCACCAACGTGTCCGGGTGGCGCATCAAGTACTACAAAGGTCTCGGGACGTCGACCGACAAGGAGTTCAAGGAGTACTTCACGAACATCCGGCAGCACCTGATCGACTTCGTGTACGAGGACGAGGCGGACGACGACAGCATCGACATGGCGTTCAACAAGAAAAGGGTCGACGACCGGAAGGCGTGGATGCAGAGCTACGAGCACGGCACCACCGTGGACCACACCATCAAGAACCTGAAGTACTCCGACTTCATCAACAAGGAGCTCATCCAATTCTCCATCTACGACACGGAGCGCAGCATCCCCTCCGTGGTCGACGGGTGGAAACCCGGCCAGCGCAAGGTGCTGTTCGGGTGCCTCAAACGGAACCTGATCTCCGAGTGCAAGGTGGCGCAGCTGACGGGCTATGTGGCCGAGCACTCCGCGTACCACCACGGCGAAGCGTCGCTGCAGCAGACCATCATCAACATGGCGCAGGATTTCGTTGGGTCCAACAACATAAACGTGCTGGAGCCGTGTGGCCAATTCGGCAGCCGCAAGGAGGGCGGCAAGGACGCCTCTGCGGCGCGTTACATCTTCACCAAGCTGATGCCCATCACGAGGCTGATCTTCGTGGAGGAGGACGACAACGTGCTGCAGTACCAAAACGAGGAGGGCCAGATCATCGAGCCGTTCTACTACATCCCCACTATCCCCATGGTGCTGGTCAACGGCAGCGAGGGCATAGGCACCGGTTTCAGCAGCCAGATCCCCAACTACAACCCGTACGACATCATCAGCAACCTCCGTCTGTACCTGAGCAACCGGGACATGAAGCCCATGGTCCCGTGGTATCGCAAGTTCACGGGCAGGATAGAACCGAACGACAAAGGCGGTTTCGACTGCATCGGAACGTACCAATGGCTGGGTGAAGAGGGCCTGCTTGAGATCACCGAGCTGCCGATCCGTCGTTGGACCCACGACTACAAGGTGTTTTTGGAAAGCCTGGAGCAGGGCGTGGGCAGAAGAGACCCGTTGATCCTGGGGTTCGTGGACAACTCCACCCACGAAAGCGTGCATTTCACTGTCAACGTGAACGCCGACGCCATGGAGGAGATTTTGAACGAGGGCGTGGAGAAGGTCTTCAAGCTCCGCACCAGCATCGCCACCTCCAACATGACCCTCTTCGACGGCCAGAAGAAGCTCAAGCGTTACAGCAACGAGCTGGAAATCGTCCGGGATTTCGCCGCAGTGAGGCTGGAGACGTACGAAAAGAGGCGCCTGTACATGATCAACAACCTCCAACTGACGCTGAAACGGATCAGCAACCAGGTCAGGTTCATACACATGGTGATCAACCAGGAGCTCATTCTGTTCAAAAAGAAGAAGGCCGTCCTGATTGCCGAATTGAAGGAACTGAAGTTCGACCCTCACTCCGAACTTGTCAAGTCCACCGCAGGCAGCGAGGTGACCCCGCCTGTGCTACCCACCGAGCCCGCCACTCCCGCCGGCCAGTCCAGGAGGACCTCAACCCTGGACGCCCAGGCGGCCGACTACAACTACCTGCTCAACATGCCGCTGTGGTCGCTCACTTTAGAGCAGGTCCAGAAACTGAACGAGGAGCACGCGCAGAAGGAAGAGCAGCTGCGGCAGCTCATGGTCACCACCGTCACCGACATGTGGCTGGAGGACCTGGACCGCCTCGAGACGGCCATGAGGGCGACGTACCGTCAACAGGAAACCGCGGCACCCACCCCCTCCAGGGCGGCGCTGCTTCAACTCGGGAAACGGAAGTTGAAGTCCACGGGCAACCAAAAGAGTGGCGCGACTCCAAAGGTGGCCGAGAGCCCTGCAGCGCGCACGCCAGCCTCCGCGTCGAACCGCGCCAACAAACGAAGCAAAACCAAGGCCGATTCCGACGACTACAGCGACTACTATGACGACGTGACGCTCGTTTCCGACACGTATACGGACGACGATGTCGACATGGTGGAAGCGACACCCAAACCGGCGAAGCCTGCGAAGACCACCCGAAGGCAGATTTCCATCGCAACGGCCTTTTCAAACGCAAACAAGGCTGCAGATAACACGCCACAAACGGGCCAACTAGCCTGCGCCACGCCGGTCGCAACCGATAGGCCTGCGGAGCTGCCGCCCAACCCGATGAAGGCGGCGATGCCCGAAATCAACGCCGGCACCGAGTCGTTCAACCCCAACCACCGACAGTACGCGCAACACACTGACCTAGATGAGTCCGACAACGCGTCGATGACGGCCGAATCTGACGACGGCTTCTCCCTGAGCCAGATGGAGTTCTCGCAAGACGCCCTGGCCGCCACGGACATCGAGCGCCTGATGGCCGACGCGAGGCGCAAGAAGCAGCAACGTGAGGCCAACCGAACCAAATCGCTAAACGCGCCACAATCCGCGCACACCACCCCCAAGGGTGGCGCCAAAACGCCTGCGAGCGCCACCAACACGCCCAAGCGGGGCGCCCGTACCCCCCAAAGGGCCGGCGGCACAACTCCCAAGGGCCTAAAAGCCTCGTCTACGTCCAGCCCGTCGCCCGCCACGGCCAAAAGCCGCAGCACGCCCCAAAGAGGCGGCGCGAAGAAGTTGCAGTACTACGAGTCAAGTGAGGAAGAGGACTACTACGGTGAGGATGACGAGGAGAGCGGCTACGAGCAAGAGGACGAAGACGAGGAATACGAGGAGACTACGACCCGCAGCCAGTCGCGCTCCGCACGCCGCGGCGGCACGGCAGCGTCCCAGGACACAGCCGGCAGCCGGTCGAGGCGGAACACCGCCGCCGCCAAGGCGGACGAGGCAAAGAGCAAGCCAACCACGCCCGCCAAAACTACACCGTCCGCTGCCAACCACGGCGAGAAAGCCTCGCCGTCAGGCGCCCCTGGCAGCGGCGACAAAGCGGGCCGGGAGGTTGATATCGATTTCAGCCTTTCCCAGGAGCCGGCCGAGAATGAGGGTCCACGCGGCGACTCCAGCCCGTCGGACAAACACACATCGGCGCTGCACAGGGCCGGCTTGGCTAAATTCAGCGTCAGCCTCGCGGATAGGCTGCGTAACCTAACTCCGAAGCCACCGCACAACTAGACACGGGCGTCCACGCCGCGAGCGCCACTTACACATCGTGCCTAATATACTCTACAGAGCAGTTGCGTCTGTTGTCCCGCGCGTGATTCACTCAACGTTCGCGGCTGTGAGTGTGCTACAGCGAACCGGGATCTTCGCGCTCCCGTACACGTATGTGTATCAAGTGCGAATGTGTATGCTTCGGCAGTATGTAACGCCGCCTGCGTCCCATCGCACGTAAGACATCCGATCATGCGAGATGGAGTCGTGGAAATCTAAAATAGATGCCGGCGGCGCCGTGTTCCGCAGGCTCACCGGTCAGTTCCGGGCGGCGATCGGCGAGGTCGGCGTGCAGCTTAAACGCCACGCCAGCCAGGCGTCCCGGGAAATTGGTATTGACCTGGACAACCTGCAGCAGCCGTTCTGCAAGGGGCTGAACCAGGTGCAGTGCTCGCTGTTTTCCGCGCCCGGCAGCTGCGCCAACAAGCGTACGACCGTCACCATATCAGGTGAGTTCGACTTCGGCTTCAACCTGAAGTTCCACCCGCACGAGATCGGCGTGGTCATCGCCACCGTGTCCGGCGTGAACGAGCTGGACTGCAGCTTCAAGTGGAAGAGGCGGCATGCCAGCTACGAGGTGGACATCGAGCACACCGACGGGCCGCGGTACGCGCTGACCGCCGACGACATCGGGACCAGCCTGGTGATCCGCTGCACGCACAGCGGCGGCATGGGCACCGCCATCGGCGAGATCGGGCCGTTCGACGTCGACGTGGCGTCGCGCAGGGCCATACAGGACGCCCTGATCAACTCGACTGCCCGGCACGACCTGTTTTTGGAGCGCGACGCCAGCAGCGTGAAGTGCCTGTGCGACGTGCTAAAAACCCCCGAGCACGCCGTCAAGACCGACGGCAGCAGCGTGAAGTACGCCATGTACATCATGGCCGAGGAGGTGCAGCTGCAGCCGGACGACGACATAAAGGGCGACGGCATTCTCAAGTGCAAGTACTCGAGCTCGTTCCCTCGGCTGCGTCTGTGCACTGAGGACCCCCTGAAGCTGTTTCTGCGCATCAGCGAGAAGCACGAGCTGACGCTGCGCGCGTTCAGCAAGCAGCAGCGCGACATGGTGGCGCTCATGCTGCGGGCGTTCCACAGCCGCCTGCTGATCCTGAACACCCTGGAGGCGAACTCGCTGGAGGTGCTGCGCGACGGCAAGCTGCAGGACCCCACGGAGGGCGGTAAGCGCCTGGACGTCGTGCTCGCGTTGCAGAAGGCCAACGACGACCTGTCGATAATGCTCGAGGAGGCCGCGCGCACCCGCCGCGAGCTGAGCAGGTGCAAGCACGAGAAGAGCTTCCTGGAGTCCGAAATCGAGAACACCATCAAGGTGTTCCAGCAGCAGCTATCGTCGGACGATGCGGCGGCTGCCCCGAGGGGCAAGCAGAAGGAAAGCTACAACGAGACGCTGTACACCGAGCTGATAAACCGCAACGCGCAGCTGGCCGACCAGGTGTCCGAGATCACGAAGGAGCGCAACGCCATGGAGGAGGAGGTTGACACGCTGCGCGGCGAGCGCAACCGTCTGGAGCGTCACTCCCAGAGCGTGGTGAAGGACCTGGAAAAGCTCAGGTTCGACAACCAGTACCTGCTGAAGCAAATCGAGGAGCTGAAGGCGAAGATCCGTAAGCTGGCCGCGAGCTGAGTCGGAGTCGCCCCCAAGGTGTGTCCAGCCAGCGCGCGGCCGCGCTGTAGTTGCCTGAGGGCAACCGCGTCTGAACTGTATACTAATGTGGATTTTGTGAAATGCATAAGTGGTCGCAACTTGAGCTTGCGCTGCCGACCGCGTCCAGACGCGGCTCGGAGGAAGGCAGGGGCCTGGCCGACTACGTGCCGCCGCCGTGGGCGTCATTCGACCCTCAGGAGGTGCTGGGCAAGGACGCGCACGCGCTGTCCGTGGACGTGATATCCCGCGGCACCCTGCTGGAGAATGTCGAGCTGGGCCGCAGCGCGCATTGCGTCCTGGGGTCCATGGACGAGTGCCAGCTTGTCTACAAGAACCCGCTGGTGTCTAGGCGCCACCTGGTGCTGCAGCTCAACAGGTACGGGCGTCTGCTGCTGTACGACCTGGGCTCGACGCACGGAACCACCCTCAACCACGTGCGCATCGAGCCGTGCAGGTACTACCTGCTGAAGGTCGGCGACCAAATCCGCATCGGCGAGCGCGGCTCAACCAGCAGGACCTACGTGGTGTGCGGCCCTGAGGAAGCGCCGGCGGCGCAGGAGGACGCCACGCCGGCGCCCAAGCCGAAGAAAATCGCAAAGAGCTGGGCGGCGAAGGACGAGCAGGAGATCATGAGCAAGGTGAAGAACGCGACGGCCGCCGACTACTACGACACCAACCTGTACTTCGACGAGTGGGACGACTACTTCGACCGCGACCAGGTGAAACAGGAGAGCGAGTCTAAACGCAAGCGGAAGACGCACACCGCGGCGTCTCTCAAAGCGGACCTGTCGCGCCTGTACCAGGAGGAGGTGGATCTGCTGAACCGCTGGTACACGATCGTCAAGCAGGCCGAGGACGAAGGGATCATCGGCGCATCTGGCGACCCGGCGAAGCCCGTCTCGCTGGTGAAAAATATCCAGCGCAAGGGCCTGGACGGGGACCGGGCGAAGCTGCAGGAGCAGATCGACGCCGTTCGGGCCGATATCGACCGCAGCAGAAAGCTGCTGAAACTTACGCGCGCGGAATGACCGTCACGGCCGTGCGACGTCGCCGGGAAACGCGTCGCACTGCTGGCCGCGTGTCTCCCCCGGCAAGACGGCCGAGGCTATCCGCTGTCTTCGCGGCGACACGGATCTATTGGCAGGAGACCTCGTATCTGAGACAAGGACACACATCACAACATTACTTTTGTAATAATTTGTCCAACTGGAACATCGTCCGGCGCCAACAGTGCTGTGAAACGAAGTATTCAAACGCCAATTTGCAACACGCAAACGTTTCTAAGCGGTGACACATCACAGCTCAGTTCAGCGGACCAAGAAGGCGACGCAACCAAAACGACACGTAAGTTTGAGGGCCGATAGCAGCGTCCGCCGCGTTCCGCAAACCCGGTGCCGCGCCGAAATTTCCGCGCCCGCTGTTGCAAAATATGGTTCGAACGCACTAAAGTTGTTTGAACACCGGTCGGTGGCCAATCCTATACCCTAAGCGGCTGTCCAGCCCTCCACGGCTCCAGCCCGTGTGTACGGGCGGACGGTAGGATCCACCAACCAGTTTGACAACAGCGCACCCCTGAAAGGCGGTGACGTGCTGTAGAATCTGAAGACTGCATTGACGCGGACGCAAAGTGGGTATTGCGACACAGTGAGTCCTAGGCCGGGCCAGGGACGCGGCGGCTCCTCGCTGCAAACTCGGGCTTGACAGCGGCTCCACCGTGTCTTATCAGGCGTTAATGTACTTGCAGAATGAGAGAAATCGTACACATTCAGGCCGGTCAGTGTGGTAACCAGATCGGTGCCAAGTTCTGGGAGGTCATCTCTGACGAGCATGGAATCGACCCGGTGAGTCTCTTTGAGCGTTTTACGCATGCACGCCGGTTGCACATGGCAGCCTGAAGCTTTGACGGCGCACTGCGTGCCTGTCTAAGCTGACGAGGCGGCCACTGTGCAACCCCCGTCGGCATGGCCCCGCCTTGCCCTCGATGACGACAATGTCTTATACTTCTGCAGAGCGGAACCTACCACGGCGACAGCGACCTCCAGCTGGAGCGCGTTGACGTGTTCTACAATGAGGCCACCGGCGGTCGCTACGTGCCCCGCGCCATTTTGATGGACCTGGAGCCCGGCACCATGGACTCCGTGCGCGCTGGACCCTTCGGTCAGCTCTTCAGGCCCGACAATTTCGTGTTCGGCCAGACCGGCGCTGGTAACAACTGGGCCAAGGGTCACTACACTGAGGGCGCCGAACTCATCGACTCCGTCCTTGATGTTGTACGCAAGGAGGCCGAGGGATGCGACTGCCTCCAAGGTTTCCAGATCACGCACTCGCTCGGAGGTGGTACCGGCAGTGGTATGGGAACCTTGCTGATCAGCAAGATCCGCGAGGAGTACCCCGACAGGATCATGGAGACCTTCTCCGTGTTCCCGTCGCCCAAGGTGTCCGACACCGTGGTTGAGCCCTACAACGCCACGCTGTCCGTGCACCAGCTGGTTGAGAACGCCGACGAGGTGCAGGTCATCGACAACGAGGCGCTGTACGACATTTGCTTCCGCACGCTGAAGCTCACCACCCCCACCTACGGAGACCTCAACCACCTCGTATCGGCCGCCATGTCTGGTGTCACGTGCTCGCTGAGGTTCCCCGGCCAGCTGAACTCTGACCTGAGGAAGCTCGCCGTGAACCTGATCCCGTTCCCGAGGCTCCACTTCTTCATGATCGGCTTCGCGCCGCTCACCAGCAGGGGCAGCCAGCAGTACCGCGCGCTGTCCGTGGCCGAGCTGACCCAGCAGATGTTCGACGCGAAGAACATGATGTGCGCGTCCGACCCCAGGAGGGGCCGCTACCTGACCGCGTGCGCCATGTTCAGGGGCCGCATGAGCACCAAGGAGGTCGACGAGCAGATGTCGATGGTGCAGAACAAGAACAGCTCTTACTTCGTGGAGTGGATCCCCCACAACACCAAGTCGAGCGTGTGCGACATCCCGCCCAAGGGCCTGAAGATGGCCGTCACGTTCGTGGGCAACTCCACCGCCATCCAGGACATGTTCAAGAGGGTCTCGGAGCAGTTCACCGCCATGTTCAGGCGCAAGGCCTTCCTCCACTGGTACACCGGCGAGGGCATGGACGAGATGGAGTTCACCGAGGCGGAGTCGAACATGAACGACCTCGTCAGCGAGTACCAGCAGTACCAGGAGGCGACCATCGAGGACGACGAGGACATCGGCGAGGAGTACTAGATGTACAGATAACTAAACAGGGACATGCGCAAAATCGCGCCTAGCGGTATAGGCGGGCGCATTTGCGATCTTAAGTTTTACAATAGTACATGAGCGACCGAGCGAGCGTGTGGCGCGGCGGCCACGGGTGTGCGGGTTCCGATTATTAATACATAGTTGCGCGGTCTCTGCCGCGGGGCGCTCACTGCTGCGGCGACGAGGGCTCCTGCGCGGGCTCCGTGTCGCATATGAGCTGCAGCAGCCACTTCTTGAGCATCGGCTCCTCCTTGAGGCAGGGGTAGAAGACGGGGTCGCTGCACATGGTGACGGGCGCAACGGGCGGACCTACATCTTGCGCAGCGGCTTGGGCAGGCACTTGCGCAGCATGTCGCGCGCGCGCGGGTTCTCCGAGAGCCGCAGGTAGCAGCGCACCACGTGCTTCAGGATGCGGCGCGACGGCGACTCCAGCAGGCTCATCACCATGCTGTTTAGCACCGCGGCCACCGCGTAGAAGCGCTCGGCGGTGGCGCAGACGTATGCGAGCCCACGGTCGTCCAGCATGATCTTCTGCACGATGAAGATGGCCACCTGCAACCCGTGAGCGGCGGTCCAATCCCACCCACCGTCTTGGAAATGTCCGAGCCCGTCTCCATGATGCGGAGGCACAGTGCGATGATCTCGGTGTCGAGCAAGAAGCAGATGACCTCCTCGTCATCGCTCTGTTCGCGATATAAGCGGCCGGCGCTGCACCCACCTTCACCAGGGCGCCGATCACGCCGAGGCATGTAAGCTTCAGGTACTCCAGACGGCGGCTCTTGCACGTCGAGTTCAGAAAGGGGTAGAGAAACAGCGGAATATGGGCTGCGGCGCGTGACACACGTGACCTGTGACTGACCCGAAAGGAACAGACGGCGCGTTTCCGGGTGCGATGCGATACATTGCAGCAACGTCAGTGAGTTCGACGCCTTCGTCGAGTCTGTCATGGAGAGGTTCACCGGGTACAGGTAGTGGCTGCACACGCTCAGATTCGCGCGCAAAAAACCCACTAGACAGAGACGATCTCGTAGAGCAGCGTCGCCACGGTGCCGAAGGAGTGCCAGAGCAGCAGCGGCAGGTCGGGGTAGTGTTCGCGCTGCTTGGAGAGCTCCGAGAGCGCGTATTCCCGCTTGTCGTGTATGGCCAAATCGAGGATGAGCTGGTGGAGGATGTGCTCGGGCACTTTCTCCTGCGCCGGAGGCGCCGCCGTGGCCACGCCCGGCTTCTGCGACATCGAATTCCCCGGCGGCAGGCCCTCCCCAAGCAAGTTGGAGGGCAGCCCGTCGCCTTGATCTATGTCAAACGAGAAATTCTGCATTGTTCGCACAAGAAACGACTGCGGAAGCTGCCGCGGAGTCAAGCGGCGTGCCCGACAGGCAACCCGTACACATCCGGTTAAATGACACCACATTAGAACTTCTATATGTGTTTCGCGATCTCGCATTTGGCAAGATGCCGTAAGCCCTCGGCGACGCTCCGTACGGATGCGCGCTGCTGAGGGTCAACCTGCATTAGACGGTCGAAGACGTAGCGTGCCGCCTGGGCACAAATGGGAAACTTCTGCGTGGCGGAGTCCATCTGGAGCACACTGCGTATGTGCTGCAGCCATACGCGCGGCGGTATCGTCCAGTACTCGTCGCGATCCCACCACAGGCGATCGGTGTTCTCCTCGGTGACCTCCTGGGGAGGGTCTATGAGCTCCGGCGGTCCGGAGCCGAATGGCGGCCGCATGTGGTCGACCATGCGTCGCCCGAGCAGCACCTCGATGACCGACTGGCCCAGTCCCCAGGCGTCGGAGGCGCGGTTGATGTCGACGGTCCGAGCGCGCTTTGAGTTGTGGTGTTTCTTCGTGTAGTATTCCAGCAACTTCTGCTCGGGCGACTCGTACCAGGATGTGCCTCCGGTGAATTCCTTGGTGTGTTCCATAGACGCCGCGCCCAGGTCGATCACCTTGACGTCCACGCGCTTCACGCCGCCTGACTCGTACATGTCCAGCACGATGTTGTCGGGCTTCAGGTCGTTGTGGCGAATGCCCAACTCCGACAGCTGTGCGACACGTTCCATTGCGATTATACACCAGTCCAGCTTGTTGAGCTCGTAGAGCGGGGTGTTGCGCGAGGCGAAGCGCGGGGAGCACTCGGAGCGGATGATGTCGAAAAAGTCCGGGCCGAACAGCTTCCGAGTTATGAGCACTGACACACCTGGGTTCTTTTTGTCCAGATAGTATCCTAGCACCTCCGACGTCGGCCAGTCGTCGGTGGCGATGGGCGACGATCGGCAGGCGTCCCGCGAGGCGCCGACCAGCTTCTGATAGATGAACAGATGGCAGCCAATCTCGCGCTTGATGCTCCTGCCGTCGCGCATGTTGCAGTCCCTGACGCTTTTCACCGCCACCTTTAGGGCGATTTTGGGGAACTGCTTGGGCAGCCAAAAGGCGTTGTAGACCACACGCTGGGTGGAATTCTGGGAAATCAGGAGTGAGCGCAGCTCCGGGGTCAGCCGGAGCTCCGCCGCCGGGGAATAGAGGCCTTCCAGCAGCGAGGTGCGGAACATGACCGGGCCTATGCGGTTATACAGCGGACGGTAGTCCGCGAAGTTGATCTCGACATAGTTGTCCAGGTCATGCAGCACTCCTATGCTGGAGGGCGGCCACTGCGCATCCGGCGATACTCGGACGTTGTTGCACGGGATGTCACTGCATTTGTGCGCGCCGCAGAGCAAGGGTGAGGCCGAGCCGCCGATGCCCCCCTTTGAGGGGCCGCGGTAGCCGCCGCACGAGCCGTTGGAGCGAGCACCAAATCCCACCTTCAGGTCAACAGCCATAGAACTACTGCCGTTCGGCCCGTTGTAACAATCGTCCGTGCATTGGTCGGCGATGTTGTCCCGCGCCTTGCGGACTCGGCAGACCAGCGAAGGGGTCAGGTTCGACGACTTGCATTTGTGCGCGCACACATCACGCGAATTGCGCATGTAAGATCGGCGCTTACACAACGCGGGGAAAGCGGGTATTGACAGCGAGTTGCCTCTCAGATCCACTTTGTCGTCTCCGGGCCATCCAACACGACTCACCTCTGATACCTCGTACTCGGCACACTCCATTTTTCAAATTCAAAACTACATTACACATAAACTGCATTAAGTCAAAAGGAAAGGCAGGGCCGCAACTTCATCGGACGGAGAGAAACACCGCCAAGGACCGTTGCGGGCTGGATGCCGCAATGCCAGCCGCCAAAGCGCTGACGGATGGCAATGTGCGGAACGCACGCCGACATCCAATGTCGAAAACTTCGTTATTGGCTTCTCGGACTTTTCCCTAGACACACATCGCGCCACAAACCTGTTTGCCGCAATTCGGGGGTCACACGGTTACACCCAGAACGACAAAAGATCGCACGGGCTTCGAGTGCACCGGTTTATCGACGTGCCAATTGGCAATCCAACGTCCATAAAACGATGACGCCCTCTGAGGCAGCAATGTGTCGCTTTCCGGCGACTAGCACGCGACTGCTGATGTGCACCTCGTACCGACAGGTTACCCCGTATGGCTGAGATGCCGATGTCAAGCAACCAAAATGTATCTTTCCCCAGGGCACCGGTCATACAATTTATTTTTCCGTTGGCTTTGAGTTGGATCCTTGATCTTGGAATGAAAAGTCAGCGCGGCCGTCACCTACCGCGGCCGTTGACAACGTTTAGACATAGGGCCTCAGTTTCGCGAAAAATGGTTAGAAGAACTTATTGTGGCATCCGACGCCGTTACACTAGCGTGGAGGGGTGAAGTGCCACTCGTGCAGCGCTGTGGTGAGTTTTAGCTTTTGGCGTCGTATAGGGCCGCCAGCTCCACGAAGGCGCAAGCTGTGGAAGTCACAGAAAACGCCGGTCTATGGCTATATTGGCGCTGAAATCCGGTAGAACGTTTCAAGACTTGCTAATTGGCCCCGCGAAAGCAGCCGCATCCCTGCTGGATGCGAGGAATACAATAGACACGCCGGGTTCTGAACTCGTCGTGGCACTTCCGCTAGCTACAACGGCGATTCGGTGTAACCACGCTGCGCCAGGAATGCTGCGACACGTCGACACGGTGTACTTATTAGAAGTGACTAGTAAGGCCGTTGTGGTACATCTCTCCACCACGGCGAGGCGGCGCGATCCATCTGGACCCATCCGATGAGGGTAAAAAATGCGCGCTATGCATCGTTTTACAACCAATTGATGTTCCTATTGTGGCTGGTTCCAGGATCGCGGTTCCCTGCTATAGGTGGCCATGTGCCAACCGAGATCGGCATCCGCCATATTTTCAGGTTACCGGCGAATGAACGCAAACAAGCCGAATAATTGGCTTACTAACGTTCATTTTCGTGTCCGTGTCTTTAGAATAATAATATTACCCCTGTGGTAATTGACCCCACATACTGACATTTGACACTATAGTCCGCCACCCCTACAAGATTGATACAGGGCAACTGGCCTCTTCGGAGCGCCATCAGAAAAAATTGGAACGATACAGAGAAGATTAGCATGGCCCCTGCGCAAGGATGACACGCTCAAATCGAGAAGTGTAAAAACGATTTTTTTTTCATTTTCCCGCTTGAACCCATTATGCGCAGCAACTACGCAATAGCAATAACGTTTCGTTGCGTCTTGAAAGCCGCCGGGATGGCATTATTTATTTGGTACGCCACCCGTGATGACGGTGTTTCCGTTATCGGTTGCCACCCCTGTCCACAAACAGAAAGCACATTAACTTCACCGTCGTTTCATTGTGGATAAACGCCGTAGTGGTTCATTTAATGGAAATACACAAGATATTGCTGCAAAAATCACCGTCTTTGGCTGGTGAACGCCGCCGATCCGACATCTACGAAGTATATACAAAATCCACACCCCGGTACATAACACAACCTTTTGACAGGAGATTACCGCGTAAAACGGTTACAACAGCTCGCAAATTGACACCGGTAGCAAAACGTCAAACACTTGAAGTTTAGTCAATAAACGGCGTTGCTAGAAGGCTATCTTACACACGCTAACGACATAAAAGTGTACTTCGGTCAGGGATACTGGCTGATAAGTTCCGACTCGCCCGCGGCAGGCAGGGTGTGACTCGCGACGTATGCACCACCTCTGGTGGCAGACACGCGACACTTATATTTAAACACATATGGCAAAAATCAGAACCATAATATGGACGATCCAATTGATCAGTCAGTAAAGGAAATAGGACACAACATATCATGCCTGCACATCAACTCCGGCGCGCAGCTTGACGACGTTTTCAGGCTCAGGCACCTGTTTCCCTAGTAAGGCACACTTAGGCGAGGTGTCATTGCGCAAACAGCTCAAAATTTGTAAATGATATGCGTGGACTGTCCCTAAATCTAGGAAACTTCTTTTCGTCGTACGTGCCGCTGCTGGATTCTTTTATCATCGGGCCCGGGAAACCTACCGTATCTGACGCGACCCTGTCGTACGCCGATAAGATCCTGGGTAACGGAAAACGCGCGCCAATCCATCCGATGCAGTCGCCGACCTCCTCACCATAGGCAAGTCAGACGACACACTCAACCGTTGGAAGCACCTCAAAAGGGACTTTTTAACGACCAATGACCCCTTAGTGCACCGGGACAACGTGGTGTCTCTCGTCGACGCGCATAACGAGCTCTTGCAGCAACTCGTGAACCGCAGTCTCGAATTCCGTATGTGCAGATGCGCACGTCTCGATATTTGCCGCAGAGAAGCCGCACAAGCACTCCGAGGCGAACGTGCATCTGAAGCTGGGAGTGAAAAAGGCAAAAACCATCAAAGGTGGGTGCCTGAGGCCCGTGCCGCCCTGAGCTGCCGCAGGTCTCGACGACTACCTCGCCAAGATCAAGTAGCTGGTACGCCACGCCTACAGCGGCAATCACGGCTGACGTGGAAAATGTCATTGCCGGACTGGAAGGGTCTTCTAAACTGGACGCTGAAGCACGTCCCTGAGGATTCCACAGGTAACCGTGCCCATCTCTGCCGGAGCGCACGTTGCGTAGGCAACACAAAACCCATTGCCAAGGAGGACGTGGAATTCCTGCAAAAGGCCATGGAGAGCATCCATGACCACGACGACAAGGTGAAACGCGCCGCGCAGCTCATCCAGCAGTCGGCCGCGCACGGTGCGGAATACGACACATCGCAACTGCTGGAGGCCTTCGACACCATGGAGCAGTACTACGAGGAGCACCCCGGTAACGCGTCGTCGATGCACCGGACGGGCATGCTCGCGGCTGTCACCGAGCACGTCGGCCAGGGCAACCGCGAAGTGCTGCCAGCGGCGCTATCGGTAGGGTGTGGAGCTATGTGTGATTATGGTGACGCAGCTACTGACGACTACGCTATCAAACAACGAGAAGGTGCAGGAGGAGGCGGCGAAGGGCCCGCTGATGATGCACCTGTTGCGACTGCGGCAGCAGGTCACCGGCACCCCGCTCGAGCCGAAGCTGATAACCACCGTCGCGGCCGCCACCAGGCACTGCGTGAAGGCCGAGGAGCACTTCGTCCGAGTCGGGGGCATGCAGTACATCAGCCAGTGCACCGCGAGCAGCAACCTGAAGGTCAAGGAGAAGGCGGCGCTGCTCATATACCACTTCGTGAACCTGCAGAAGCTGGACAAGAGGGAGGCGCACAAGACGCAGCTCCTGAAGACGGTGCGCAACCTCATGCCGCTCAACGTCGCAACCCAGGGTGAGCGGCAACTTCCCACGCCACAAAGCAGCGCAGGCATACAGTACGCGGAGGTGTGCGTCAACCTCTTCGCCGCGGCCGTGCTCAAGTACCCGCAGTTGATAGACCGGGCCGAGGCGATGGGGCTGTGGCAGCAGCTGTCAAGCGCCATCCAGAAGACGCCGGAGCTCGAGGACGCGAAAGGGACCTTGCAAGAGCTTCGCAGGGCGCTCGGGACGTGAACAACTCAGCCGAAAATGGCGCTCCTAATTTGTTATTTGAAAAAAGCGTGTGTCCGTCGTCGTAGAGCACCGGTGCCTGGCGTGAGGCACGCCCGGCAAGTTTGTTGTGGGCGGGTGTGACCTGCGGCCGAGCCGAACTCATGGCGAACCGCCGTACAGAGGACCGTACGCATTCATACCTTTAGACGCCGCAGGCTGCACTTGGCAGAAATCACATTGGGGCCACAGCTCACACGCGACAGAGGGCTCGCGATGACGCCGGTCAGTGTCTAACGACTCCGGAACACACACACTAGAGCCTTCAGCGCTGCCAGGCAGAGGACCCGACGCCCCGGGGTCACACCTAGGATGGCGCACGCCTACCCGAGGGCACGGCAATAGATGATGGTCCGCGGTTTAGGGTTATGCAGGCGCGGGCCTGGGCGGCCGACACACCTGACGAATACGACTGAGCCTCACCGCCGGCCGCGGCGACCCTACAGGAAGTAGGGTGCGGCCTCGCGGCAACGTCAAGTGCGAGTTGCGTGAATTTCAGAATTAGGCAAAGGAGCTATCGGTGTTGTTGCTGAGCGGCTCAAATACTAGAAACGCGGCCAAGTCGCCCCTGTGTACCGGCGTATTAGGCGTACACATTGCAAAAATATCCCGTAAACTCACGCAGTTATTTCTCACCTAAAGTTTGCACATCGCCCAGCGCTGGCTGCATCTGGCCACACTATGCGGTTGGCCTAGAATTTAGCGGCTGTCTGCAGCCGCAGTCCGTCCGACCAAATCACAGGTTCACGCCGGCCCTTTAGAAACGAATTGAAAGCAACACAAAAATCGTTAGCGTGTATTCGAAGTCGGCCCTCAAAATTTTTGCCGCTAGTGGCGAAAAACCGCGGTGTAGGGTTGCTGCGACTGGAAGGCAGCGCCTAACACGCAAGGTTACCTTGGGGCGTCAAAAAATTATTATCGGCATAATGCCGTATAATGTGAACCGCTTGTGCCGATCGTTGTCCGGCCTGTCCAAATTCCAGAGGCAGCCTCGGACGTTGTGTACGCCGACGGATCCGGCAGGCTGGGCGGCCAGTCGGTCCGAAATCGGCCGTGAGGCGTGGAGGGACATCGCATGGGTGCGCCACAGGCGGCGTATAAGCACCCAGAAAGCGACGCCAAACCATGTGTCGGCGGAGCGGCGCCAGTACGAGGGCGCCGGCGCAGCCTTCCACTGCGGGTGGTCGTGCCTGGGCGGAAAGCAGGCGCCGGAGCACGCCGCGCTGCTCTCGGCCAAGCGTGCTCATTCCACTGGGCCGAACATCGAGCGCTCGGAGGAGATTCAGCGCATCAAAGCGGGCAAGGTGCTTACCCTTCGCGACCTTCTGTGGCCGAGGGACCAAATGCTCAAAAAGCGAATCGCCCTGAGCATGACATTCCTGGTTCTCTCCAAGCTGTCCACTATCGTCATACCGCTGTGCATGTCGGCGATGATAGACGCGATCGCGGCTAACCCGGCGGCGAACGCCGGGCTGCTGATGAACGTGGGCCTCGGGGGGCTGATAACCACTCCTCTGGGCATCGCGCAGGTCTACTTGGTGGCGTATTGCGTCGCGAGGATATCCGCTGCGTTCTTCACCGAAACGAGGAACGCGGTCTTCAGCACCGTCATGGAACGCACGGGTATGCTCAATGCGTCGAAGATGTTCATGAAGATCCACTGCCTGGACATCGACTTCCTGATCGCGGCGAAGTCCGGTGAAATTTCCAACGTGTTCACGAGGGGTATCAAGGCGATATCGCAGGTGCTCCGGATTCTCGTGTTCCAGATCGTGCCGACGGTGCTCGAGTTCGCCATGGTCACCGCCCTGCTCTGCTACAAGCTGGGCCCCACCATCGCGTCGCTGACGGTCGGCACGATGATCGTGTACGTGCTGTTCACAGCGCTGGTGACGCAGAAAAGGATGGTGCTGCGTAAGCAGATGGTCAACGCGGAGCAGAGCGCCGCGGGCGTGTTCACGGATTCCATCACCAACGCGGAGGCCGTGCGGTACTACAACGCCGAGAACAGGGAGCTGCAGCGGTACGCCTCGCAGCAGTCCGATTACGAAAACAACGCCGTGCGGGTGCAGCAGTCGCTCGCGCTGCTCAACTTCGGGCAAAACGCCATCTTCAACACCGGGCTCTTCTTCTCGATGTGGCTGACGCTCCGGGGCATTGCGGAGGGCACCGCCAACTTCGGGGACCTCATCCTCGTCAACACGCTCCTCTTCCAGCTCGCCATACCGCTCAACCTCATCGGGACCATGTACCGGGAGACTAAGACCAGCATGGTCGACCTGCAGAAGTTCCTGAGCCTCATGCAGCACGAGCCCAAGGTGCACGACAAGCCGGGTGCCAAGGACCTGGTGATCAAGGCGGGCAAAATCGAGTTCAAGAACGTGTGCCATGCGTACGAGAACAGCGTTGGGGCGCTGAAGATTCTGCAGGATTTCTCGCTCACCGTGGAGCAGGGGAAGACCGTCGCCATCGTCGGCAACTCGGGGACTGGCAAGACCACCATCGCCAAGATGCTGTTCAGGTTCTACGAGCCCTCGGCGGGCCAAATACTGATCGACGGCCAGGACATCAGGGACGTGACCATCAGCAGCCTCAGGTAGGGTGCACGTCGCGGAAGCGCGCTCACGTCTACGCAGGAACGCGATCGGCATTGTGCCGCAGGACGTCGTCCTGTTCAACGAGACCATCGAGTACAACATCAGATACGGGAACCCGGACGCGTCCATGGACGACGTCGTCGCGGCGGCCAAGAGGGCCGGCATCGACGACACCATACGGCACCTGCCGCTGGGCTACAACACCGTGGTCGGCGAGCGGGGCATGAAGCTGAGCGGTGGCGAGAAGCAGCGCATCGGCATCGCCAGGTGCTTCCTAAAGAACCCGAGCATCCTGGTGTTCGACGAGGCCACGAGCTCGCTGGACGCGATGACGGAGCACAAGATACTGGCGGCGTTCAGGAGCCTCAGCGCCGACAGGACCACCATCGTCATCGCCCACCGGCTGTCGTCGATCATCGAGGCAGACGAGATCGCGATCTTCTGCAACGGAAAGATAGTCGAAAAGGGTGAGACGGAACAGCTCATGGGGAACCCGAACGGGTACCTGCAGGAGATCATCAGATCGAACCAGATTATCCACTAAATGATTCAGCTCAACTATCGTGACACTATAGAGGGTATACGCGTGATGAACAGAAAGCGGAACTGCTTGTTGACGTACGATACAATCCTGGACACCAGCTCCGTGGTGACGCTGGTCCACGCGGCCGTGGCGAAGTAGAGGCTGAACTCGGGGTTGTTCTCCACGTACACGTTGACGCACTGCACGGGCGTCGATGCGGCCGAAAATGCACAAACCTCAAAGCGGGCGGTGATCGCGCCGTGCTCCTCCTTGCTGAACAGGAACTCGGAGAAGGATTTGTAGGCGGCCCTTATGACGTCGGCGTTGTCGCCGAACGGCGTGTTGCGGAACGCCGACGAGAAGAACTGCCCCAGCTTCTTCGAGTAGTACAACACGTGCAGAATGGCGCACGACGGGTCCTCGCCGCAAAATACCTCCAGCTGCAGCGACACCAGCGGCAGTTGGAAACGGTCCAGCAACCCGGAGTCGGTCATTTGCTGCGCGCGTGTGGTTGCGTGGCAGGTCGACCCACCTTGGTGACGCGGCCGACGTGCTCGGAGATCTTGTGAAACAGCTCCTGGTCGCCGCTGCTGGAGATGCAGATAACGGCTATGTGCGGCTGCACGCAGTTCACATACGCGTACGTGAACGCCCTGCACGCATGCTATCGAGCGCGGGAACTGGCACGTACTGGTCGTTGAAGCCGGGCAGACAGATGGGGGTCCAACTCTCCTCCTGGCGCAGCGCGCGAGCGCCGCCCACCATGAGTAATATGATTGCGATATCTGCGAAGCGATGCGCGGGACCTGGATGCAACCCACCTGACGGACTGAGCGTCACGCTCTTCGACATGGTGACCACCACCACGCGGTGACAGACCACCATCAAACAACAGCTGCCGAATCAGTTAAACGCGCGCGAATCGGGGACTCACAGCACGTTCGGGCTCTTGAAATCCGTGAAGAAGGAGCTCAACTTGGAGCGGGTATCCGCCGGCAGCGGGAGGGCCTCATATCCGCGCGTGTCAAGCAGGCTGAGGGGGCTGTCCATGCTGGTCACCAAATTCTGCAGGATCGACTGAGTCCCGCCTAACAGGTTTTGCACGTCGTACGAAGGCCGCTTCAGCAAAACGCGCTCCACGCCCCGGGTCAGAATCGACAGGATCTGGAGATGCAGGTAAGACAGAACCTTGTACACCATCAAGGGCGACTCGCCCTTGGGCCCAATGCCGAAGTAGCACAGGGGGCCGCGGTCCAGGTAGACGAAGTGCTCGTCACCGGCGCTGATGTACCTCAACTCATCCTTGCTGGTGTACTCGGACAGCAGCGTAGACACCTTGGAGGCGACCGCGCACAAAACGCCTGCGGGTTTCGAAGGCGAAAGGAACCAACGTACCGTAGAAAGCAAGTGATTGCTCGCCTTCCGGGCAGCTGCGCGAAAATTAGAATGTAAGAATGGCAGCCAAGTTCTGGGCGTACGGTACAAGAATCGGCAGCTCGCATGGACGCAATCCACGCGCATTCTCCCACGGAAGACGGATAACTTACTTTGTAAACAGCGGCTTGCCTGCGTAAGTGAACGCGAAAACCCTGGTGCCCATTCTGAAAGGCACACCGGAGCTGAACTAAAGGAAACCGCCGACCACACACATTGTCAAAGACAAGGGCCTGCTATGAACTAGACGCCCTGAGTAAACTCGCATAAGGTGTGTCAACGGCGAAGTCGCCGATGTGCTCGCCCTAAACGTTGGAATCCGCTCCTTGCGAGACGTCGAGGGGCCAGGGAGCACGGACACATGGGGGCTGAATTGGCGCCGTAAAACCTTGAAAATCAGATCGCCGCGGTGTGATCGATAGTTATTCTCCGTAAAGGTGCAAGGTGTGTTGTTCGCTCGTGCAGCAACGTCTTCCTACTGCGCATATCGCGCTGCCGTACCGAGGCAGATACGCTCCGCGCGGCATTTGGCGATTTCCGATCGAAAGGCGCTCATAACACCCACGAATGCTTATTAAATAAGAGGATGTTAACAAATCTGGGCACTAAGGTCGGTGATGTGTTGAGTTTTGGTTGCTTTCATCGGATTCAAGCGCGTACGAAGAGGACAGGTATCAACAAGCGGATGAATCCCTAGCGTTTTGAGAAAGCGGAGGGGTGGAAGAAGGCGGAGGTCTTCGTGGTCAAGATTTCGGTGGCGCGAGTGGAGATCCAGCGGCGAGTGCTGTCACGCGTGCCTCAGCAACCTCCAAGATGAGAAACGGTATTCTGAAGTACGACAGGTGGGAGGACGTTGTTTGGGTGTACAATGGGGTCCACTCCAACATGCGGACTCCCCTTACGGGGTCTGTCGTCGGCATTTCGGCCGCGGATAACTCCGTCAAGTACAACCACTGGGGGATGCATAACGGCGGCCACTACGGCGCGGGCAACGCAAACCAATACAACGAGTACTGCGGCTGCCACATGTGCACGGTGAACGCCATGCAGCCGCACGAAACGGGCCTCATTGTGTCCAACGCGAAGGGCGTGGAGTTGGTGAACCGGGACGGAGGGAGGCGGATGCGGCTTACCTCCGAGAGGGCTGAATCGCAAATCTCCAATCACGGGGCCGCCCATATCGTGTGCTCGCTTCTGAATTGCACGCCCGACAACACCAACATCTGGCTGGCGACCAATGCGGAGGACCTGTATGCCGTCGATGCCCTCACGGGGCAAGTATCTGGGAAAATGAAACTGTCGAACGCGCCTATGAGCGTGCCGGATGTGGCGGACCAGATCACGGTGGTGGCCGGTCTAAACGGCGACACTTCCGCCAGCTCGTGCATAATGTCGTACCACCAGCAGTACAACGACGTGTCGCCTTCCCACGACGCCGCGCAGCCAGCCGAGTTCTACCCGCAGAACGACATCTACAACGCAACCACGTCCTCTCTCGAGAGCATCGCCAGGAAGTACGGAAGCTTCGACGCGATTCCGGAGTTCATCCCGTCGTCTGAGCGGATGAACCGTCCCAAGAAGTTGTTCGTAAAGCAGAAGATGGTCCCAGACAAGACTTCGGGCGCGATCGCGCTCGGGTACGCACTACAGACTCAGAATTACGGGGCTGTGGAAAAGGCGTACTCCGACACCATCTGCGTGGGTATGCTCTCAGGCCTTCTGCACGTTGTGGACCACCGGATGCAAAAGGTGGCGCACACCGTGGAGGCGCACTCGAACGCGGTTGGGAGCATCTCGGCGTACGGGAACTACGTGGTCACAACTGGGTGCTACATTTATGGAAGCACGCTCATCTATGAGCCGTTGTTGCAGGTGCATGACCTGCGGATGAGCAACACCGGCTCCATCTGGGTGGGCAGCCCGATAAAGGCGACGGCCGTGGTCCCCAACAGCAACAAGGTCGTCGCGCTCAAGGATGACGGCGGGTTCTTCGAGTGCAACCTCACGACCCTGGAGTACGTCAAATACCCGAGGTTGAACGATGGTCATTCATGGGTCTACCACGACATCGACGTGAACGTGGACATACATAAGGGCTCATACCGGGTGTTCACGGCGGATGAGGTCTATGCGCTCAGCACCATCGAACTCCCAAACGATATCGGCGCGGCGTACGAGATGGACCCGGCGAATCTGAAGCCCATCTTCCAGAAAATCAAGGAGCAGCAGAAATACTCAAACACCACGCAGTTCGCCTCCATGATAGGCACCTTCCATGGCGACCTGGTGCAGGTGTTCGTGCAGGTCTTTTTCTTCGTGGAAAGGCTCACCTCCATACGGTACCATTGCTGCGAAGTGGAACACTGCCTCACGTGCCAGGTCGGCTTTGCGATGCACATGCTGCATGTGGCGCATGAGAACCTGAAACAGGGGATTGTTGAGGAAGAGTGCAAATTCGTGCCCGCGAAACGGTCCGAGCTGCGCGCCACGCAACTTCAGGAGCTCATGCCGGTGGACAGGTCGGAGACCTCCGCGTCCTCCGTTCAGCGGCTGCTTCTGTGGATCATAGAAAAGATGAACTCGGAGCTCGACACCTACTACGGCAGGGACGAGCGGGGTTACGCGTCCAACGAAGGCCAGCTGATCAAGAACGTCTTCGGCTTTTCGAAGACGGTGGACTCAACATGCGCAAACGGACATCGCACCACAAAGACGCTGGAGAATGAGTTCTGCCTGCGCTACAGCCTCTTTGTCTCCGGACAGGCGGAGGATGAGGAGATCGTCTCCTACTGCACCGAGTGCGAGAAGCCCGTCCGCACCAAGTACCACACCGAAGTCAGCAAAACGCCGAACTTTATGATAGTGCACTGCAACCAAGATCAGCAGGAAGAGCAGGTGACGAGAATCGACGAGCACGTCACCTTCAAAGACGACGCGTACGAGCTCATCAGCGTCCTTTTCTCCGTGCCGCCCGAGGACTCCAGCTACCGCCTGCTGGCGTACATCAGAGTGCCGCAGGAGATGAAGGTAGGTTCGCGCCGCAACAGGCACAACCCGCGCAGGACAAGCAAGAGTGGATCTTGATCAACGACGGCTATGTGTGCGAACTCTCCGAGGAGGACCTCGAGCAGATGCTGGATTTCTCCGCGCCCTGGAAGCAGCCGATCACCCTAATATACCGCAAGAAGATGTTGGGCGCGATCAAGGATATAGACCCGGCGGCGAACGCCGAGCTGACGGTTGTGAACCTCAACGGCCGCATAGTGCCGCTGCCCGTGCCAAGCAGCAAGGTGCCCATCCCGGCGTCCATATTCATTTCCGAGTGCAACATCGCTCACAACCCGAGGGCGCACGACAAATATCGCACCTTCGTGCCGCTCTCGGTTAACGAGCTGCTGTCGCTGCACCTGAGGGATTTCATTGTCGCCCTGGACATCGAAGGGGTCGAAACGGGAAACGAGAGCTTGGGGCTCACGAGCCACCGCTCCTTACCGGACGACAATGTGGTGTCGAACGCGAGCCTGCAGCAGAGGAAAGGCTTCCTATATTCCGCCAAGGAAGATGGAGACCAGCATCTAGCGTCAATAGCCAGGTAGGTGCCCGTGCTAGCCGGACTAAACGCCTGCAGGGTCAGCGCCGTAAGGGGCACCGGAGAGGCGTGTGGGATCCCGTTCCTGGACCACTACATTCATCGGAGAAAACCGCCAAAGGACTACCTCACAAGGTGAGAAGCTAGGTTCTCGCTTAAGCACGCGTCAGGTTCTCTGGCATCCACCACGGCGACCTGGACTTGAAGTCCTCGGTGCACTGGCTGACCACGAGGAAGGCCATATATATGAAGATCAGGTACCTCATTGACGCCGGGTGCAAGATACTGGGCCACGGGCTGGAGCAGGACTTCAAAATGCTCAACATCGTCGTCCCGCACGACCAGGTCATCGACACGGTGGAGCTGTTCAGGCTGCCGAGAAGGAGGTACATCTCGTTGCAGTTCCTGGCTGCGCACATACTGCACCAGCACATTCAGCGCGGCGAGCACGACTCCGTGGAGGACGCGAAAGCCGCGCTGAACCTCTACAGGTAAGCGACCACGTCACATGCAACACAAAATTGCAGGAAATACTTGTTGTACGATCGCAGCGGCGAACTGCCAGCCATGCTGGCGGAACTATATGACACCGGTTACAAGACGAACTGGGTGGTAACCGACTTAGAGCCTGCCCAAGGGGGGCCCATAAGGCACGTGAGGCGAGTGCATCCTTGACTCGGGGCTTACGTCGCTTAGCCGTATACCTGCGCGATTGGACAACTGGTCAAAAAATCTTACCTATAAGCACATGGTACAGCGTGTGAAATATGTAGAACACCGTGACTGAAACGACGGTGCCGTTTATGCCAACGGTGCCGACTGCCTTGTTCATGAACACCGTTAGGGCTATGGTCAAGACGATGTCGCAGATCACTGCGAACGTGTTGACGAAGTCGAAAATCTTGTACGATAGCGGGTGGCTTAGTATCGCCACGTTCATTATTGAAGAGACGACGGCTTTCGGGTACGCCGAGAAGGCGAAAAACGTGAAAATCAGGGCCCCCACGACCATCATTTGCACCATGGTGCTGTAAGGATCGCCATCGTTCGCGTAGCTGCAGATGGAAAGCGCCACCAGAGACAGGCAACTCATCAAAAGACACCTAAGACTTGTCAGAGCATACACCTAGAGCGCACCTGTAGACCTTGGTCATCCTAATGGGCACCACGTCTCGCGAATTTCTTGGCGGACACATAGCCGCGTACAGGCCGTAGACCGAACCGCCGAACTTCCCGGCCGATACCAACAGCGAGCATATGATGGCGGCATGCAAGATGCCACGATCGGGGAACAAGGTTCGGTCGAGAGCTGCATGGTGTTAATGGGCAGGACGAGGCTCGCTCACCGGTTAGCGGGACACAGAAGCATATTAAAGAGTGCTCGAAAGCAGTCTCCATCGACACGAAGAAAATCTGCCTCATCAATGAACCCGATGAGCACGCGAGCAGCATGCCCTCCTTAATGTCGTCCAGCTTGCAGCACATTTCGTCCCAAGCGGAAGCGACGGACAACTCCACGCTACCATAGTGCACGGTGTAATCCGCGGGCGCCGCGTAACCCAGGCCGCTGCAGTAGTAGTAGAGCGAAACGGCAGAGAGCACGGCGAAAGCGCTGCCCATGACTGTCGCCAGAATAAACAGCTCTGCACGCGAATTGGCAATGCGATGCAACTCACAAACCTGACTTGTTGACTACGAACTTGAGCCCGTATGCGATAAGGGACAGCGGGATCACTACGCAGACGAACGAAACGAGGGAGGCGATTTGGTACTTGTTTAGCATCATGCTATGCCTGGCCGGGTCGATGGCCATATCGTAGTGATGGCTCAGGCGGTCGATTCCCTTGTACACTAAATCAGAAGTGTTGGAGAGGGCCTCTTGAAAGCCATCCAACACAACAGCCAGTAGGCACCACCACGAAAATACGCCCGGCAACGGCAGATAGAAGTCTGCAAAACTTGTAACCACATGTGGCTGAACATACTGAAGAAACAATACGACGCCGGCAGCAGTATCGTCCAGATTGCCAGGCGCCACAGGAGAGTCAAACACAGCAGTTTCCGAATGGTCATACTCTGCGGGCGTGATTGCCATGCGCGCTTAATCAAACAAACCTCCGCAATCAGATCAGAAAACAGCGACGCGAACAGCAGAGACGTGTTGAAGACTGTTCGGCTTGTCGTAATTGCATTGTTCCGTTGCATTAATTCGGCCATCAGCAGCCCCATAATGGTCCACCAAATCGAACGTCTCATCACGTCCGCCAGCTGGCCGTGGAAGTAGCTCCGCAGGATCACCTCATGCTCGTACGGTGCATCGCTCAGTGGCGTGTTTGAGCCATAGCCGGACCTGGATTCAGGGACCGAGTAGTACCACGATGCCGGGGTCGACGTCCCATCGGTAGTGGAGAATCTGCGGACGGCGATGCCAAACATGCCGGGGGAACGACCTTGAAGCACCTGGCGGCTAACGGAGGCCGAATGTTGGCCGCTTCCATTGGTGTTCGAATACGTAACGTAGTTCTCGGCATCGTCGTAACCTCTAGACGCCGCCGAGGCGGCAACGTGAGGACCACTCACCATGTTGAACAACGCAACACATGGGTGAGAAAGATCCACACATCTTCCGACGGAAGGCACCTCAGCTGAGAGGCATCATGTCCAATCAGCCAGCGGTCAGCGCCTAGCGTCCAACGAGACCGATACCTATCCGACGTGGCTAACCGCCGACGCAATGAAACAGTCGCCCTAATTTGCGAGCCAAAAAGTGTCTGAAGTGTATATGCGCAATTTTATTGTTCTAATTATTTGCGCGGTTGTTTATATGTGAAATTATAGGGAAGCGCAACGGTGTCATCCGCCCGAAGTATGAATCGCGTCGCCCGTACACAGTAGAAATGATAACTACGCACACCAGCTGAAATGGCAAAAAGCATCAATTACAATTAGCTTTTTCGAGCTGCCGATCTCACCGGTGTATAACACGAAAGGTGCTGTTGGTGTCTAGGTCCTGTCGATGCTGACGGTGTATGAGCAGACGTGCTTCCAGCAACTTTGTTCCTGCATCTGCGATATGCCGGAAGTCGTTAACTGAAGTGCCGAAATTGCGGCATTAACGCCTCTTTCGCATTTTTTTAGGTCACTCAAGAAGCACGGAGCGTGTCGATACGAAGCACCGCTTCCCTTGCGATAACTCATTGCCATAGGCAGTCATTACGTACCGAATGAGATATGCGAAATAGAATAATTGGGCCCCGAGTGCCACGCTGCAACGCTTGGAAAACGCACAGAACGTGCACGTGTTATCACTTTTGCATGAATCAACATCGATTTGAGAAACAGAAGAGAAACAATTCCTAACATTGACGTTCGATTCCATTATTGGACACAGCCAAAACTGTCAATAGCTTTTGTTGGCCTCGTTTTCCCTGGACAAGAGTTGTCTAGCCGCTATGAACACTTAGACTCAAGGATCAGCATTACACGTGTATCCGGGTCAACTGTTCACTCAACTATGATCCAAACAATTGACTGTACGCCATTTCGAGTCAAATAATGCTGGTATGTGCGCGATACAACGGTTATTATCCATGTTCGTTCCTAGAATATCACGAATTAATCACGACGGCGCGCTTGTGACGGAGATTGCGTGCTAAGTGACCTCAAATGAGCCATGTATAGTGGTTGCAACTTTAAGAACCAAACATAATACAACGACTTTGATTCGTTGCGTCGTTCCTGCCGTCTAGCAAAATGGCAGTTTTTTCATGACATCCTGAGAAACAAAGCTGAGTTCGTGGACGCCGATAGCTAACTTTGAAGCACCATGGCAACGTAGTGAAATATTCGTGGCTTGCTCCATATAGGCCAATAAAAAGGCTTTATTGGGATAATGTTTTAACCAACTAGGATTGTTAAAATTGCATGGTAGGGGAAATCAAATGATTTTCCATTTACAACTTCTGTCCATTTGCCAACGCACGACCCATTTATAAAATGACGTTAGGAGATTGGTTTGTACTGGTGGCGCTTGCTTTCGTGTCTGAGGTCAGGATGGATCCTACGAGCAGTGCTCACGGCAAGCCTCTCAAACCGGGCGTTTACAAAACCCTGCAAACAAAGGGTTCCGCTGGAAAATTGGTAGCGGATTTCACTACGAAGCTTACGCCAGACAGACCGACATTCCATGTGGCGGAGGTGGACCTTTATCGCGGTGAGAGCATTACCATCACGTGCCCATGCGCGCGTGCAACGGTCTCTAACTTCTACCCGAACGAATTAACCAAGTACTATACATCACCGCCTCGCGGTGGGTCGTGCCTCGAAGCAGCGCCATACACGAAAGATGACATCGCCAACAACCTTTTGACGTTCGCGGATGAACGGCTGGGGTTCCTCGATGACATCACCGACTCGCTGATACTCATAGAGTATTGCAAATCGTCGAGGCGGCTGTCGTTCCTATGGACCGGAGAGAAGGTGAGAGCACTTTCCACGATGTATTTTGTCTGCCTGAATGAATGCCACAGACGGGAGATATACAACCCTTCGGCGCTCATTGCCGTACGCGTCATACCCGACCAACCCGTCATAATGGATAATTTTATCCACATCAGCCACATCGATTTCCGCCCAATGATGCACGATCTCATCTATACAAAGGAATACTCCGCGGTCGACCAACTGATAGCACTGTGCAGGGGCCCAGAAGACGAAAAGGTGGCTGGGACGTGGACACCAGTTGAACATGAAGCTATGAAACACAACGTATTACACTCGGACAAGGTCACGCCTTCTCGCATTAATCCTAAATGGAAGGATTCGGTTTCGCTGCACAACGTTTCCGTAAACTTTAAAAATATCGGTGGTGGAAGCCTAGTCGTGAAGAGCCGTGGCCTGTCATCGCTCTTTCGCGTATTCAAAGGGAAATTTTACCTGAGCTGCACTTCAAGTAACCAACAATTAGAGAGCATATTCCACCTTGTTTCCAACACCGTCTCGGTTATCGACATCATCAAACCGGGTCCCAGGGCGGCGGGGGATGAGAATGGTGAGGCCACTCACCGACAGAAAGCGGTGCAGATGTACGAATATAATCTGACCCATGCCAGGGCCGTGGCCCTGTACTGCCCACTTGAAACGCACATGTTGTGGCCTTCGAGTCTTATGTCGGTTGGTGCAGCAAAATTCATGATGGAAATGCGCCTCATGTTTCCTAACACGCGCTTATCGAAGCGAGGAGAGCACCTCATGGTCATTGATTTCTCCAACACCTCGGCACTAGAGGACATGACCCTGCAAATCAGCTGCAAGAGCAGAACCCAGGATTACACCTCATATGTTTTTGCGCTGAAAAATACAAAGATGTGCATATTCGACGATGACATGGAGCTTTGGCGGCCCTGCAAGATCATTCTGCGCCCCTCTGAGAAGTTGCTTGTAAGGTGCCCCCGCAGATCTGAGAGGGAGTACTTCCCTCTACAGCCGGAAGACGTCCGACACGGCTACGTCAGGGTAGACGACGATTACGTCGTGGATAAACACGCTGGAATCACCAGGAGTCTAGTTAAAGACAGCAGGGGGGAGTCGCACAAAATCGTGTTCAGTGGAGTCCATGGTCGCAGCCCCATCAGGGACGAAGTTCACTACGAATGCAGCAGCCATCAACGCGACTATTCGACAACCGAGAACAGCCCCATCGTCATAGTCAAACTGGTGGGCGAGTTCGAGGAATTCGACAGCGCAGGCAAAATTCTAATCCCGGACAACTCCATACTAAAGCCCACTGATGGACCCAAATTGTTCCATATCTTGCTGGCTGCGGGGCAGAAACGACGAATCGACTGCTCCGACTTCTTTGTCAACCGTCCAGCTACTCGTTTGTACCCGAGTAAAGCGTGGGAGGTCTACGACGACATACCACGCTTCTTCCCGGGTGTGCTCATGGACAAAATTCGTGGCAGGCCACTCTACGCCACCAGGGCCATGCACGGGCTGACTATGGTGAAACAGCCCAAAAACGCAGAATCGGTCTTCGAGATGTATCTAGACCCCGATTACGTGCTCTCGTCAAGAAGTGACAACGCTATGTACTTTCTGTGCACAAGAAACCATTTATGGGACGACCAGAACAGCGACGTCGCCGTCGTCCAGATTTATATACGAAGCAACACCCCCAACCACTACGGGGTGAGCGCCGAGGATGCGTTGTTTCGTCTGGACTACTCCTACCCGAAGAGCACCTACAACAGTGCAACGTTCAACATCGCCGAACACAACGTCGTGGCATTGCACTGCCCCAAGGGGCCGGATGATAAAATTCTGCCCGAATGCCACGACGTAAATGCGCCGTCACTAGACACACAGAGCACTGCTGTTCAACGCAGCAGTAACTTGTTACAGAATATCATGGAAAAAAACACCCGCGGCGGATTCAAGTCGTTGTGGTACATCTCAACGGATATGTTGAGGAACGAATCCCAGCAGCCAGTCGTGGACGTGGAGTGCCGGTGCCTCGACGAAAACAATGAACTGCTGGCGGTGGTATACCTAACATCGCGGTCAGGCATGGCACACGCCGCGGTGAAATTCATTACTGTAGCTGCGATTTTAGCCATCTTTGGCACGGCTTCAATCACATAGTAACGGTAAGACAGCGGCTGCCACCGCTATCACTGTTAGGACGCCGAACCGTCAGCGATCCGTGAGGTCTGGAGACACCGCAAACATGAGTAACGCTCAGAAATCGACACATCACGATCAACAAACGTGGAAATTATATCTATAATACATCGAACCGCTAGATAAGTGCTGAAACTGCGGCTGCATCGGACGGCAAACATCTTTGTGTGTAGCCATGTCTGACTAATATGGGGTATTAGAGTAATCACCCGTTTTGTGTGGTGGTGCCAGAGCGGAGCTCGGCCGCACGTTTCCGCGCATACCTTCTCGGCCTCTTGGCTAAGATCAATTTGTAGTACCTGTTCTTATCAGCGTGATAGCTGATACGAGTCCAATTGGACTCTATCTTATCACGGGTATTTTTCGCTGGGGAAGATGTCCGCCATGGGCTTGCCCGGTGGCTCTTCAGGCGTCGCCTCCCCCTAACACTTTTGGGTTGTGCGGTGCACCCACTCCGGCCCTCCGGGGCTAACAATCTCTGCTGCTTAGGCGGCTCTCTTTCATGATTTGTTTGAGTGATTTGCGATTGTCTACGTATATTATATAGTTGTTTTGTGACTCTGCGTTGCTTCACGCCTCCAGTTTGGTGGAACCGGGGCCGAGCTTTGCCGTGTCCGCCGTCGGGGGCCGGTAGCCTGCGGGCAATGCCGTATGCTCCTGGCCAAACTCACCTCCGTATTTTATCAGCTGCGGCATTGCGCGCTTCAGCAGACGCTGCGGTTTGCAGATGGGCTCCGTGTCGGCCCTGAGCCACATTTCAGGCGCTGACGCAAACACAAACCACAAAAACATCGCCTCCAGGAACACGCGGCTGTCGAGGTTGGACACGTGCGTGAACTGCCGCAGCACGTACTTCACCAGCAGACGCACCGTGGATTCGCTCACGTCCCCCTCGTACATGTGACTGAAACAATATCGCTGCCGGTCGAACGCACATACTCATGCAACGCGCGCGAAAGCTTGTACGCGTACAGCTCCTCGTCCAAAGTGCACTGGTCCAGCTCAACCAAAAACTTCATCATGAACGCCTGGCAGTTCTCACGCTCACGCTTGAAGCGGTGCTCCGCAACGCCGCGCATCGACAGCCATTCCCCCAGCAGCTCAAACGCGCAGCGGAACAGGTAGCGGTCCAGCAGGATCCCCAGCGGGCACTCCTTCATCGCGCGCCGGTGCAGCAGCCACACGTGCAGAAACAGCAAGTACGCACGCCGGTTAAAACCGGGGCCGATCTCGAACGCGGCCGTCAGCTCCTCGTTCTCTAGTCGCTCCACGCACAGGTGCAGCATTATCGACGCGGCGCCGAACGTGTAATTCTGCCTGCACGCATGACACTAACTGGCAGCACAACTATAGCGCCACGTACCTGAAAGGACGGGTTATGACCTCCAGCAGGTGCGGACGGTCGCTGTTCGGGAACGGCACGACGAAACGCGCACTCTCCTCCACGCTCACATCGGACAAAGGGTCAGACAGGATCTCGTTGCAGTACTCGGCGGGGGAGGCGGCGGGTGTCACTGCTGTCGAGTCCGCTGCGGAGGCGACTGCCACGCTGTCTGCAGTGCTTTTTTTACCCAGTAGTTAGGTAGCAAACAGTACCGTCAACGTTGGCGACGGCAGGAGCTGAGGCGAGGCGATTGTCGGACGAGCCGCTCGACACAGCGCGCACATCCCGCGTTAACGGGCGGCAGAGAAGGCTGCTGGCGCCTGGAGGGACAGCAGCGCCGCGGCGCCACGCCGCGGCGCTGTGCAGCAGCCATCTGCCGCGTAGAATCCAACGGGAGGAGCAACTCGCCAGCTGACACATTTTGCGCCCGCAGATGGTCAGACGGTGTCAAAGACGATGTCTGTAATTTGGGGAGGCTGGGTGTGGCGGCGAAGAGCCCAAGAATGCCGCGCCGGCCGACGCTATTGACGGGGTGAATAGGCAGAGCAGGTGGGCGACGTGATCTACACAGGGATTAGACACAGGTGAAAAAGCTTAAAGTGGGTTAATGACAGTAAATAGTGCCAGCTCAGCGGGAATGGATGGTTGAGTGCACCGCTGGACGGCCGCCGATGGCACCGAACGACGGAGATGAAGGCGGCTACACATCCAGCCGATGGCGCTGATGCGGTCGCCCTGGAGGGCCTCGGGGGTGGCCAGGACGTTTAACAAGGACGTCGCCAAGGTGTTTGGCGAACTGATGGCGCCCAAGCACGAGGAGACCTTCCCCAGGTAACGCATGCCGGCCGCACACTCAGCCTCTTGCCAGGTACCAGACGCCGTTCGTGGACTACCTCAGGGTCAAGTGCAGGGGCGGGCACGGCGGAAGCCCGCTGCCGAACGTCAACCGCTCGCAGAAGCTGGCGGGGCCGGGCTACGGCGGGCACGGCGGGGATGTCATCCTCAAGCCGACGCACCTGGTGGAGAGCCTGCTGCACATCGAGGAGACCATCAAGGCGAACAACGGAGGAGACGCGGAGGGCACAAGTCGCGGGAAGCACGCCAAGCACACCACGGTCAATGTGCCGCTCGGGGTCATAGTCAGGAAGCGCATCAAAACCATGGCGGGGTACCGGAGTGTCTTCTGGTAAGTGGAGCACGTGGCTCGGAGTGTGTTCACGGGGTGGCTGCAGGCACCAGTTCCAGGAGGAACGGCACTCGATAGTGGTGGCGCGCGGCGGGAAGGGGGGGCTGGGGCCGTCGACGTTCAAGAAGCACGACAACAGGCTGCCGGAGGTGGGGGAGACCACCCACATCGAACTGGAGCTGAGGCTGATAAACGACGTGGCGCTCATCGGGAGGCCGAACGCCGGCAAGACCAGCCTCGTAAGCGCGCTGACGTCCTACATGACCAGAATCGGGCCCGAGGAGGGCTCCACCACCAGGCCGCACGTGGCGGTGCTGAGGTTCGTCGACGGGCTCGACGTCAGGCTGATGGACCTGCCGCCATTCTCAGCGGAAAACGAGCAGATTTACGCGAGGATATTGCGGCACATATATCGCACGAAGGTGGTGGCATACGTCATCAACGCAGCTGACGACCAAGGCGACCCGGTGGACACCCTGCAACAGCTGAGGGCCATAGTCAAGGCGTCGAACATGTACCAGCAAGACAAGACGGAGCTCGTCGTCATGACCAAGTGCGACATGTTCCACAAGGAGGCGCTCTACAACCTCGACAAGGTATACTACAAGCTGCGGAACGAGACGCCGCACGTGAGGGTGGTGGGCACCTCGGCGACGCACAGGCTGGGGCTGCAGCGGCTGGTCAACACGCTCAGGGAGCTCGTTCACCCGAAGCAGGTGCTGTACACGCCGCGAGAAACGGTGGAGAGCCAGGAAATCAAGTTCATCAAACAACCGGACGAGCCGCCAGGTGAGATCATGGTGGGATGAGGGTAGTTGGCGCTGTCAATGGCGGCGGGTGCACTGGTGGTTGTGTTAATGGCGGCGAGTGAACTGGTGGCGCTGTCAATGGCGGTTAGTTCACTGATGGTGTCGATGGCGCCATGAAAACCATAATGAAATAATTCTTTAATTGAGTTATTGACGTCATGGATTACGTGTTTGTAAGCGTGATGTGGTAGTGCTGTGATGTAGTAGCGCTTTGATGTGGTAGTGCTTTGATGTGGTAGTGCTTTGATGTGGTAGTGCTGTGACGTGTTGTTTGGAAAGATGTGATGGTGGCAGCATGCCACCGACGGGGTGTTGAAACGATGCGGGCTTTGTGATGCGTCAATACAGTGAAAGCGCTCGTTTGAAGTCTATTGGCCGGGCTTGGTGACGCACACCTTCATGGAGGGAGACGACATGGACAGCTTGCCCATCGCGATGTGGACGCGCTCCAGAAAGAAGATCCACGTGCCGCCTTCGTTCTTGTAGTTTGCAAGCAGGCCGTCCACCTTCAACGGCATATTGCGCCGATGGGAGAATTGCAGCTCTTTGATGCGATGGAGGTTGCCCTGGACTGCCTGCAACGTTTTAAGTTTTCAGAGCGCATTGTCCGATGACGCACCTGCTTGAAGCACTTCAGGGCCTCGTAGTACTCGTGGACGGTTATCGTGGAGTCCCTCAGCAGCTCGTTCAGCACCAGCTGCAGCGATATCCCGCACTGCAGCTGCAGGTGCGATTTGTCAGTGGCCAAACTCCACTTGTCGATCCAGCAGTGGTTCTGGATGCACGAAAGAGGAAGCGTGTAGTACTTCTCCTGAGGGGCGATACCGCCGTTCGATGCGATGCACTGCCTCGAATGGCGACAAATTGGCGGTCTTGATGGGCCTTCGTCGACGTATGCATCCAGGTCGGCGTCGAACACGATGCGCCTATCGTCCATTGTCGGCGTGGACGTTCGTCGTAGCCACAATGATTTAGAGCAAACGTAGACACATTACGCCATTATAGCACGTATCTATGGCGGCAATGTATGTCACTGTGTTGTCATGGCGTCTGCCATTCGCGCAGCAAACGAAAAATTCACAGCGAGGAGGGATGATGGCCCATCACCGACCCTTGCGGTATCCGCAGTCGTCCCTCAACCGAGAATGCAGTAACCGGTTTAATACGTCGTACCTTGCATAAATTGCCCTGCTCAGTGTGTAGGAAGAACTGGAAGTTATAGTTTATGTCACTTGTTAGTCTGTCTACACACGCTTCCCATGAGGCTGTAGGTGATTCCATCGACGAATGTCTACATGTACGATAAGGAATTAAAGGGCATACGAATTGAGCACAAGTAGATTCCGCATGTGATGTGTAAGGTTTGCAAAACGTAAATTCCTATACGGGAATGAATACAGCGTGGCAATGATGTCGCAAGTACCTTCCTGCTGCAGAAGCTGCAAACGCAGCGACTCGCCGAAAGACGAGACCGAGAAAGAGGATCCTAATCATGTAGAGACACTCAGGTTCAAAATCTTAAGCGCTGAAGGAAAGGATACGGATGCGCCATGTGGCCGGTCATTCGGGCCCATCTCGCTTCTCGAATTCTTCGGGGATATGCCACAGATCATCAAGGATCCCATCAAAGAGGCCATAGCGTCACAGGTTGCTGGGTATAAAACGGAGCCGCGTGATCGCAGCAGGCACCCCAAAAGACACCAGCCGACGGCCATCAACACGTTGAATATCACGAGGAGCTTCGACGTCAATGGCAAGTTTGCTATGTCCAGGTCCATAACAATAGAAAGTACTACTAATGCTTCTTTGGCATGGGGGAAACTCACGACGTCACTGCCGCTTTTCGAATCGGAGGGTGAGCCTACGACTGCTAGGCGCGATGGGCAGATCACCCTGACTGTTGGCGCCCACATTATCAACGGAAAGTACGTGGATCTGGAATCGGGAGACCATTTCTTGGTACTTAGGAAGGTGGAGGACCATTGTAGTTGTATCTGTACCAATGGCACGTCGGACGGCGAATGTACGGAAACGCATGAGGCGTACTTCGAAATATCTGGCGTAACGCGTGCAAAGGTCGTTTTCAGTGAACGGCCGTCGATTATTCAGCACTCTGCTGATATGGGTGACGGTTCGCCGTGGTTTATATGCCCATCGGAGGATTTGGAATTGACTGACCCACAGTGGCTGTTGATAAGGGTGGCACACGCAATGGTGGATATGTTCACGGCCGAGCAGGGATATTTCAAACTGCTAAAGAACTATTCGGGAAGTAAGCAATCCAGGCTTGTTCTTAGCCTGCGTGGTGAAACTTACCTGCTAGAAAGGGTAGAGTTGGGTGGCAAGATACTGCTGGTCAACCCTATGCGCGTGAACGCGGACCAAGATAAGTCCTGCAATATCCTGTCTGTTGTTGGGAGGTGTACGTACGTGCACAACCTTATAAAGACGGCGCCCAACTTATCAAGCACACGGAAGGAGGAAAAGGTGTCGTTGCAGACCATCCTGGACTCATTACCCGCCTCCGACGCACAAATCAAAAGGTTCCTCATGAACGCAGTTCCTGCATCACCGTGCGATTACATGTATACTGGTGGTGTCAAATTCGCGTATTTAGATCCAATTTTGTCAGCGGAGTTCAGCATAGCGCTCCTGCGCACGTTGGACATCCACTTCGCCAAAAGTGAAAAGCCAAAAAGTGACGCCTTGAACCCATCCATAAGAGATGTATGGACGATGGTTATGTCGTTCCAACAAGAGTTCGATTTCCTACCGCCGCATATGAGGACGCCCAAATCGTTGTTCCAAATAATGCGAGGTTTGTGTGACATACGGGAAGCCTTTACGGACCTCGAAGATTATTTGAACAACATGGGGGACGAAGACAAACTGTTGGATACTAACATGCAATTGAACCTTTTTAAGATACACCGCAAAATTGTCCGGGCTATTATTATCGCAAACGAAAAGGACAAGATGACGTATCTCGCCGTCGTCAAAAAGATCGATTCATTGTTGTTTGGGCCATCGGTGCCCTCCTATCTGTTTGACGGCATGATACAATATTTGATAAACGGCAGATTGGAATCGGACGACGATATTGTCGACTATGTTACGTGCTTGAAGTTCTATTACGAAAGGTTATCTTTTACCGACGTGGCGGAGAAAATGTCGCGCATATTCAACAATAAAACGCAAACGCCTTTCGACGCGACGCAATTTTCGCTAAGTGGCAAGAAGCTTTTTGCTGTCGACACGGGTTACGATAACGAGGTGGTCGAATCTAAATCGGCATGCTTGAATTATGGCATCTTCAAACTAAACACCAAGGGACTCACGCAGCTCAGGTTTAAGCATGCAATGAACTTCCTGCTGTCGCTCTGCAGAAGCCCTTTGTCCCTACATCTGTCATTCGTCTCGGAGAGTTTGGTCGCAAAGGACGATGGAGTCACGTGTATGCTGCAGATGTACCGCAAGGAAGACGAGTGCTGTCTCAGGGATGTTCTGTCTTCTTTGTTTACTATAAATCAGCGGTGGAATCTGGAAGATATGGAAAAGAAAATGGCCAGATTCTTAGGAAGCAGGACGGCACTCGAAAGTGTTACGGGGCCCCCGAACTTCCACGCCAGAGTTTGGATAACAAAACAGAAAAACACACTCAATTACGAGCGCACAGACTCGGAAGAGGAACATCGCAAATCATTTGAATCCGAATACACGTCAGCCTTAGGTGACGGTATGCTTCAACACATCGAAGAGGAAGCATACATTATCATTAACTCAAATGTCCCTACCGTGTAGCCCCTAATATGCAAATAACAATCCTTCAATGTGGCGTCTATAATCCGTTGTACTTAAGTGCTGTCTATGAAATGTTTTGCTTGACTTCTTAATAGTGGCGTGTGTAGCCTAGAGCATGCCGCGCCCGTGTGCCGGTTGTGGGTGGTGGGCTACGGCGATGCACATTGAAGTAAGCACAGGTTTGAGTTTACATTTCTTGGCGTTTGTGGGTGTCAGGGTGCGCTGCTGGAGAGGCGCCTGCGGTCGCTGTCTGACGCTGTGCCGTGCCAGCGGACAACCACGCGGCAGGATGAAGATCAACCTGTCGTCGGACGACATCAACCTTCTGGTCTACCGGTACCTCATAGAGAACGGGTGAGTTACGGGCGCAGCAGAACTCGGCCGCGCGGACCCGGCGTGACGGCCAAATGCTCACACAGCAGACTAAGCGGTGCGCAGGTACAGCCACACGGCCTTCTCTTTCAGCAAGGAGGCGGAGATACAGCGGAATCCATACTACAACAACCATGCGGACAAGCTGCCGCCGAACGCGCTAGTATCCTTCATGCAGAAGGCCATGATTTACATCTACCTCGAGTACCACACTGACGACCTCACCGGCGAACAAATCGTGTGCGAGGAGCCCTTCTCGTTCTTTCGGAAACACGCGTGCTTCCGCAAACTGGGGCAACAGAATGGCCTGCCCATCAAGGAAACGATGCTCCTCGCTGCAGAGCAAAACGAGCTGGCACGCGAGGTTGCCCGTCATGGACACAAAAGCACCTGCAATGCGTCGCCAGGCAGACATTCAGGTACGTTCAGTTCACAATACTTGCGTTATAACGGTTGTACGTACGTATGTGTCTATGTATGTGACAGTGGTCGACATGACTGGCACCGGGTGGTTGCAATCGGCAGCGTGCCTCATCACGGCGTTCACAGATATCCTATGGAGTTTGTAAAATGCAGAACGATGGCATACCTGACACATGTACCGATTGTATATTTAGTCATATCAATGCAGACATGGCAAATGACCGTGGCGAGTCTCAGGATGGAAGCGCGCTGGCTCAGATCCCACCCATATACGTGGGACCGCCGCAGAGGAGACTGGCCGACAGGTGGCAGGTGTCCGGCTACATGTGTCTGATGGATTACGGGCCTTTGGGCGCAGCAGCGAGTGCGCAGTTTAACCCCGCCGTACCGGGATACATCGCAAAGAGGTGAGTGACGTTGATACGCGCCGACATGCGAGCGCAGAGTGGAGGGGGCGCCGCCGGCCCTGTACGACATTTCGAAGGTGGGGAAAATCAAGACTTGCGAGATCGTGCCAACCGTCGCTAAACTCACCGAAACGGACGGCGGTCCGGCGGGCGTAGGCACCTGCCTCAGGTGGCGGTACGACGGTCACGCGCTCTGCACGGGATACGAAACAGGCGCAGTTGTCATCTGGGACAAAAAAGGCCGCCGGATGTGCGGAGGCAGGCTAGGCAGAGCACCGATAACGGCGGTGGCATTTTCAGGAAACCGGCGATTTTGGAACGACACTGATGATGTGAACACCGTATGCAAATTGGCTGCGGGAGACGCGGCGGGCAACATCCAAGTGTTCAAGATAGAAAATGGCATCCACCACGTCACGGTGTACAACCAGGGCGCCGTGGTGACGGAGATAGACTGGAGGGACCACGACGTGTTCGCCGCAGCCAGCGCAGATGCGACAGTTCGCATATATAACACTGCCACAAACGCGAGCGCAATCCTGCAGGATGCCGTGCAATCTAATCCGCAATTCATGGAGTGGGGACCTACAGGGAAGTGTCTGGCAATGCTCGATAGCACGGAAACGCTCAAAATATACAAGCCAGACGGCCATGGCCTGCAGGGAGGCGTAACGTCGCTCAGGGCACACACCAAAAGCATCATCGCAGCGTCGTGGCAGTATGGACACCATGCGAAATCCGCGAACAAAATATGCACTGTCGCCATGGACAAGCAACTGCTAGTTTGGGACGTCGCCACTGAAACAGTGGTTTCTTCCATCCTCATCGACCAGGTCCCAACCACCATAACGGTGAACACATCAGACACATTCGTCGCCGTAGGTACGTATGGAAACCTTATCAAGGTCTTCAACCTTCCGTCGCTCACGCTCAGCTGCTCATTCTGCGACCAGAACCTACCAACCAGCATCACGTGGGCAGCCGATGACGAGCATATCGCATACAACGTGTACAACCAGCAGAGAACACCGGTGCTGCCGGTAACCACATCGGCTTCCTTCGTCGCTGACTGAGGGGCTTGTCGCTTTAAGAATAGCTCGTCAACGAACTTTATTCTCGCTTAGGCGACACTTACACGGATAATTTTGCTCTGGTAATTCGACATTCGATAGCTGCAGCTGAAAGGCTCGAGTACGCGTGTCTAGTACAGCGTGCCAACGGAGCTATGGGGACTCTGACGTTGTAATGTGCGGGAAGCTCGGCCGTTTTATATGGATTCCAACGCTAAATATTACACGTTATTCAACTGATGAGGAGTAATGGTCTGTTAACTTGTTGGAAGGGCTCTGCCATACCGTCAGCCGAGCCGCCTGTACGTTGGCTGGATTCGCCTAACTAGACAGGCTCCTTCCGCTTCAAGACGTGCTGCGGGACAAAATAATTAGAGTGTGTGTCGTATTACGCGTTGTCTAAGGGCAACAAAGGTTGCACGTGCAGCGGTGTACCTGAGCGAGGACCATGGAGTGTCTGTTGCCACCCAACGCGTTCCTCGCGGAGGGTCAAACCTCCTTTCACATCGAAGAAGACGCAACGAAGTGTGTGCGCGACGCCGTGGACGAAGTTATCGCATCCACGGAGCAACTCGACCAACCTACAACGCCGCTGTGCGGACCCCGAGGTGAAGGCACATTTGAGGAATTTACGGCGGAAGATTTTATAATGCCGCCACATGCAGTTGACGTTAAACTGGGCACTCCTAAGTTGCGGAGCAAGTACGCTTCGCCATCTGTGCCGCTTCCTGGCATTGAGGAGGCGAGTAGTAGATCGCCTACAATGTCCATGAGAGAGCGCGTCCAGTGGAGGCAACAACTGTTGTCTAATTCATCCCGTTTGGATGTTTCCAACGCGGAATCCGATTCGGGAACGTTATTCGGCGAAGTAGCGAACAAAAACGAATGCATGTCCTCGGAGGTAACGCCATTTCGAGGCACATCGGTGAGGACACCGTCAAGGTGGAAGAAGCGGGAAACAGACTCGCGTCACTTGTTAATGCGTACTATAGGAAGGAATGACAACGACACGTATGTGAACGTGAGTGACGATTTGGTGAAGAACCCAATTCTGGCGAACTCGGTGCGGAGCGCCAAGATGCGCAAATATCCCGACGACGAAGAGGTGGAACGGTCATTGAAGGTACTCGGATCATCACGCTGTTGGACTGACAGATTAGAAGATAGAGCAAATGGGTTTGTTGGCGGCGACCTGGACGACGACGACATGCTGGCGACCCAGACACCAATACGCAGCTTCAACACGATGCTGTCAACATCGCAATCTGACTGCGTATATGACTCGACGCAGCCCGCATCCTTATGCTCGTCATACACACAGTGGAACAACGCGAGTCCTATAAGCACACCGGGTCGCTCAACCGGGGTTCATGCGTCAAGCACACCCAACAGATACGTTCAGGCCATGTTTGGAACTGGGTATGCCACCGACCTCGACGCCTTCGGAGGCGCAAGACTTGAAGACATGCGAAAGGAGGAGGTAAATCCCATGGCATACGCAAGGGTGCCGAAGGATATGTTCTCCGAAGCCAAAATGGGGGCGCAAATGGGCACTCTCTACAAGCACTTCAAAAACATGTGCACATTTATCAGGAGGTCGTCAATGCGCAGTGATCGCCCCTACTTCAAGGTGGTGCAACTCATGGTGCAGCGGATGTCGAGGAAAGCCTTCACGATGGATCAACTTAGGCAGATGGCCTGGATGGCGCCAAACCTAGTAACGCTGAAGTGGGTCCGTATAAGTGAGTCGGTGCGAAGGCGGTATAAAAACGAATACGAGGAGTGTCGCGGGGATTTGGTCAGCGACGTACAAGTGAGAATCCACCGGCAGGACGGGAAAGTATGCTCGTCGAACAGCGACTTCGAAAGTACGTGCTTAGCATTCAAGAGCATCATGTGTGCGTGGTTGGCACGCTGTGAGGCGGAACACGTGCAGGGAAGGGGGTCGTGTGATGGGTTTGTTCCAGAAATGGCCCTGCCTATTCCGATGGCGGCCCTGCCAACGAAGCAGTGCGGAAGTCTCGTGACGGATAACGCTATGCTTGCTCCCATGTCAACACCTTCGCGATCCGCTTCAAGGATGTCACAATGCGCTGAAACTAACCCGACGCGATCGACGGCATTGCTCAGCACCAATCGGCGGCCACATGAGAACGAGCACTTTACCACAAGTTGCATGCTCCGTTCACCCGACAGTGCGTCAAACAAGTCCTTCAACAGTCATTACGAGAGCGACTCGACACGTTACGTGGGCCTCTCCACTAAGAGGATGCGAGAGACACCCATGTTGCCCATGGACACGGAGCTGCTCGACACACCAGGTATGCGCCGCATTAGGGAGAGCGCTAAGCGTCTCGCCACTGAGAGTGCCAACAGTGTCAAGCCAAAAGAGCATGATGTGTCATACTGGAAGGATGTTCGTCGTTTCGTGAACGCTCTTGTGGACCTCTCAATCGCGGACACATCGCCGCCGGTGTTGCGCATCGAGTGGCTGGCGGAGTTTATGACCAAGTACGGCACGAAAAGGGTTACCTACGACGAAGTTGCGGAGTGGGCCAAGACTTTGACACATTTGGCGCCAGAAGCTATCCACGTTGGTGTGTCGAAGTTCGACGACTATAGCACAGTGCTCACCTTCGGCCCGCAACCGACTTTCGACGGGGTCATACGATACGTCAATCAACAGATAGACGCATGTAATAAATGAAGCGACTGTGCGGTTGTTTTTAATATGTTTGTACTGCATTCAATGCTTGATATGTGTTTTTCCAACTGCTCTGCGCTGAGCCTGTGTATAGAATTGCTTGCTACTCGTTTCTGTGTAACGCTGGTAATTTGCTTTCGGCTACAGCACGAATACACTCTTGTATGGCCCGCGTGATGTTGCCATGCGTTGGAGTGAAGGTTTGCGATTTCCGGAATATATTGGACACCGTTGTGGATGGTGCCTCCATAATCCCGTGGCACAACATGACATGGTGCTGAGCGCTGCTCCCGTGAAATGACAGACATTGCGTTATCACAACTCCACGTAGCCCATTAAGCTACATGAGATCCTTGGACGGGAAGAAGGAGTAGGGATCAATGTCCATGCTTTCGGGAATATGCGTACTTTTGGGGAGGTCCAACTCCGACCTGGGAATAAATCTTAGTTTTCTAGGTCCCCATAGTTTATTAGACACATAGTTACCAACTGCCTTGAGAGATGCAATGTGATGCGTTACAACGTAATAGATTACTATACCAATCGTAACCGCGACTACGACTGCACCCGTGGCTAGGCCTCCATATATTCCACGTTGGCGAGGTTTACAACATCTACATGCGCATATAAAGCCACAGCCTCCACAATCTTCATCACATCTCCTCTCTTCTATGCTGTAATGATTTTCATGTACATCAACATTACATAGACAAGTTTGCAACGGATCTACCTTGCCCTTCCAATCTTCAGAGGCGCAAGTCTTCATTGCAACCCGGCGATGCTTCCTTTTGTTTCCCAAACGTCGCGTCAAGAAGCAACACGAGCCACGCCGCCCTGCGCTCCAAGATCACGCAACGCTGGTACACGTTACACATTTACGACCAACACTGGCATTGAGGAGTTTAATTCATAGCTGTGAGAGAATAACGTAAAACTCAAATGTGTGGGATTCACAAACGCAGAGTACGCTCCACGCATCATTTATTTTGTGCAACGCCATGGGTGCGCTACTGGCTGTCTACTTTGCCTGAGGTGTGGCGTTACAATGTTAGCAATGGCTACAATTTTGCGCATAAATGTCTTCTAACCACGCTTTAAACTGTACATCGTCTCAGATTGTCCATTGGCATCACAAAATGTGTAGCCCATAATCATGACACTACACATCATGCAGACACACACACAATCTGTAACATGATACCTTGGCATTCATCAAATGAGTCGAGACCTTAGGTGAAATTGCGATTTTTCGTTGTTGCCGTTAAATAGCAATTGCCTGACTCCTCTGTCTATTGCCACCATCGAATGACGTCAAAGACCTTAACAACTCAGATGACATTCATTATTGAGAGATTCAATAAAACAATGTAGACGTTGATTTCATTATTTCCTAAGTTGTTTGATAAGTGAGGCTATAAGCGATCGATGGATGCAGCAGTTAAGTATGAGGCGGACGGCTGTGAGTCATTACTAAATGCATTCATTACTCCAAGCCTCAGTTTCTGAGCTTTGTCCGGATATATGTAGAACACTATGGCTAAGAGGGCCAAAAATGCAAGAGTGCCAAATAACACGCATAAGCGAACTATACACCAATGGCATCGACAGGTGAGCCAATTTTTACAATTATACCTGCTAGATGAGGTTTTCTGTTTGGTGCTACATGTTTCACACTTTGTACCTTTACCGTTACATCCTTCACAACAGCATGGGCAGCACTCACAATGTGTTTGCCAACATTTCTCCTTGTTGCCAGTCACACATGTACAATGATTGCATTTGCATCCATCACTCTGGCAATTTGTTTCCGTACAGCATCGAGCATATTCAGTAGCACACCTTCCTTTTGTGCATCCACACTCCTTTGTCATCTTCCCATCAGCTCACTTAAACAGCCCAGCGCCGCACTAAACAATGTAACCAGACGGTAGTGGCAATTTGTGATTCATTACAATAGCTGCTGCAGTATAGTCATAAGTCACTGTGTCTGTTGACTGTTTTGGCAATCTAGCATTGTGGAGAAGTGGATATGTTCCTAACCATTTTGTGTTGCGGATGCATGGGACATTTGTTTGCATAGATCCGCCACATGCCCTGCAGTGCCCAATAGATTAGAATGCTGCTCATTCTGTATGACATGCCACTTATATATATTTATGATAAAAATTGCGTATTTAAACGCACTCCGGCATGCCCAGCCATAACCTGTGAGTGGCACTGAGTAAAAATGATGTGGCATAGAAAATTTTGATAAATGACACACATAACGAGACCATTAAGTCACGTACTAGTTGTGAATGACGACTATTGACACGTTGCCATAGCCGCCTATATTCTTAGAGCTTACAATCTTAATTAGCTCGCTGATCGTTGACATTCATGGGCTGTTTCAATGCCTTGTTGACCAATGGGAACATCTTTATCACCTCACACTTCGGGTTGAAACATTTGTCCCATTTGTTCACTTAGAGAAGGTTAATATAAATCATGTACTTATTCGTGCTCCGAATGTCTTCTCACATCACCAACTTCTACGTCTTGCTTACACCACGGACCACATCATGGACTGTGTCTACAATACTAGCGAGGAATGGGTGAATGAGCATTAATGGTTGAAGTAATACGCGCAGCGGTGATTTTAGGGGCCCCCAGAGCAATCAACACAGTCGAGATGCGATGGCGGAAAACAGAGCATTGTTGCGATGACCTTACAAACTATCACCAGCTGCCAATTTAGCATTCAGGGCACCTACTGGCATTCACTGTCTTCAAAAATCAACTTGCTATTACGTCTACTCAAACGTGTACGTGACAACGGCAATGGCAGCAAAGCATGAATTTGTACCCACTAAGGTTTGACACCGGGTCGTGAAAACGGACTGGAACGCCAGTACATCACCACAGATTTGCAGTTCGTTATTCCATGCTATTTTATGTCTCATGTTGTTAAATCTTCCATCGCTTAGTAAGCGCCGATATCTGGCTGTGTTAGATCCAGTTGATGGGCAGCTTCAGTTGGACACAACTTTATAAAGCAGTTATAATATGTAAGCTATAATAACTCAACGTTGGATATTGAGTTTGCCATATGTATTGCAATTAAACTAACCACAGCAAAGGTTGACGTGCAGGCAATCTACGCACCACCACCATTAAGGTATGAATTATAACAGTATCCATAAACGTGATGTCTGTCGTCGACATAGCAATTGTGATACATATTTTGACAGTGACTTAAGCTGTGTTATGGCGATACCATTAATAAAATATCAATGCAGTTCCCCCATAGAGTAATGCAGGTTGGATGTGAATTAAGTCTCTTAAAACTTAAGCTAACATTAGACGACACCAAATCTTTGCTGTATCGATAACTATGTAGATAGGCATGAAGGAGCCGCCTCACGTTGTGAGGAATTATGTAAGCAAATCACTCTTTGTTGTGCACTCCTCATTGGGTACATCTTGAGTCGGGTTGGGGAAGCATGTTGGCGTCTAATATCGATGGTGTGGGTGGAACATTGGAAGTATGTTACAACACTAAAGACCCTTTTTAGCGATTGTTAAAGGTTAATGTACAGGTGAGGGAGACAAACGACTATGTGGAAAGCGAGTAAGAATCAACCAACCGATATATACGTAACACCAATTGTCGATAATTGTAGCCATCTGTTTGATGTGATCATTGTGACAGTAGCAAAGGTTTTGAAGTGCCATCAGTTGGAGGAGATGCTAAATTGGCACTTACGAACACTGCCCATTATTTCACACGTTTGGAGTACAAGAAGCGTTTGTATAAATTACGTGGGGCTCTGTATTACAGTTGACTAGTAATATGGAGATGTCTCAGCAAGTTTAATGGCTTCAAAGGTGGCTTCAATGAGATGCGCAGCCACATGCTGCCATGTAAGTACCAGAGCGTAGGTGATGGTAAGGTGGCATGACGTAAGTTGTGTGGAGATGTGATCAACATGATCGAACAAAATATTATTAATCTTTATGTTATCGCCATCATATTGTTAAGTAGCCTCGTCAAAGCATGTAGTGGTTGTCAACGTCGTTGGTGTCACCGCTCTGAGATTGCGGTCCAAGTTTGCATGCGCAGCTGGATGCACAGCGCCGTGCATGTGTGGACATAAGTTTCGTGTTATACTGCTTTTTCAAATATGGCGGGACTTTGAAATATATAGTCTCTTGCCCTGGGTGGCGTTTTAGTGGAGTCGGGGGAGGATGGTGGAGGGGCAGGGAGATAACCAGTGTGGATGCAAACCAGTTTCATGTCAGGGCAATGAAGAGCTCTGCTCTGATGACAAATGTACGAAGTGCGAGGCGCATTGCCCCCCCGGATGTAAGGGCTGCGAAGTTAAATGCAAGGGGGTAAAACAACCTGGAACATGCAAATGTTGTACTCCCCGCTGTGGTTGTAAGGAAGATTGTTATGCAAGCGGCAAAGATGGCAAGTGTCAAGAAAAGAATAAAATTGATTGCAAGCGATGCATCATAAGATGCAAAGATAGTGATAAATGTATATGTTATTTTTGTAGTTGCGGAACGAAATGTAACGGCGTAATTTGCAGCTGCTGTAGCTGGTGTGATCCTAGTAATTGTTCTGGAGGCCCTTGCAACGGCTACGTAATTGGTAGATGCGGAGACAAAAATCCAAAGACTACTGAATGTATAGGCCACGTCAAATACGACATATACGGCAAAGACGGCACATACGGCGCTGTATACAAGCGCAATACTGAAAATGTAATCCCGTGCGATGGAAGACCCCACCCAGGCAAGGACTGTACTGACAACAACTGCAATTGGCTCCGTGGCGAACTGCAGCCCGACGGCAATTGCGTCATTAAATGCACGTACTGCGGCAAACTATGCGGCCAAGATAACTTTACACGCTGCTGCACCATAGCTATTCCCTTGGTTATCACTGTGTCAGCATTCCTTATTTTTAGGTTTATGCTTCCCGAGAAGTACCACGCGATTATGACCAAAATACGCGCCGCATTTCCCAGTTCTCCTAGGCACCCCGGCAAATCCCCGATTAATCTCGTCGGTAACATAACTCCCGAGGAGACAAACGTTGACCGCTACTCCGCCTTCCGTCCGAGGGCATACGCTGGCTTGGAGTAGAACGCGTAGACCTCAATATCGCAATAGATGTTATTTTCACAACGCAGTAGCTATGTCAGATGAGTAGTATCAACACACGCTAATGCTATTTCGTCACCGCCTTATCCTCACGAAGTTTGCTCGCATGAGTCGCAATATTGCCCTAGGTTGGTCAATGGCTGAAGTTGATGTACCCGATGGCGCCGTCGTACCCGCTCTCTCACGCACCATGTTCATGGCAGCCTACATGTATTGATACTGACAATGTGTGCCAATGTACGCCAAGCATCCATCATAGTGATCGGTAGGCCTTGTTGTTTCCCCTAACATCCTCACCCACGCCCAGCCCACATAGCGCTTCTGTGTACCTGTCTAATTCCACATCAAAGTATTGGCGTTCATCAATTTACATTGCGGTATTAGTCATATGTAATGTATTTCGAAGTTAATTTGAAAAGTGCTCGTAACCTTGTAGCCCTCTGGACCTAAGCCGTACACACCCATATCACTATGTTCCTGTAAGCATGTATGACAATAAGATCGACAACACACGACAAAGCATCAGCTCTGTGCTTTACTGCATACACTAACACACTTTCACGCATACTGTCTTAGTTGATGTTAGGTCACAGTAATTCCCATGGGTGTCATCCATCCCTCCCACATAGTCAGATTTTCAAATCTCACAAACGGCAATGTTGGCGTCGCTTATCTGCCTCATTATGCGCGGCTCGAATAACAGAGACGCGTTTAACAGATATGCAAGCTACTAACAAAACTGCCCAGGCATCGCTGCAGAGCCACTCTTTCTAGGAAGTGAAACACTCAATCGATGGGTTGTAAGGTGTCGTGTGACCCCTCTATAGATTGGATGTAAAGTAGGCTTGTGACGACGGCACTGTTAAAAATATGACAGAAGTATTACTCAGCTCCTTAATGATTTGTAAACGGAAAGTAATAAGTTGACTGGCATTGGCAGTCCTCTGTTGAGTGAGGTTGCGAGGCACAACAGCGATATTGCCGTATAAAAACACAAAGCACAATCGTAATTTGAGTCAGAAAAAACGTAAGATGTAAATGTTAATGAGGTCACCTTGCTTAATCTCATTCAGTGTCCCAATGCGCATAGGATGCTATGTTCTCATAATTTCTGATCGTCTCACCGATTTCCAGATAATGAATGATTGTAAAGCATTTAACAATACGTTATTATGCAAGTAGTGCTCTGTCGATGCATACTACTGTGATCTACGGGCGATCATTAAAATCGGAGTAGATTAATGATTGCGATGTGAACCGTTCATTTTGCGGACGCAGAAATCGCGGACCCTGTGGAACGGCTGGATGCGGAAGTAGCTCATGACGCAAACGGCGAGGATGGTGAGGGCGACGGCGGCGATGATGTGAGGGGCGGGGAAAAATGGTCACCTCGCTGCTCATGTGATTGACCATCAACGCAATCATTACTGTCTAGAACGTTAGATGCCAGTTGCCAGTTAGGTGATCAGTGGGATTTGAATTACGATTTCTGCTCTACTTAATTGCTGAGATCAGCTGTAGAACGCGATGCAGAAGGGTATCTTGCGGACGAGGAAATCGCGGATGTTGCGGCTAACCGGGAAGCGGAAGATGCACAGGTCGAGCAGGATGATGGCGACGATGATGGCAACGATGACGGCGGCGATGGCGGAGTAGGGAGAGTGAAGTAGTCACCTCGCTGCTCATGTGACTGCTCATCAACGCAATCATTACTGTGTCTATAACATTAGATGTCTGTTGCCAGATAGGTTATTGTGATCAGCTGCGCAGTAGATACCGCACCCTGTGGAACGGCCGGATGCGGAAGTAGACCATGGCGCAGATGACGACGATGATGAGGGCGACGGCGGCGATGATGTAAGGGGCGGGGGAAGAAGATTGTGAGTCAGAGGGGCTGGTGGAATATGGTAGAGTGAGGGTTTGCTGTTGACTGCGGGAAGAGGCGGCACCGGGGGAATGGCTACTGCAGTCAGGAGTGCTTATGCCTCCATTTCTACTTTTACAACAGGGGCATTCACATTGACATCTGGGGTTGCTACACTGCTTACATTGTTTCTCACATGCCGAAGGATCACATTTGTAACCTGATCCGCTTACTCTGCGAAAATTATAGAACTTCAAACATGAAAGACAACGGGAACTTCTACCATTACATACTTTACAACACCAGGAGCAGCACCTACACTCCGAAGAATCTGTACAATTTGTGCCACACGTACAAGGTGGAGTATAGCTCATCTTCCCGCTCCACTCCCAGTCCCCTCAACCTGCAAACACATCAATCACTTAAGCAAGCACTCACCAACCTACTCTCGTGAGCACGCACCTACGGAAGCACTCACCTACCACTCATCAACACGCACCGCAGCCAGGGACACTGACCGTCTTCCATCGGCGTCCCGCAGCCAACCGGGTGGCCGTCATGCAACGCACCGCCCTGGATATCACAGCCGGGTCTGTTGCAGCATAGATACTACTCCCATGAGATTTACATGTATACTTCGTGCCTTTCCCCACAGATCACTGGACCAATGTCTTTGAGGTTTCAAAAGTAACCACGCAGTAATGCATCATTTTAGTCATCAATACGACATGTTAGTTTCATACAGGCAATAATATATCCCTGACTGCCCTATCCGTTACTGGCTCACGTGGGAGTGGAGTAGTGACATCCACCTCTCGCTTCAGCTGACCAGCGAAATCTGTTTGTTCACATGTAACCACATATATAAGACTCCTACTTGGTGAATTAGTGGTGTTCACACGGACCCACGCCTTCCTAATTTCTGCTTCACATAGCATTCGTAACGGGTTCACAGCCAGTGTGGAGCTGAGCGCTGTAAAACTTAGTTTACCAACGCCCATTGTTTTGTGCATTTCCAGCATCTAAGTGCCTTAACGGATGCTGGTCACAGGATTGTGCTTTCGTGATTACCCATCCCATCAAGGTGTAAGTTATAACTGAGTACGGTTATTCCCGTAATGTGGCACCTCTGTAATATCAATATAACAAGCGGCGGCTTGGTATAATATCCGATATTGTGCTTTAGACATATGGTAAAGGGATTAAGTATTCGAAGAGTAAATAAACTCTCATGTTTCAAGGTGGCATGGCACCTACAAGACAGTGGCTCGATAACATTGGTGGAGTTCATAAAATACGCGAACAATAATCCTATATCGATGCTAGTTACTTTTGAAAAGCATTGTAGGTTATATACATTATGATGTCATATACAAATGGCATTATTACAACTCCTCATTATACTACCTAGAATTGCAGAGGAAATACATCATGACAAATAATTAACAGTCACCGTGTATAAAGGGATTATCATCACTTATACGGATTATCAAGAGCTGTGACATGCAAAGACTGTAGATATTGCAATTGCCGTAATGAACAATGAGATTAGGTTAGTTTTAGGTTGTACGGTGTTAGACGTGTGGCTACGTTCGCATTGCACCTCTCTCTGCAACCATTAATACCTCATGATATAGGCCCTATTAAACTAGGTGGAGGATATCACGTCGCACTGTTTAAAAGAGTCTTCGGCGGCATCCTTTCTGTATGAGCAGGAGTCTAGTCGACCGAGTAATCATTTGCGATTCATATAACTCATTAGGTAGTAGATTAACTTGATATTCGTATGCTAGTTGAATGGTGGCAGTTTCAGCTTCTCTATTAAATATTCATGATTCAATTCCGCGACTCTCCCTTTCCACTAGGTTTTCTTGGTTGGCGATCAGGATATTGAGACGATACTTGTGTTCTTCCACCCGTCTTACATGAGTCATATTGGCTAATTAGCTTGAGTAGTCCTCTCATTCTTGAGTTCCTACCCAATGCATCGTTATCATGGTAATCTGCCTACTCCTTACTATTCTTAATCAAGACTATTGCTTCTCATCTCACATCATCTTCAGTATTCTTCATTGTTGGATTTTGTATACGTCATATTAATATCGCCTCCTCATCGATAACGGATCGATTCGTCCATGTCTTGCGGAGGCTGCAGAGGGAGCGCGGTTTCCATTACCACTTTCTATGCTCATTTATACCATGTCGAATTCACAAAAATCATAGATTTAATTCCCTCTAGCATCTCAGGAAGGCCTTAGTCCCAATATTGTTGGTCGATGGATGTGGTGGGGCAGGCCAGTAATTGCAAAGGAGTTGGAGAGAAACCGATGCGAATATTAATGAGCACGTCGTACAGGATTCAACCATTGCGTTGCATCTTTGAAGATTGAAATGCAATTTGGAGGTTTCACGCCACCTCCGAAGTGGACAATAACATCGAGCTGTCTGGGTACTGGCGGTTAGGAATCGGTGAGAGAGGTGGATGCTAGCTTGGTCGTGATATTCAAATACGCCCTCAATCGGGTAGATGCTTATGTAATGTAGTTTGGAGAAGTGGCAGAAGAGTTAGCCAGCTGTCCAGTGCTTATCGCATTTTCAGAGCGGGATAGAGGGTCTGTAACTTCGAAATTTTGGTGTATTGCTTGAATTTGATAATTACTTGGTTTACTACTCTCGAACCATGGTGCCGAAGAAGCTGACGGATTGCCCAGAAAACCTCCGGGAATCAATTGACTGGCTGATCCAGGTGAGACATGGGAGTGGCACTGACAAGAATGGCCTTGATGGGTTAGCCAAATCTTTGAAGACGTTGATAGCCGAAGCTATTACAAAGTCTACTAAGAGTCTGGAAGCTGAGCATGATAAACTTGTTTGCCCTTTCCAATATTCTGCAACTGAAACCAATTGTCAGCATTACCAGACGCTACTTGAGAACCGTAAGAAGGAAATTAAGGATGCAGAACCACTTCGAGATGTTTCAAAAGATGCTGAGGTAAAGCGCCTTATGGGTACTATAGCAGACTGTAGGAATAAATATCACAATGAACATTACCGTGACCCAGCTAAACAGAAAATTTTGAGGGATATTGAGGATCGGCAGAAGACTCTTGGAAATCTCCAAACTAAACTGGAAGCCTTTGTTGGCAAAGTAGCTAATAAAGAACAGAAGGATATTCCTGCAAAACATATTTTGGAAAACCTCACGGACGGATTAGAGAAGCTTCTAGGCTTTGACCCGAAATCTAAAGGCTACGACGGCACTGGCATTGTGTACTCCGACCTGGACAGGCTGTGTGACGGGGTGATGGCGTTTTTGTATGGTCTGCTTAGAGATGTTTATCAGAATCAATCCTACGATGTTGGTAGAAGAGTGTTGAAACAACTTGTTGAAAATAAAATTCACCCCAAATTGTGCTTAGGGCATTCGGGTTTTAAGGAGATTATTGATGAGGTGGCAAGGCAGGTGAAGTTGTATAATAGGGAAGTGGAGCATAGCAATAAAAAAGTCTCCGATCCGATAAGAGGGCTTCAGAAGGAGATGACAACGCTTACAGAACAGGTGAAAATAATTTTGAAAAATAGCGTTTCGCAGGACTTTGTCAATACAGCCGTTACGGAAGTGAATAAGCAGTTGGACGCATGTAACAAAAACACTGACACTTTCAACAGAAATATGGATAGCGTAGAACGCATACATAAAGCAATCACATATTTAAATGAATCAATACGTGAGAAAGTTAACAAGGCTAGAACGAACATAAGGCACGAGAAAAAGCGCCTTGAAAAGATGACCAAAATTGAGAGGAGTAACTTGAGTTCAATGACGAATAATATTACGACGACACTTGAAGATGTTAAGACGCAGATTAGTAATAATATTAGCGAGATTGTAAAACAGCTAGTCGAGGACTTAAAAAAGAAGGTCCAAGAAATTCAGAGTGAACTTGTTGAAGTATATAAATCCTTGGGAAAGTATATTAAAACCTTGGAGGATTGGATGGAGAAGGCGTTGGAAGTTATAGAAGAGGCAAACAGGCAAGTTGCCGTTATTGAAAATGAGGTTGGTGATCCTGAAGATAAAAAAAATAATAATAAGAGTGCAATTGCCAAAGCGGCCAAGGAGGTTGAGAAACAAGCCGGGGAGCTGCATGGGAAATTCGAAACAGCGAAAAGGCAATTCGATGTAGTTGTCGCCAAGATTAAGGGGAAAGCAGGTGATGGACAAGAAGAAGGATGCGTTATCGAGAAACTGCAAGGCCTTGAAGAGAAGGTTACGACTACGATGCCGGAAGACTTTGAAAATTTTAATACGGGTAACGGTGGTAATTGGGATTTCAGCCAGTCAATCCGAGAGCTCAGACAGGAAACAAATAGACAGTTGGGAATTGCGATTGATGGTATTTGGAAAGATTTAAAGCAGGGGTTGGATGCGGCTACAGAAAGTGCTCCCAGGAGTGGTAATTGGAAAGGTCTTCAAGCTTTGCAAGAGACTGACCTGTGGACGGCAAAGGGCGTGGGAAAATGGCTTGATAGTGCAGCGTTAGACTACGACGACAGCGGTCCTGGCGCAAAAGTAGAAAAGGTCTTGAACCATCTTCACAATGCGCAGCAGGAATGGGAAAACATTTTACAATCCAACATCACCACCAATATTCCCAAAGTAATTAAAGAGACACTTAGCAACGAAACCATTGACGGTGTCAAACGGCAGCTCTTAGGCCTCATTATTGCCGTCGTCGCAGGGAGCATCTCAGAGATGCAAGAAGCTGTCAACAGAATCGTTGATACTGATCTGAATACTATTAGCCAGCTACAGGATAGCATTGCCCAACAGGCCCAAGCGGCGAAAGCTGCACTCGAAACCCAGGGCAACCTTGTGTACCACCACCTTACTGAGCTATGCGAGGCAATTAAGAACGGAGTGAAGTACTCCAAACAGCATCTGGGAACATTGGCAAACGATACTATAAACACGCAACTTAAAAAGATTCGTGATCGATTTACCGAGCTGCAGAAGAGGTTTGCAGATGGTGCCCTAAAGTTGTCCGAAGAATTTGCTGGTGAAGCTGACACGTTATGCACCTCAACCGTACAACAACTTCAAAAACAAGTTGACGAACAAATATCTTTCGCAATCGCAAAACTCACATCCCAGGCGCAAAAGAACTACGTGTCATCTATGAAAGGCTTGCTAGATGCGTTTGCCACTAAAGTGCAAGGTGAGCTGTTGAATTTGCCAGAGAGAATCGATATTGACCTCAAGACGGAGTTCAAAGGGTTCATGAAAGAGATGGAAACGCATGTGAGCTCTGCTAATTTGAAAAATGACTTGCCACAGCACGCTAAACTGGCGACATTCGCCTCTGGTGTCGGTAACTTCTTCAATGGTATTTTCCACAGTCTCAAAACGAAGCGTGACATAATTCCTATTCATAAGCTCACCGAGATAGATGCTACGCTTAACACTCTCCTCAATGGCCTTTCTAATTACAATAAGAAATTTGTAGATGACCTGGCAGCAGTTAATACTCTTCTGCAGAGCATACGCCCTGAGTCATACAACGATGAGAGAAATAAGTTGCTTGAGATTCTGAAAAACGGCCTGCAAGGGTTTCACAATGAGCTCAAAAACGCATACGTGTCGGCATACGACAGCGTTCCCAATGTCGACTGGTCCGATATAAAGTCAACTGAAACATCTCTGCAAGGCACGAAATGTGCTACGGTATTCTTGACCACGATAGACATAATGCTCAAGAGTTTATTCAAATATAAAAGAGAAGTTGAGAAAACAAAAAGTACGTGGAAAGACTACAAAATGTATAGTTCGAATTACAATTATAGCCTTAGCAGCCTCTTCTTTAGCAAAAACGGTTACGATCCTGGCCTTCCCAGCAATGCGGAATACGGCGAGTTAAATCACAAGAAGGGTTTTAATGGCAATAGCATCGTTGATCTATTTAAGTCTAACACTCAGGTCACGTCACAGCCCAGTTATGATATTCTCGCCTCTCTGGACGACTTCGCCGACATAATCAAATATTACTTGCGCATTTCCCACTTAGGGACTTTCTCTTCCGCTAAACATCCGCTTAACGCATTCCAGATGCTTGCATGGCTCAGTGGCCTGCAGCATAACCCAGTAAAGGAGAAACTTACGAAGTACCTCCAAAAACAATTCGACTCTGAAACTGATGTTATACTGCGAAATATATTATCGGATATATTCACATCTGAACTACCGTCAATTTACACTCCTGCCTACGATATGCTTACCAGTATCGTGGGATATGGCGACGCAGACACCCTTTATGCGTGCCAATATCTCGGGAACTCTCTTGAGTTGCACTATCCTTCCGATGCTGCAGCGTGCTTTGATATGCTATTAGACGTGCTCCGCAAATTGTGCCCTGTCTTGCAATTTTTATATTGGCAATGTAAACTCGGTGTTAAGAACTTAGGTTGGCGCGACTGCCATTACGGCAAAAACGCCGGTACGTCAAGTTGGCAGTGTAAGGAACATTCTGATCAGACACCTGATTGCCAACGTACATCTCCTCTGATGTCCTACCTGACCGACTGTCTCCTCGGACACTTGCCTCACCAATTGCAGTCTGTTGGCTGCACTTCCAAATGTTCCACGTGCTCGTCCAGTTCACCTAAGATGCCTTGCTTGACACCCCTAGGCTTTAGGACATTCTCCTGTAGTACGCGTACTGGTAAGGACCTATGTTCCGTGCTTGACAAACTATGCGGCGATCGAGGCGTACTCACCAAACTTTACGCTTCACTGGCATGCTTCGTTGGTCGTCCTCCGCAGACATTCCCTGATGTATTCGCCTTCTATTACCAACTTGTACAACCGTGGACTCCGATGACTGAATATAAAAAGCCGTCAAATTCAATAGAACAAGCACTTAGCAACACTATCGAAAAGACTGTGTCCTGTAAATACGAGGACGCTAAGCAGTTCATAAATCAATGCCGCAGTCTGTATGAATCTCCATCTCACTTCCTGCATGATATAACCCGTATTTCCGACATGAGTTATTTAGTTGGGTGTGGTGAGCAGGATTGCGGTTATATCATCCGACCTATAAACTCAGCTGCATACGGCGCGTTCGCTCCGAAGCATGCCAAAAGTTATTTGTCATGGTTAGTCCACGTTTGCCCCCAACTCGTGGATTTCTTTAAACAATTGCAGAAGGCATTTAGTGATGTCTCATGTGCCGACTCCCGTTGCTCACCATGCCTCCACAGTGAGAGTTGCACAAAAGGCAAACACGGCACCACTTCATGTGGATGTAGCTCCATCGTCCACTGCCAACCGGTTTCCTCAATACTTTATAAATATGGCTTGACGTATGCCGATGCCGCAAACAAAAGCCAGATTAAGTGCCAAGATTTTTCTAATGTGCTGAAAAACATCTTGAATTCCCAGGTGCTGGGAAATTTCTTGCATGCCATAGACACATTGATGTTCACTATTCGGACGCCATTCATCTGGACAGTTGTAGCCCTCTGGTCGCTGTCTCTTCTCTACCTGTTCTACGTCTTGATCGGACGCCTAGACACGCTCCACATCAAATCACACCTCAGGTCGCCAGCCTCTTACAAAATTGCTGCCCAGTCACTACTCGCTGCAGCACGTGTCGGCAAACTTGCCAAGATATCGTACCTGCAAGCCTAATCGCATCTGCACGTGTGATATTCACAGATGCCTTATATCGCAACCTTCTAACCAGTCATCACGTTAATGTTACTCACAACTATCATTATACCACTGCCTAGCTCACCCAGCCACCTAACCAACAACCCACCGCCTAATTTAATGTCTGGCGTAATACCTAATCAGGGAATTGGCACAGCGTTTAGTGTGTGCATTACAGTATTTGTTCCGCACTTAGTTTGCATTACTTGTGAGATGTTACCGCGTCATCTCATCTGTTAGTGTACCGCAGCTGCGTGAGTGACCATCCATGTATCCAGTTAATGCCTGCTCCAGCTGAGGCTCTGGTTCGCAGCTTAGATAGATGGGTATAATGTTTGTGATGCTTTGGATTGTGTTGGCATAGTAGAAAGCTCTATGCTAGGTACAGCAGTGACATTTTCCGGCGTGACGTCTGAGGGATGACGTATATGCCTGGCATCGCAGGCGCCTTTCTGGAAATGAACAGCATCGCAATGATGTGCTGTATATCACGTGAACAGTTGATGTCGCACCTTCATCATGGCCCATGGTGGAACGTGGTTGGGTGATGTGGCTTACGGTGGGTGGAGTCGTGGCCGGGCAACTCTAATACTAGTTGACCGAATACACTCCGACCAAAATAAAATTTTAATTCTTCGTCAAAAAGCGTTTCTTCTGTGGTGCGAGGCGCGCGGATGTCGTGTCACTGCCGGTACGATTTTTTGTCGGCCGACCGAAAGGTGACGGAACACCGAGGGGAGGGTGCTTGGCGGGGTCGTGATACCAGGTTAGGGGACTTACCCCTTCTTCGATTCTGCATCCAGATATGGTTTCTGCTATCGTTCGTTATACGTGCTGCTACGCCGATTTTACTCCTGTTGTTCTGAAAACCTGGATTGGCTGCCTGCCTCACTCCGGGTAGGTGGGATGTTCGCCTGATTTCACCGTTCGTCCACGTGTTTCGAAGGGTTGAGTAGACAAATAAATGTCTTCGTTTACGGCATTTGTAGTGGTTGGTTTTAGTCTGACGATGCTGGTTGTGGCATTTTTGCTCATCCCACTTTGCCGTCTGGCTATACTGTCAATGAGTGGACGTAGTGAGTGCTCAGTGTAGGGATGTCAGGAGTTTAGTCGCTTTCGGTTCACACATTATGGGAGTTGGCTGCGCTGATTTGTGAGAGTAGAGTGGTGGATGATTGGAAGTGGACGAGATGGCGAAGATAACAAGTAAGATTCCTGCGCTTAACAATCTTAAGCAGTGTCTCCAGTTCCTGGAGTGGTTGAAAAATGACGAACATATGCAAGGTCAGGTGGCCGAGGAACTGGCTCGGCGTCTTAGAATCTATTATTCTAAGAATTCAGATTCACAGAACATAAAAACCGCACTGTCGCGATTGCTTTTTCAAGTGTCACACTTCTATGATAAATTGTGCAAGAATGCGCAGCCTACTAATTATATGGCGAACACACCTAGTGTGGTATTATTTACCCTACTCGCTTGCATTCCCAAATTGCTCTCCGTCGTGTACTTCTTGCAATATCATGTGGATAAGAGGTTCGTTGCGGTAGGCGGAGGGGACTGGGCGGATCAAACGATTGGAATGGTTGCAATGTCTACATCTGGTGTCAGTAAGATTGATACATATCTTATTGATACGTCCTTCGTTAAGTATGGTGTCATTTCTGGTGGATTCGAAAAAGGCAGGTTGAAAGAAGGTAGTGATGGTGGCTATACCTACGGTACGGAGATGGTTGATGACCTCCCAAAGTTACTGGGCGAGTTACATACAAATTTCTTTAGTGACGTACTTGTCACATCGGCTTTGACCAACGCTGGCTCACAGGCTTCCAACACGGCGAACGCTCTTGCATTGCTCAAAACATTTTGCGAGATTGTGGACGATGACAAAGATAGAAAGGTAGAAAATGCTCTGGATGGGTATATCAACGAGTACAGAAACTGCATCGAGTGGGAAAAATTGAAAACGCATTGCGCCGAACTTAGAGTGTCACTCGAAAGAATTTTCAATGCTGGTGTCCTCTCCAACACTGGTCATTCGCCAGCAGTTGATGATCTTAACAAAGAAAAGTTCGCTAAAAGGATGACGAGGTGGCTTAGAGAGAATTTGGATAGAGTGGGGTCAAGTCTGAAAGAGATTAAGGCAAATCGCTATACAAATGCTGGTGATTATTTCAACAAGCATTTTTTCCCATATGGTTTTATATTTGATAGCCACGACTTCGGTACGGAGAGCTACAGGTCTCAGGTTTTGGATCAGAAATGGAAAGGGGTAGTAGAGATTCTCAGTGAATACGGTAGAGAACTGGATAAGACGGTAAATATTTTGAAGGGTGTGTCATGTAAAGACCATAACCATGTCAAGACGGCGGATCTTGAAGCAGATGACGAGGAGGATGAGGTTGTGGTGTTAGAGGAGTTAGGTGTGAGTGATGATCTTGGAGTTGAGGGATCTCCCAACCAGGGCAAGAAAGCGGAGGGAGCACAGAACCAGGGTAAGAAGGCGGAGGGAGCACAGAACCAGGGCAAGAAAGCGGAGGGAGCACAGAACCAGGGCAAGAAAGCGGAGGGAGCACAGAACCAGGGCAAGAAAGCGGAGGGAGCACAGAACCAGGGTAAGAAAGCAGAGGGATCTCCCAACCAGGGCAAGAAAGCGGAGGGAGCACAGAACCAGGGTAAGAAGGCGGAGGGAGCACAGAACCAGGGCAAGAAAGCAGAGGGAGCACAGAACCAGGGCAAGAAAGCGGAGGCAGCATCTGATGATGATGATGAGGAGGACGATTTGGCGGATGCTGCGTCAGTGGGATCTTCAAATCAAAACAATGGTCAAAGTGAACACCAGCCTGGAATGTCGCATACATCACTTGGTTCTAACGTTCCTCCTGAAGATGGTAAAGGACCCCAGGGCCACGCTGGTCCGCCAGATGACGCAGGTAAGAGTTTGCAGGGCAGTGATCCTCCAGCTCAAGCGCCTGCTTTACCTCAAGCTCCAGGTGTTAAACCTTCAAGCTCGTCACCTGGTGGCCATGGTGCAGGTGGTGCTCCAGGCGCACCGGGGTCTAATGGTGATCCAGGCCAGACAGGGCCTACTAGTATGGTTGCTTCTGCGTCGTCTCAAGGTTCAGATGCACAGGGGATACAATCGCCTCAGCCTACACTTCAATCGTCGCCAGCGTCTTTTCCAACCCCTCCCGCCAGTCCTACTGGAAGCCCTAAGCTCACTGCTCAAGCTGCGGTGCTAGGTGGGGGTTTACAGAATGCTTCTTTGGGTTCACAGCATACAGTATCTTCCCAGGCTGTGCTCACTCAGGCAGCAAAGGATTCGAGCCGGCAATCTGCTGCATCTGGTAGCCTTGCTCCCGGTAGTGGTCAAGGTCAGGATTTGCCTAAATTAGAAGTGGAAATTTTGAAGCCTAAATTGATATCTAGTGAGGATGCTTATAATTCAAGTGCCGATGCGCTAATCAGTGATCATATTGAGAGATCACGATACCGCAACGGCATTAACCCTCCTAAAGATCCTTTGACTGTTTCCCATACACTTGGCAAAGCATCTCCACAATCGGATATAGCTTCTGACCTGGATAAGTTACAAGAAGCTTCAGTTTTGTCGAACTCATTAGACCTTCGTGATGTCGATATGCCGTTTGAACATTTTGATTTCCATGAATCACCCAACGAAGGAGGTACTGGTGAAGTGTATATTCCCCAATGCCTCAACCCCTGGTATGTTGACCCTTCATCCACCTCTACCAGGCATTCAACTACTTCTCCCCCAGATTCTGACAATATGCCTTCTCCCAATACTGTCCGTGAAATGCTCTATTGGATGGTCGGCGTTGTCGAATTAGGGTACATTGGTTTTATTCAGAAGCATGTTGGTGGAGTTTTGGATGATATTAATAAAGACTCCTCGTGGCCTTCATTTGCCATCGATGTCACCGGGTATCCCAACCAGCTGACTGCTTCCCGTGTCACCAATACCCTTGCAGAGGCGTGCCTCTACTCGGCAAACATAATCACACGGATTAAGTACTACAATGATTTTAAAGCCTTCTCTACTTTCGACTTCAAATCAGTATATAGTCAGCTGCATTATTCGTCCGACCCCTCCTGTCTCCTCTGCCAGCTGCGTGACTACGCCTATGCCTGCCACTACCAGTTGCAATTCCTGAAGTCGCAGTGTTCTAGAAATGAGTCTCGAGGCGGTTGGAAGAATTGTGAGTACGGCAGTGAGGCCAAGATGCCATCTCCCCTCCAGGCGTTCCTGACTGACGGCTGGGACTCCGACTTCAAGACGCACCTCTTCGACCCGTGCAATCTGTGCCTCAAGAGCAGGGTCAGGATGGGATTCAAGAGGAGAGATTTGCCTAAGATATCGAAGCAGGGCAGTGTCATTTCAACCATCCTGTCTCCTACCTGCGGCGGTGAGGACCCCTTGCTGACCCTGTCCTCCTACCTCAACTGCCTCACCAGGCGGACGCCGCGCACCACCGGGGAGCTTGTGTCGTACTTCCATCATTTCGGTATCGAGTTGCACGATTATGCTTCAAAGGCACTTTCTTCACTAGGCACTGCCATCACCAAGTCACATGCCAACTGCCCCAACTGGGACCAACTTGGTGACTCCGACCTCCAAGCAGTTCAGGGCATCCGGGGCTACGAGACTCTCAACTCCAAGCACAATCACGGAAATGACCATTCCAATACGCTGTCCACACTTGTTGGCTGCTGCAGTGACTCGGCCAATTGCCCACAATATTGCTCGCCCATTACCTACCGGGCGTACTCCCTGTACTCTCCGACTTTCGCCCACACCTACCTCAGCTGGGCGGTGTACCTGCCGGACAGACTGTGGGAGTCACTTGAACGACTGCGATATGATTTCAAGACGCATACATGTTCCGAACCTAAATCATTCCATCAGTGTTCCGCTGCCATGCCTCTCCTCTACACACACGGGTTCATGCCACCGGAGGGTAAATTACAGTGGCCACTCACATGTTCAGATATAATCGTAAAGCTGAGGACCGTGGTCGACGGCAAGCCTATTGCAATGCTCATCACCTGCATGGATGAGTTCCTTTACAGAGTCCGAGGGCCATTCATCTACACGCTCATGGCATTGTGGTCAGGCGCAATTCTCTTCATGTCTTACACGATACTGTACCGCCTGGACGTCCTGTATCTCTGTTCTCACTTCATCAGGTCCAAGGCTTCACACCTCATCGACGTCAAGGCGCTGCTCACTAATAGCAGGAAGATGCTCTCACTCTACGACGCCGATTACTTCGACGATGATCCCAATGATCTCATCGACCAGCTTAAATAACTACGAATATAGCACGTATAACAATGTTTCACATCGCCTAAAAATTAGTTTAGTATTTTCATGATCTTAGTTGCGGCCACAGGTGCCCAGTCGTGTAGACACAACATATAGAAAAAGTAATTGCACAAATTAATAAAAATGTAGTTTTTAGAGCATCGGTTAGTAACGTGTGCATAACTACATTGATGTACACGGATGTGGCATGCTGCGAATTAGACGCCATCCGTCCTATTCCGGTGGACAACCACAATGTTACAGACGATAAGCAATGTTAAATGTATGACCAGAGACGCAGGCGAATTGCAAGGTGACTGAGCGGCAACGATGACCGAGCGATAAGTTGAGTGACAAGTAGGCCAACGAAAAGAATCAGACGGGAAAGGGGCAATGTATGGAGAGAGGTGAGCAGGGAGGCAAGGAAGAGAATGAAGTGAAGGGGTAGAATGGGTTGGGAGAGGCAAGGAGGATATTCGTAAGAGGAAGTTACAGTAGCGTAAAAAGATGAGGGAGAATGGGCGAACATAGCGAGAGGATCTGATGAGTCGGCAACGTAAGGACATGTGGGAGGAGACAGGGAGCGGCGCCAATTGGGAGACTGGGGCAGACGGTAATGTTGAAGATGATAAAAGGCGATATTATGGGAAAAGGAAACGATCGCGTACGACAAGACGGTCAAGACTCAGAAGACTAAGGAATACAACAGGCCAGACATCATCCTGGCGGATCGGCGAAAGAACACCATCACCATCGTGGAGATAGGAATCACCAATCAATACAACCCAGTGGATACGGATAAGTTCAAGAAGCAGAAGTATGAAGACCTTATCGAGGACCTCAAGGCGCGACAGTTTAACCAGCAAACCAAGATCAGGGTTATCCCCTACGTTATGACGTGGGAGGGAATAGTGACAAAGGAGCACAGCAAGTACAGACGGGACCTGGGCATATAGGATCAGATGAATAACCACTTACCAAGAGTAGTGATCCAAGACACACATAAAATAGCGATGAGGGACGTGAAACCAAGGTAAGTGTACGATTCCGTAGAAGACCCTCAAGCCCAAACTGGATGGATGCCCGCATGGATGGCACCAGTGACGTCCGGCAATGGACCGACGTGGATCCCGCAACCGGTTTCAGCGTGAGGCGTTAGCCCTGCAAAATCGAAAACCGGCCCAAGGCACGTAGCCACATAGCACACTGTACGATGAGAGAACACTATAAGGGCAAAGCTGTTTGCACACCGGCCTATAGATAAACACAAAATCCTTACAGGCATAGCAACTATATAGGGTTAGGAGCCTCTACGAAAATGGTCTACCATTCGTTGACTGAAGCTTCTCGCAACGTCAAGGAGGTATTGACTGGTTGGTAGCCGTGAAGGGGGATGATGCTAAAAGCAACTTGGCTGCTATGGGTACCGCAGTTCACAAGGTGCTCTCAGAGCATCCTGTTGGCTTCAAAATGTACCCGTCTATCGAGAATGCAAAATTTGTTACTAAGATTCCTGGAGCAAGATGAGCTTAAGTATCCGTGGTTGGTTAAAGAACTGCTGAAAAGATTTAACACTCGTATGGCCGAAGACCCCAAACAATTTGCCAAGACCTTGGAACAGGCACGCAAAAGCGATTATAAGAACGTAGTGCGAATCTATCTCCGTGGTCGCAGCCACATCACAAAGGATCCGCGTAGAATTGTGAATGGCTGTGAGAATTTTTTACAAATATCAAGAGCACTGATAAATATACATCTACGTACAGCTCAAAAGCAACATGGGATGAATCATGTTCGAAATATCCGGAAGGTTGCGCAAAAGTCCTTGTTGGAATTGCGCCAATGCTATACGCAGGCCCACGTTATTTGCGGTTTGCACGCAGTGCTAAAACCAGAGTGTGGCAGATGCTAAATTGCAAGGTACGTTTGGACGACATATTGAAGGTTGTTGGCTACAAAGGGTCGGAATTCCGCGCCGATATGCGTGGTTCAGATGTCCTCAAGGTGTTAAGCGGTGTGGATGAGAGTTTATTGTACATAATCTAGGACTTCGCTGGATTCTGAGCATTCTACTAATCACGTATCGCATATAAGCTGTAAAAATATCTAAATACAAACAGACTGACGCTGTCTACGTAGTGAGTAGCCATTATATGAATCTTCACGAAACATTTTAAATTTAGACTTGCTGCTATAGCAATGAGATTGTGCGCACTTTCAATGCCAAATAATGCTGCCGTAATAAAGGCGAATACCACTCTGAACTGTATATTCTAGTCTTTGGGTCAATGTGACAGGTTGATTTCCAGCATCACACGTTCCAATATCCGTATACACGGAAAGCTTTTTGCAGAGATCCACATTTTGAGACACGCTTTGCAATACTTCACGCTTCAAAAGGCCGATGAGCGGTAGGTGCAGCACTGGGTAGCACGGCTGTTGTAGGAATACGGGACGCCTGCTGAGTCCAAGGCCTTGTGGCCCGAGCAGATTGTACCAGATAAAGAGACCATCTTTTATTGCGGCAATTCATTCGATAACAAATGTCATTATTTGATCCCCACGAAGAAACATGGTGGCCCTGGTACGTGGCTGAACCTGTGCATTCGTAGGCCCTGTCAGTCGTTTTCTCGATATACACCGTAATTCGGCTATAAAAGGTCGTACAAGGGAATCATGAGTTATTCCAATAATGTCCGTCAAAGGCACGACGTGGAACACGCAGCAGGTACCAGCACTGTGAAGCTCTGGCCTGGTAGACGCAAAACAACCCAAGCCCAACGTAGCCACATGAAACACCATAGAATAATAAAGCAAAGATTCAAAAATTGGTACTGGTACTAACCGACCCGAGCAGGCATCAAAGGCATCATCGGATCAGTGATGGGCATTTCAACAACACCCATTATAGCATGACAGATGAGATGAAGTCAATAGAGTCCTAACGTGGAGATGTTTTGAAACCTGCCAACGGGACGGTCCAGTGTTGACATTGCTCGAACCTTTAGTTTTGCCACAAGAGTAAAGACATGACGGAGAACCCCTCTTCGGTGAATAATTAAGCTAGAATACTGGCATTTTAACGGTTTTACGTCGTTATAACTTCGTGCTAATACAACCAAGTGTCTGCTGCGATTCCGTTCCGCTGAAGATCCTCAGGCAATCGTCGTCTGACGGAAAGCATTTAATAAATGCGGCGCCTATACATGTGCAATTCAGCATGTATGTCATAGAGATCTTAGCTGTCAATTGTAGAGACGATTCGGTAATGCCCGTCAGAAGCGCTAATGCTCACGCGTTTCAACACTTCGAAAGGCACGTTATGTCACATTGGTAAATCGATCCGCGTTGTTCTATTTTTTAGCATTTTATCTGAGTACCAGTGTCATCTCAACAGCCTCAGTGATGAGAATCTCAAGGGTACTTCCGTTGCTGCCTCTTTGCATTCCGGGTTATAACACCACCGCTGCTTACAGACCCCAATCAATACGTTCCATAGAATATTCCACATATGGCAACATCGTTTGTGAAGTACCATCGCCGATGTGTAGATATCTAAACTCGTGTCTACATCTCCCGACCGCACAGGGTGGCACACACCCACTTACACACCCGTATTCGGTAGCGTCAAAACGTCCTTCCGCGTCGGCGGAGTCCCGAGTCCGGTGTTGGAATTGGCAATTTCCGCTGCCGATTTGCCATCTGGATGCCGTAGGTTGCCTGTGGTACCGGGAACTTGCGGGCGGTGCGACGCCTTGCCTTTCCTTCCTTGCTGGAGTGGCTTCCGAGCAACGAAACACGTGGTTGTCTAGCGGTCATACCACTATATGCACGTTAAGAGGCATATAAATCACGCTTACACGGCCGCCTGTGTAATGTCTGATCCAGTGAGTCAACATACATTGAGTAGCTGGTTTTCATGCGTGGCTCGTATTGAGCTTAGTACGCGACCTAAGTGTTAGACAAATACTGTGATTTAGTGGGAATAACAAGGGTAGCTTTGTCACAATGGTTGGAGGAGGTGACAGTGAACTTGGAGGTGTTGGTGAATCTTCACGAAACGCGCCTGACGGGAAAGACGGCGACACTAAGGCAGATAGAATTAAGGCAGACTATGGCACGTTTGGTCAGGTGTTGTACCACGTGGTGTCATTCACTGAGGGCTACGAGCAGCAGGTGTTGTACTTGTGCATGAGGATCTTCGAGTCAACTATGAGGTTCACCAAGAGTCAACTGACGATGCTGATGACCGTGTCCATCATGTCACGGTTGTGCTTCTCGCTCGTTTGGGGGTTGCTGGCGGACGCGTTTGAGACTAACCTGGTGATGTCTGCTGGGTTGTTATTCATGGGCATCGCCTCCATTCTGCTAAGCGCCACGTCACGATTTTCGTCGGTAGGTTGCAAGAGTTGAATGCGTCATACGTCTGCAGATCCTATTCCTCCGCTTTTTACACGGTGCCGCGTTTGGTTGTATATACCCAGTGCAGCAAAAGATCATCTCGGATGAAGATGATGAGCAGAGCGGTAACAGCAGCACGTTCACCCGTATTCATGCGCTGAATTGCATCGGCCGTATGCTGTGTGCCGCAATAACCACGGAGGCTGCTCAAAACATTTTGCTGGGATTTATCGGCTGGCGCGTGTCGTACATTGTGTTGGGCTACCTGTGGATTTCGGTTGGCATTGCGATTGTATTTGCAATGCATACTGACAGCGTACTAACCACTCCCTATGGATCCATGGACAAATTCATCAACCAAATATCCGGCGCTTTTAAAGCGGTTTTTACGAATTGGTCAGCATTCCTGTGTATATTCACGATGTTGATCGCGGAGGCTCCGATGTGCACGTTGCCTTACATTATCACCTACTTGGAGTACTTGGGAGTGTCTGACATGAAGGTTGGTATTGCGATTTTGGTCACGACGATTGGCGGCGCGGCAGGGACAGCTGCTGGTGGTATAGTCATAGAAAAAATTACAGGTATGCATAAAAAGTATGGTGAGCTAATAGCCGGAATTGTCGTGATGGGCGTGCGATTAATCGTTTGCGTTTTGTTTTTCGTGTCCCCGGCGCCAGATGGACGTCTGATGTGGTACCACTACATAGAGTTTGCGGTTCTCGGAGCGACTTTGGTCACGGTTGGTGGCGTAGATAGACCCATTATGAGAAAAGTCATTGAGGACAAGTACCAGGCTAGCGCATCAGCCATCATCCAGTGCATATCGGGTATCTCCATTAGCGTCAGTTTCGTCGAGATCTTCGCATACGTGTCAGAGAAGCTGCATGGTTACTCCCCGTCAACACAGGCAATTGATGACATGGACGCCGCTCTTAAAGATAACAACACCGAGGCTCTGAGGAAGTCGACCATGTACATGATCGTAATTGGATCGCTGCTCAACATTGCCTGTTATGGTGCCTTGTTTGCCACGTATAAAGAAGATAAGGAAAAAGTTGAAAAGGCGAATGTGGAAGTATGGGTGGAAAGAAAGGTAAGGCAAGAGAAGCGTGAAGCATTGAAGAAGACGAAAAAACAAGAAGAGGCAGTGGAAGGATCTGATGATTTATCAGGGTACACGGAAGCCTCAGAGCGGGCCAAACTTGAAGTAGAAATTCCAGCACCCCCACCGGAAGTAGACCGAATGGAACAGGTAGAGCAAACGCAACTACAAGGCGACAGGGGGCCGGAAATGACAGAGGAAGAGAGGAAAAATTATTTGAAAATCGCACAACCAAGTTGGCTAGAAGAAACATCTTCGCGTTATTCGGTGCGTTGAGCATGATACCTCGGCACACTATCGCTGCTCAACTATGCTGATCACACGGGTTATACGACGGTTATTGATATTCACCTCCCCATGTGCTTTACATGCTTTTGTTTTTTGACATCTGTAAGCGAAGCCAATCGACGAGGAATACTACTCTGCCAAATTCTAATTTGATTTACTGGGGATAGCTATTACCTTATACCTGTCAAACGAAGTTGGATAACAGCAGACACACTCGCTGTGTATAAATAGAAGAAAGGCTAGGGCGCCCTTCACTACAACACTAAGACGAAGTCTGTCTTGGACGATGCTGCTAAGAGAGTCTACGCTTAAACTTTTACAAACCAGTTGTGCTAAACTCGCAATTGGCGCAGCACATCTACACTATCAGCGTGCAGTTCAAGGGCGTGACTTCGCGTTCACTGGGCCAGTACCGGAACGCCTCGTCACATGCCCACCTGTAGCAGGCGCTCAAGGTGTTGAAGCAGAGCTTTAACTAGCGCCGGTGAGTTTACCGACGGCGGTTATTTAACGCTGTGACAGGCTTGTATGTCACGTCGGTTTCAGTTGAAATCCTGACCGACGCTTATGGCGACCGCTTTTTATAACACCCGTCTTCACGTGGATACCCGGTCGACATTGTTCATAGAGTCGTGACGTCACTCGAGCGTTTCAAGATCAGACGAAGGCTCTATCTGTTACGCCAAAATGCATTTTGTATACTACACGATATTTGGTAGGGCTGCATATCCGCGCCGCGATGCGTGCAGAGTTATACAATACCTATATGTTTTAATTGTAGCTGTAAATGTAGTTGTACACTTTGACCGCTGTAGTTATAGTCCTCCAAAAGATGGAACAGCGCTGCGACAGCACCTCATCGGTTATGCGCAGAGGAACCAAGTCAAATCGTGCCACTGCCAAGGGAACTTGGGCATGGACAATGAATGCATTTTTGGCGGAAACCGCAACAAAGGTGTTGACCGTAAAATCTGCTGTAAATTATGGGTAGCTGGTAGATCACCACTTAGGGAGTTTATGTCCCATCTATGTAAATGTAGTTATCAGGAAAGCTTCCTGACAAAATGCGGAACCATTCGTAGGATGAGGGAGCATCGGTATACCACCATTGCTGTTGCAACACACGGCTATGGCAAAATGCCAAGGGAACACCGAGGAGATGGACATCGATCCCTACTCCTTTTCCCCGTCCAAGGACCTCATGTAGCTTAGCGGGCTGCGTGGAATGTAAATATCGCAAAAGGTGTTATTTTACGGGATCAGCACCCAGCAGCATTCTATGTTCGTGCCACGGGATTATGGAAGTGCCATTCACAACGCTATCCAATATATTCCGGAAATCGCAAACCGTCACTCCAACGCATGGCAACATCACGCGGGCCATACAAGAGTGTATTCGTGCTGTAGCCGAAAGCAAATTACCAGCGTTACACAGAAACGAGTAGCAAGCAATTCTATACACAGGCTCAGCGCAGAGCAGTTGGAAAAACACATATCAAGCATTGAATGCAGTACAAACATATTAAAAACAACCGCACAGTTGCTTCATTTATTACATGCGTCTATCTGTTGATTGACGTATCGTATGACCCCGTCGAAAGTCGGTTGCGGGCCGAAGGTGAGCACTGTGCTATAGTCGTCGAACTTCGACACACCAACGTGGATAGCTTCTGGCGCCAAATGTGTCAAAGTCTTGGCCCACTCCGCAACTTCGTCGTAGGTAACCCTTTTCGTGCCGTACTTGGTCATAAACTCCGCCAGCCACTCGATGCGCAACACCGGCGGCGATGTGTCCGCGATTGAGAGGTCCACAAGAGCGTTCACGAAACGACGAACATCCTTCCAGTATGACACATCATGCTCTTTTGGCTTGACACTGTTGGCACTCTCAGTGGCGAGACGCTTAGCGCTCTCCCTAATGCGGCGCATACCTGGTGTGTCGAGCAGCTCCGTGTCCATGGGCAACATGGGTGTCTCTCGCATCCTCTTAGTGGAGAGGCCCACGTAACGTGTCGAGTCGCTCTCGTAATGACTGTTGAAGGACTTGTTTGACGCACTGTCGGGTGAACGGAGCATGCAACTTGTGGTAAAGTGCTCGTTCTCATGTGGCCGCCGATTGGTGCTGAGCAATGCCGTCGATCGCGTCGGGTTAGTTTCAGCGCATTGTGACATCCTTGAAGCGGATCGCGAAGGTGTTGACATGGGAGCAAGCATAGCGTTATCCGTCACGAGACTTCCGCACTGCTTCGTTGGCAGGGCCGCCATCGGAATAGGCAGGGCCATTTCTGGAACAAACCCATCACACGACCCCCTTCCCTGCACGTGTTCCGCCTCACAGCGTGCCAACCACGCACACATGATGCTCTTGAATGCTAAGCACGTACTTTCGAAGTCGCTGTTCGACGAGCATACTTTCCCGTCCTGCCGGTGGATTCTCACTTGTACGTCGCTGACCAAATCCCCGCGACACTCCTCGTATTCGTTTTTATACCGCCTTCGCACCGACTCACTTATACGGACCCACTTCAGCGTTACTAGGTTTGGCGCCATCCAGGCCATCTGCCTAAGTTGATCCATCGTGAAGGCTTTCCTCGACATCCGCTGCACCATGAGTTGCACCACCTTGAAGTAGGGGCGATCACTGCGCATTGACGACCTCCTGATAAATGTGCACATGTTTTTGAAGTGCTTGTAGAGAGTGCCCATTTGCGCCCCCATTTTGGCTTCGGAGAACATATCCTTCGGCACCCTTGCGTATGCCATGGGATTTACCTCCTCCTTTCGCATGTCTTCAAGTCTTGCGCCTCCGAAGGCGTCGAGGTCGGTGGCATACCCAGTTCCAAACATGGCCTGAACGTATCTGTTGGGTGTGCTTGACGCATGAACCCCGGTTGAGCGACCCGGTGTGCTTATAGGACTCGCGTTGTTCCACTGTGTGTATGACGAGCATAAGGATGCGGGCTGCGTCGAGTCATATACGCAGTCAGATTGCGATGTTGACAGCATCGTGTTGAAGCTGCGTATTGGTGTCTGGGTCGCCAGCATGTCGTCGTCGTCCAGGTCGCCGCCAACAAACCCATTTGCTCTATCTTCTAATCTGTCAGTCCAACAGCGTGATGATCCGAGTACCTTCAATGACCGTTCCACCTCTTCGTCGTCGGGATATTTGCGCATCTTGGCGCTCCGCACCGAGTTCGCCAGAATTGGGTTCTTCACCAAATCGTCACTCACGTTCACATACGTGTCGTTGTCATTCCTTCCTATAGTACGCATTAACAAGTGACGCGAGTCTGTTTCCCGCTTCTTCCACCTTGACGGTGTCCTCACCGATGTGCCTCGAAATGGCGTTACCTCCGAGGACATGCATTCGTTTTTGTTCGCTACTTCGCCGAATAACGTTCCCGAATCGGATTCCGCGTTGGAAACATCCAAACGGGATGAATTAGACAACAGTTGTTGCCTCCACTGGACGCGCTCTCTCATGGACATTGTAGGCGATCTACTACTCGCCTCCTCAATGCCAGGAAGCGGCACAGATGGCGAAGCGTACTTGCTCCGCAACTTAGGAGTGCCCAGTTTAACGTCAACTGCATGTGGCGGCATTATAAAATCTTCCGCCGTAAATTCCTCAAATGTGCCTTCACCTCGGGGTCCGCACAGCGGCGTTGTAGGTTGGTCGAGTTGCTCCGTGGATGCGATAACTTCGTCCACGGCGTCGCGCACACACTTCGTTGCGTCTTCTTCGATGTGAAAGGAGGTTTGACCCTCCGCGAGGAACGCGTTGGGTGGCAACAGACACTCCATGGTCCTCGCTCAGGTACACCGCTGCACGTGCAACCTTTGTTGCCCTTAGACAACGCGTAATACGACACACACTCTAATTATTTTGTCCCGCAGCACGTCTTGAAGCGGAAGGAGCCTGTCTAGTTAGGCGAATCCAGCCAACGTACAGGCGGCTCGGCTGACGGTATGGCAGAGCCCTTCCAACAAGTTAACAGACCATTACTCCTCATCAGTTGAATAACGTGTAATATTTAGCGTTGGAATCCATATAAAACGGCCGAGCTTCCCGCACATTACAACGTCAGAGTCCCCATAGCTCCGTTGGCACGCTGTACTAGACACGCGTACTCGAGCCTTTCAGCTGCAGCTATCGAATGTCGAATTACCAGAGCAAAATTATCCGTGTAAGTGTCGCCTAAGCGAGAATAAAGTTCGTTGACGAGCTATTCTTAAAGCGACAAGCCCCTCAGTCAGCGACGAAGGAAGCCGATGTGGTTACCGGCAGCACCGGTGTTCTCTGCTGGTTGTACACGTTGTATGCGATATGCTCGTCATCGGCTGCCCACGTGATGCTGGTTGGTAGGTTCTGGTCGCAGAATGAGCAGCTGAGCGTGAGCGACGGAAGGTTGAAGACCTTGATAAGGTTTCCATACGTACCTACGGCGACGAATGTGTCTGATGTGTTCACCGTTATGGTGGTTGGGACCTGGTCGATGAGGATGGAAGAAACCACTGTTTCAGTGGCGACGTCCCAAACTAGCAGTTGCTTGTCCATGGCGACAGTGCATATTTTGTTCGCGGATTTCGCATGGTGTCCATACTGCCACGACGCTGCGATGATGCTTTTGGTGTGTGCCCTGAGCGACGTTACGCCTCCCTGCAGGCCATGGCCGTCTGGCTTGTATATTTTGAGCGTTTCCGTGCTATCGAGCATTGCCAGACACTTCCCTGTAGGTCCCCACTCCATGAATTGCGGATTAGATTGCACGGCATCCTGCAGGATTGCGCTCGCGTTTGTGGCAGTGTTATATATGCGAACTGTCGCATCTGCGCTGGCTGCGGCGAACACGTCGTGGTCCCTCCAGTCTATCTCCGTCACCACGGCGCCCTGGTTGTACACCGTGACGTGGTGGATGCCATTTTCTATCTTGAACACTTGGATGTTGCCCGCCGCGTCTCCCGCAGCCAATTTGCATACGGTGTTCACATCATCAGTGTCGTTCCAAAATCGCCGGTTTCCTGAAAATGCCACCGCCGTTATCGGTGCTCTGCCTAGCCTGCCTCCGCACATCCGGCGGCCTTTTTTGTCCCAGATGACAACTGCGCCTGTTTCGTATCCCGTGCAGAGCGCGTGACCGTCGTACCGCCACCTGAGGCAGGTGCCTACGCCCGCCGGACCGCCGTCCGTTTCGGTGAGTTTAGCGACGGTTGGCACGATCTCGCAAGTCTTGATTTTCCCCACCTTCGAAATGTCGTACAGGGCCGGCGGCGCCCCCTCCACTCTGCGCTCGCATGTCGGCGCGTATCAACGTCACTCACCTCTTTGCGATGTATCCCGGTACGGCGGGGTTAAACTGCGCACTCGCTGCTGCGCCCAAAGGCCCGTAATCCATCAGACACATGTAGCCGGACACCTGCCACCTGTCGGCCAGTCTCCTCTGCGGCGGTCCCACGTATATGGGTGGGATCTGAGCCAGCGCGCTTCCATCCTGAGACTCGCCACGGTCATTTGCCATGTCTGCATTGATATGACTAAATATACAATCGGTACATGTGTCAGGTATGCCATCGTTCTGCATTTTACAAACTCCATAGGATATCTGTGAACGCCGTGATGAGGCACGCTGCCGATTGCAACCACCCGGTGCCAGTCATGTCGACCACTGTCACATACATAGACACATACGTACGTACAACCGTTATAACGCAAGTATTGTGAACTGAACGTACCTGAATGTCTGCCTGGCGACGCATTGCAGGTGCTTTTGTGTCCATGACGGGCAACCTCGCGTGCCAGCTCGTTTTGCTCTGCAGCGAGGAGCATCGTTTCCTTGATGGGCAGGCCATTCTGTTGCCCCAGTTTGCGGAAGCACGCGTGTTTCCGAAAGAACGAGAAGGGCTCCTCGCACACGATTTGTTCGCCGGTGAGGTCGTCAGTGTGGTACTCGAGGTAGATGTAAATCATGGCCTTCTGCATGAAGGATACTAGCGCGTTCGGCGGCAGCTTGTCCGCATGGTTGTTGTAGTATGGATTCCGCTGTATCTCCGCCTCCTTGCTGAAAGAGAAGGCCGTGTGGCTGTACCTGCGCACCGCTTAGTCTGCTGTGTGAGCATTTGGCCGTCACGCCGGGTCCGCGCGGCCGAGTTCTGCTGCGCCCGTAACTCACCCGTTCTCTATGAGGTACCGGTAGACCAGAAGGTTGATATCGTCCGACGACAGGTTGATCTTCATCCTGCCGCGTGGTTGTCCGCTGGCACGGCACGGCGTCAGACAGCGACCGCAGGCGCCACTCCAGCAGCGCACCCTGACACCCACAAACGCCCAGAAATGTAAACTCGAACCTGTGCTTACTTCAATGTGCATCGCCGTAGCCCACCACCCACAATCGGCACACGGGCGAGGTGCAGTATGGCTTTTACACTAACGGGATGATTTACTTATTATAATTCCATTTCGTATACACAAACAATATAGATAAGTTGCTTAGTATGGATAGAAGTTTCATCGTTAAGTAACACTGCTAGTCTACATTGGTTGTGTGCCGCGTGATTCCATTGACGGTTCTTCTTATCCTCCTTTCCTGCTACAATGACGGACACTGAGGTGTCGAAGCGAACACTCGAAGCTGATGGCGGTTAGTTGTGAATTACAATCGTTTATGTTTGTTCCAGATGAGGGTGGTGTTTCCAAGAAGCGTTTGGTGACTGACTCTTCGAGCGTTGAAGTCGTTGAAACTCTTTTGGGCAAATCCCGCGTCACAGATGAAGAGTTCAAGGTTGTATTATCGCACGCAACTCCAGAACAGCGTCTGAGGTTCATTCAGCGCCAGATTGGCCACTACTTGTCCAATGAGAACCTGAGCCGTGACAACTTTTACCACCAAAAGTTTACCGAAGACAGCTCGAAAGCGGGTGTTGAGGTGGGCTTATAATCTAACTATAATGAGAAATACTGCAGAATGTGCTGGAGCTAAAGTACATTTTGAGCGCCAAAAGGATGCTAGACATCAAGGCCACCTCCGAAGATGTGAAGTCCGCACTGGACGCCAATCCACTGCCTGGCATCAGTTTGGAAGAGATTTCTGGCACACTGTACGTGCGCAAGAACGACGGTCTACCTCGTTTCGAGGGCAGGAAGTTGTTTGAAAAGAAAAAGAAGTTCGGTGAAACGCACGACACCTATCACGCGGCCGGACCCATCCTGTTCATTTCCAACGTTCCCGAGAGCGTTCGTGAATGGACCCCGGTGAAAGAAGCCCTGCAAAAGGACAAGCAGGTTTGTTTGTTGTTAGCCGTACTATATAGTGTTTTAGGTGCGGGTTCGCTTCATTTCCCCCGTCTCCGACAATGGGACCTGTTTCGCCTGGGTGAACAAATCTCCGGAAGTCATGACGGCTGTGAAGGAGCTTGCGCCGGAATTGGAAGGAGCTGTATTACATGTTTCGCTGGTTGACAGCGAAGAGAGGTACAAGGAGTTCATTTCTACCCTCAAACCCAGCATATTGAGCTCTCGCAACAAGGAACTGCAGCGCATCCATTCGGAGATAATGTCGTCTCCTTTGGAAATCAACGGTCTGGTGATCAGGAACTTCGGGTCTATCCGCCCTCTGTTGAACGGCGTCCTCGAGTCGTCTGACCACGGTACTGCGATTGCTGTTGACTCACAGGCCGGAGTGCTGGTGGGTTTCTTTGCCTACCATATCAAAGTTTGTAGTTGAAATTCGTTCTGGACTTCCACCCACGTGCCTACGAGAAGCTGTGTAAGAGCCACAGATCGCTGGTTGGCTTCGAGATAGCCGTTGGTGCGTTCAAAGAGGGCTCCAAAAAGAAGTGTTTCCTGGTCATCACCAAGGACAACAACAGCGGCAAGGAGTACAAGGAGGTGGGTTAAGCTCCGTTATGAATTCTGCATTGTCACTAGGACTTTTCCATCAGCAAGTGTCTGGAGTGTCTCCGGGTGATGGCGCACACGATTCCGAAGACTGAAAAGCGCGATTTCATCAAATCGCTATCTGTTACAAGCCCATGAGATTTATTGCTGTGACCGAGTTATTTGGCGTCAAACCGCGTTAAGTAAAATGAGTTTATATCAAATATTTGTGCCACCGTGGGATGGTTTTGTGCTATTGCCTATATCATTTTATCTTGCCAACAATAATCCACTCAACATTTTGCAACTAATGAAGCAAGAATGCCTGCAGCGCCAACTTTTCCGGCTGCGACGTTGTTGTGCGTGCACATGTAAGGTAGGATTCCTGTTGTAGCGGTAATCTGTGCGCGTTCACGCCCCCTATTCTGTTGTTATTAACGTATTTGTTTACCAAGAGTGCCGATGGACCTTCTTTATGGATCGAAACGCAGTTAAACGTGTTACGTGTGTGTGGAATGTGTAGAGCGACGCTGTCTACCTAGGCGTCGGTAGACTGCTATCTGCCAATTTCCGGCATCATTATACGTCACAGAAGTGTGTGTCAGTACTGCCGCACGATGTCTGGATTACCTGCTGCCTTCCGTCGTCTGCAGCTGGGCGGCGGTAAAGACGACGAACTGCCACGAAAGGTGAGTTGTACCCTATTTGTACAGTCTGCGACTGATTCGTCGCATTTCTATGGTTAGACAACCGCTTCATGATACTGCAGCCTCGCTTTCGTAATACCGTCGCGCCAGTACGCCCGCAGTTGCACGGTGATTCGGTAAGTCGGCCTGACTGCCATTACATGGACGCAGTATATGACCCGAGTCGACGTGGAAGACCACATAGTTCCTCTGTGGGAGCATGTATCGCAGGAGGAGGCTGAGTCGGTGGATCGGGCTTCGGCCGATGTCGCGCTGGAGTACCGCTACAGCCTAGAGAGCTTCATCCAACGTTCTTCCATTACGAGTGAAGTCACGGTGTCATCTTATGCCGACGACTTCAGTCGTTTATCCGAGTCGGAAGTGGAGGAAAACGATATACGCGGCGTTTATTTGGGCGATTTACCCAACATCCGTGTCAAACCCGGCGTGCTTGACCCGGAGGCGCATCCTGTATGCGTCGAGGGGGTAACCATCCACGGAGGCACTGTGGAATGCGTGGATATGTCCCCATATCGCGAACAGTTCGCGGTTCTAGACTACGAGTGGTGAGTGCCAATCTCTGCATGTCACAGGCTGCAGGTTTCTAGGTCTGGACTACAATTGCGCAGATCGGTATGACCCCGATTGCGTCGGCAGAGGTCCCACGTTTATGCTGCCATTCGATGCCGTGGGGAAATATGTATTCTGCCGAGCCCATCGCCGGGTGGAGCACCAGGCCGTCGACGAGTTCAGCAAGCCCAAAGTGGGCGTGTACGACCCGCACGTATCCGCTGCCACCAAGGCCGGCTACGTCCCACACCCTCAGTTCTACGTGAGTCAGTACGGTTAGGTGCACATGTGAGGTCAGGAGGTATCGAGTTGGTGCGTAGCTGGACCTGTGTCCATGTCTGACGAGTGGTCACTGCAGATCCTCGAAAGCCTCGCTCAGGGCTCCTATCGCACGGAAGCGCAGCTGCATTTCGACGACGACCTCTCACGCGGCGTTGTGTCGTCACCGGGTGAGAATGGTGGCCGTATCGAATTGACGGTGGACTTCAACGGCGTCACGTTGAAGGATCGAGATTCACAACAGACAGAGTCGTGCTCTGTAACAAACATGCGGAAGGTGTACAATTCTCGTGTGTTTGGAGGTGATGGAGGCGTTGCGTCGTTGGAATTTGCGGACTTTGAGGTGAGTACACCGAGGCGCAACCGACAGATGTGTAGGTGGAAGAGGCTGGCAAATCGACAAACGGATTGCTTCTTAGCATACACAAGTGCAGCCCGTTGGTGTGTTACGTATTTTTGAAGTTCACCGACGACTGGAAATGTCTGTTTACTCTTTTCATCCTCTCAAGCTTTCGCTGCCAGAAGGTGAGCGATGTGCTCCCGTGTCTCACGTTTTGCAGGCTCTAGGCTGTGACACCGAGTACTGGAACTCCAAACTCGTTGACGCGGACGTGTTTAGCGTTCGCGAGCTGTTCCGAGAATCCGTATTTCTCTGACTGCCGGCGCGCGTATGCATCCGGGTGCTTCGTATAGACAACGCGTTCCCGGAGGGTGTAAGCACCGTCGAACATTTGAAAGACACCGAAGCGCAACCAGAGACGCTAATATCTCCCGTCTGTGATGGGAGGATACACTGTGTCAGTGTGTCACGTTTCCCTTGGGGTGTGGCAGTGATGCCTAGCTTGGTGACGCCTTGATGGACGCGCTTAGTTTAGACATTTCACAAGCCGTGGAGGCGTCTGTGACGCCCTCCCCCGCTCAGAGCTCTCAGCGCTCGTCGCCCCGCCGGATGGCGACCTACACATCGTTCCTGCCGAGGCGGACCACTTCGGTGCCAGCGGATAATGACACAGACCCGCTTATTTGCAGTCAAGATCGCAATTTGAGTTCCGCGCGTGTTCGCGCGAAATCGGCTTCTGCTGTGAAGCCGACTTCGTCGGGTACCTCATTCATTCACTGCCTACCTGTGGTGGTGGTGGTCGCGAGCTTAGCCACTGCCTACACGATCTTCGTCTTCTATCATCTCAAGCCAGCCATCGAGGATGACGTAAGCCATTTGGGAGTGCTGAGCAACAAAACGGTCGCCATCTTGCTCAGCACTAGCATCTCCTGTCTAATGTTCCTGTTGAACTACATCCTGTGCGCCACTGTCGACCCTGGGCGTGTGCCTGAAACGTTGGACTGGTGCATGTACCCGGGCAGTGAAAAGCGCGCTCCGCCGACAGTATGCGAGACCACGAAGTCCGGAGATCGTCGTTCGTGCAAGTGGTGTTCCGTTTACAAGCCGGACCGGGCCCACCACTGCTCAACATGTGGCCGCTGCGTGCTGAAGATGGACCACCATTGCCTGTGGGTGAATAACTGCATCGGTTGGGCCAACCACAAGTTCTTTTTCTTGTCTGTCTTCTACGCTGTTGTCCTCTCTGGCCTGGTCTCCACCTTCTCTTACCCCACCGTGCGCCATGTGATGAGGAATCCAGTGGTTAGTTTTGGTTGTGTTCGTATAAATTCGTGTTGTCTGCGTCACATGTATTTCCTGCTGAGTGCAAAGATTGAAATGTGTTATATATGTTGCGTTGTGATGCTTTCAATGCGGTGCAGGTTCCAACAAAACAGTACATTGCGCTGATCGTTGGCGAGGCAATATCGATCTTGGCGTTTGTACTTTGCAGTATTTTTTTGATCTTCCATATCTGGTTGATGTGCGAGGCGTACACTACGCTCGACATCTGCGAGAAGGGGACGTACAGTTGCATGTGGCTGGACCGTTCCATCTGGTCGGGCACGTTGTACGAGAACATCTCCTGCGTCCTGGGCAGAAACCCGCTCTTCTGGCTCTTGCCAATCGACGATCGCATAGGCGATGGTCTGACTTTCACCCCGCACATTACGTCAGATGACACTGACGAGTCGTACGACGAGAACTCGACGTTCATCAAGATGGCCCGAGAGACCAAGCAGTTTGAGCCTATTCTGGACGTTTGAGCTTCGTATATTACCACAAGATTCTGCAGTCACGAATGTTAAGATTTAATGTATATAAGTTTTATCGTTTGTCTGTGCCATTGCAGCACTGTTGCGCCGCAGGTTACTTTGCGCCGTTAAGGCGGCACTGTACATGTTCAACGCTTTAGCCCCGTGTTGTTTCGATAGTGGTGGCGTTAAGTTGTTGCAATCATGTTTCCCCGAACAGGACCTTGATCTTTTGCGTGACGGAGTCCTTGTTGGGGTCATACGCTTGCTCCTTGCTGGGTATCTCTATGATGGCGGGGATTGGCCCAGAGTGGAGGTCTATCGCGGTTCTGATCTGCTCCGCAATGTGCTGGTTGATGATGATGATGCCACAGTCCCGTCGATCCTTGTATTCATTAAAGGTCTGCTCAATCTCTTGCTTGCCCACTTCTGCAACGGGATGTTAGGTCGCATCTCAATCAGCTAGGACTCACTGGCTGTGATGATTTTGTAGTTAGTGCGCCCCAATCCATCCTTGCTGCCTATTCCAGCCATCAGAAATCCGACCACGGTGTCCTACGTAAAAGTTTACGTCACGGTCTGCTTTGCCTTACCTCATCGCCGATGATGTAGACTTTCGCCTCGGTGAGCTCCTTGAGGCGGTGCATGGTTGCGATTTGTGTGAAATGTGTGTCCTTCAAGCCGGATTTGATCTCTCGGATCACAGTTGACGGGTACTTCGGATGCCGTATCGACGCGCCAATACACCTCGTGGCGTTTAACTGTCGATGATACCGGCCAGACAACAATAATTTAGTAACGGGTTATAAATACCGTCTAAAAATCCTTGTGCAGCAAACGTGCCCAAACTGTCAGCACGGTCCGCGACGCAGGTCACAACTACACCTCCGACACCCGGACAGCGGCCGTAACTGGTGACTCCGAAGAGCAAGAAATTGTAATTTATCTATAAGGCAAGCTTGTATAAGTGCTTTAATAGTGCGCGTGAGCTCAGCGAGTATACACTTGTGAGTGCAAGGTGGTTTTATGTTTTTTGCAACAACTTTGCCGCAATATATTTTAGACACCACTTAACGAGGCCTTAGGCACATCTTAGGTGAATACGTTCGCCAGTGGGAATGTGTGTGAAAACGTTGATACGGAATCCCACTTGTTCCATTTGTGTTTGGATTCGTGGTCCAGCTCAGTTATCTGAGGCGTAATGTCATAGTGACGGTTTGCCGTATCATCATCGCTGGTAATAGACGTATATTTTGTTGCAGTCTTCGGGTTACAAAGACTGAATTGCGTGGTTCGGGCAAGCGCCGCCGCCCGCCCTCTATTCTCCCCCATAGCGCTCGAACGCGACGAAAATGGCTGCTACTGCTAGCCGTCGCCCCCGTGGCAGACCTATTATCGTCGTCCCTAAGTGTCTGTTGCCCAGTTTCGGAAAACCAGTGCTGATACACACCTAAATGGTTGGAGACCATATAATTCCCGTATACATTGTTTCACGTCCAATCTGTGACACATTTTCGCCTTCCTCTACGGAACTCGGGGACGCGTAGCCAAAGTGAGCTCCTAGGCATCCCAGCGCTTGCCTATTGCAACAAATTCGACAATGGTATATGCACATTTATAAGCTATCCGTAGGCACGGCAGCATATTGCTAACACATTACATTTAGCTGATGGTTCAGACCTTCGGCTGCAGTTGCCACTTAACCGGTACGAACAACATAGTAGGCGCAAATGGGTCTGGTGAGTGCAGAATGTGTCTGTGCTCCGTGATTGCGATTCTTTTTTTATAAATGGGACAGTCGATAACGAGGCTCTCGAATTCGCCTCCCTCACCGCAGACATTGAATCCGTACTTGTCCCTGATTTCGAGGAATTCCGGATACAATTCACGGATTGACTTGCCGAGGTGTTTTTCGTTGAGCCCTGCAAATGCATGTTATTCGTCCACGGCCCCGCAACACAGATCGTGTTGCCGTTAGACTATCGTGACAGTGTTGCGACTTACCCATGGAGCAGGTCTTAATGATGATTGCGTTCATGTCGTTTTCTATCATTTCGGCGAGCAGTTCGCTCTGCTCGCGCCCCCAGAGGGGCTGCACAGTTTTAAGACCCAGCCGATTAGCCCTGAAGAAAGGTTAGACAGTAGTGTTTGCGTGATTTACACGTGCTAATCTTGCCATGAAAAACTTTAAAGGCGATTTATAGATCGACGGACGGTCATTCGTTATTTTACGGGGGTATGACTTTAATGCGGTGTACCGAATTTAAAACCTACACATTTGAAACGCGTTGAAGCTGGTATTGAGATGCGATAGCGCCTGTTAGTATGGCTTCTATGTCGTTACGCTCATTCTGTTTTCATTTACGCGCATTGCGGGTACCACTGACCATGGCGTCGACGACAAGGCGGTAGAGATCTTCGACCTCGTCGCCCTCTTTTGGCGCATACTCGAGGGATTCAGTGACCACTGGCGCGCCTGTAGCTTGATAACTGGCAATATCAGGATTCTTATGTGACCGTTTTAGGCGCAATGCGTACCTGTTATTTGGCGCTCTATCAGGGGGAGCTCCATGCACTCAGCTATCGCCGGCACTATATTGTGCCCGATCGTCTGGTACATGAAGCTGTCGAGCTCGTGAACCTGGTCGCCGTCCTTTGGCGAAAGGTGCCCTAGCATCACCACCTCGTGCCCCTCCCTTTGGGCTGCGATGATGCTGTAGATTCCATCCTTGCCACCGGAAATAAGGGCCAGGAGCTTCATCGGGACCACATTGGCGTGTGACTATTACCGAGTTCTTGGCGCCCTTTAATGGTTTGCCCGTGTTATTGAGCTATGCACATACCAAGAAGGGAGCCTTCCTCAGTGTGTCGGAGTCAACAAACTCCGTTTTATGCCGTTCAGGTCTAGAGTTCGCAGTCGGCGACAAGTATATCTATAATTACGTGTTGAAACTATGCAGCCTTCTAGCAGTGGCGGCAGATGTTGTTTCGCGCAATGTCTAACGCCGCCTTCCACGGTAACGCCAGGGCACGACTACGTGCACATTGGTTCAAAAGTCACAGTTATGCCACCCACGAGTGTCATCACAATCAGAAGAAATACATATAACTCGGAAGTTAAAGACATTTCGGCTCCCTGCGATTACACGCAATGGTAGGCTCTGGCGATGTGTATGAGCCTCGCTGATTCCCTGTCGTCAAGACAACGTGCATCGCCACATATGGGGCCGAATCGGAGCGATTGTACAGTTGCAATGAGCAACTCTATTCGGCGGTTTAAACTCTCGCCTTCTTGGAGTCCCTTTCGTCCGTTTTGATATCCAGGAATTTGAGGACGTCGTCATAAGTGATGCGCATGTTTTCCAGCATAAGCGCAGCCTCGGCCGCATAGTCCAACGGTTCCACGCGTGTGACGGTGAAGTTGTGCTTGGTCTCGCCGTTGTAGACCCTTGTTTTGATGTACCCGCTGACCTTGTAATCTCGGTGCGTCGCTTCAAAATCGCAGAATCGCTTCAGCTTGTCGGGGTCCATTTCCTCCAACTCTTTCGCCGTCTTGCCGAGCAGCTTCTCGCCTGATAATGTATGAAACGGTCGGTCGGCAACCTACCGATGTCGGTCGCGATTTGCGCTGTCAGCCTGCCGGTGTGGTCCGTGAAGTTGCAGTAGAACATGTACCTGGGCACAGGCACCACAGTGGCGTCTCCACAGGATATACACTTGTACCTGTTGTCATCACCGTCCATGATGACCTTTTTGGTGCACATGGGGCACGCCTGGTACCACATTTTGGCCACGCCGTCCTTGTTCTTCCAGAATATTTTCCGCAATTTGCCCTTAACAATGTACCCGCCCTTGGTCTTATCGGCCACCGTTACCATGTCGGCCAGCTCGTACTGGTCCCTGGCACTGACAGCTTGGGGCCGCATGGTCTTGAAGGTCTCGTTTTTGGCCTTCGCGTCCTCGAACCATTTTTGCAGCTGCGATAATCTGGTATGGTCCCTGATGTTGTCCTGCGTAGCCAGTTGGACCTCTGACGACGACAAGGTTTGACAGCTTCTGGCGCCCTGCCACTCCCTGATGATGACCTTCTCCGCAATTACGGCCTTCCCCTCCATCTGCTCGACTGCCTCGTTGTTCGCGTGTTCGGCCCAGAGCGTCAGCTCCATCTCGTATCCGGTGTCGTCAACCAGCATCACAACGCGTTTCGAGATTTCCTTCCCGGCCTTGGTGGTGACGTTCGCCGCCGGCTGCACGGCGTTGACGATGCAGAGCAGGTCGACTGGCGCCTGAGTGACGTTGGGCATAGTCTTGATGTCTCGGAGGGTGAGCAGCTTGTGGTCGCGCTGGAGCTTAATGTCGCCCGCGTCCTCCACGGATTCTATGATGCTCTCCTGGTGGCACGTGATTTCGTAGTTGTGCGGCGTGGTGTTGAACCTTTTGTTAGACAGCTCCACCGTTCCCTTTGAGAAGGTGTACACCTGCGGAACCGTGTGACGCCACCGTCGTCTGCCTTACCTTCCCCTTCTGCAATACCTCGTCCCATTTCGTTGCAGCTTTGCCCCAGAACTTCACCCTGATGCTGTCGCCCTGCACATTTATACAGCTGGTTACGTCCGGTTGACTCACATGCTTGTCGACGACGTCTATGTGCATGAGGTGGTTGTCGCCCTTTATCTGTCTGAGGGGAGCCTTCTCCAGGATCCTGGCCTTAATGGTCCAGTTTGAGGTGTAAGTGGTGAGGTTCTTGATCGGGAAATACTCCAACTCCATCTTGGTGGATCACGCGGCTTTGTTATCAAGTGTGTTAACGGCCTTGTGCTGTATTTGTCGCATCAGTCGTGGCAGGTACACGCCGGCAGCTTCTACGTTGGTCAATGCCGTTGCCGATCCCTGAGTTCGCACACGCTCGTAACCATACACCTGCAGCCCCTGTAACGACCGGTAGGTGTCTTCTAGCGTGGTACAGCAGCTTGTGTAACTAGGCTCTCGCCACTCGACCTTCGTGACTCTACACTCTCCTTCCACCCGGTTAGTGGTAAAAATGGGCGTGAAATGGGTATTAGAATCACCTGTGAGAGCACCTGTACGGCGTTTGCCCGTATTGTGTGCCGTCCGTTCACCTGCCTTCCGCCGTAGCGGCACCGGACGCGTTGGTGGGCGGTGTTCCCTGACCGTCGAGCGCGCTGTCACGCCGCACTGCGTATTTATATTCGCTCACAATGCGCATTTTGAGACGTGTGGCACCGGGTCGCGTTCGCTTCCCTGGTAGCGACGTGGCGTGTGTGTTGAGCGCTCGAGCTCCTGGCTGCGTTCCCGCAGCGATACGCAGCGCTTTGGGCGGTCGCCGCGCCCTGCATACTATTGAGAGCATCCGTTCCAGGCTTGCTACGGCCTCAGCGCCTCTGAGAGTGCCCGAGCGTTCGAACGTGCGCCTGGTCAAGGACCACGCCGAATTTTACAGCGCCGTTTACTCAATTCCTGGTGGGTTTCGCGTTCGTTGTTAACGTAAAGTGTCACTTTCGTGGTGATGAGCTATGATTGGTGGTTGTTATAAGTGTTGTATGCGGGCTTTGACGTAGTTCTGTGCGATGTCCTTTCCTGGCAGTTGTCCATTGTTTGCAGATCGTGAGCGCGTCCAGTCTGATGACCTGGTTGTCTCTGTGTTCGTGAGCCAGCAGAACACTGCGGCGCTATCGGTGCTCGACTGCGTTGATAGGCTGGCGCGAGAGTATCCTGGCAACAAGTTTTTGGTGATCGACGCCGACCAGGTTCCTCGCGCGGCGTACGACGCTGACCTGCAGCAGTTCCCTGCCGCGCTTCTCTCCTTCGGCGGCGACGTATACCGCCGCCTGGTGCAGGAGACCAACGGCTACCCTTCGGGCTGGCAGGCTGTGCCTCAGTGGGAGTTGCCCTCATCCGGCACCGTCGGCCAGTCGTCGGTTGAGTGCACTCTGCCCGAGGCATTCTACACTTCTGTGAAGCGGGAGATCGAGTCGTTTGGCGCCTCCTTCCATGGCCAGGCGATTGCCACCCTGAAATCGCGCTGTGGCACGCACAACTACACGCACGGTATCGACACCGACAACCTCAACGTGAAGCGTGTGGGATGGCCGACCGAGTAGCAACTCCGTTATCGCGCTAAAATTGCGAAACCCGAATTAATCTGTTGTCATAGTAAGTGGTAGCGCGGTAGAGTGGTTGAGGATGTGATTTCGGCCGCCCTGGCAGTCCTTAACTGGTTTTGACTAATGCCGCCGGTGGGAGCGAAGGGGACCCTCAGATTTCGTTCCCCTTCGATATTGATCATCGATACTTATTGCGTCACGTAGACTTGTTTGGTTGCGACTTACGCGCCATGGAAGGCGGTTTTGTAACGTTCACCGCATTGGATGTGTAGGCTGTGTTGCGTCAGACAGGTGGGCACCAGGAAGGCATCCTGCGCGTTCCATTTGCCCCAAGTTTGTAGGCGACATATTTCAATGAAGTTGTGTAGTTGGTTTTGATAGTTATTGGCCATGGTTAAGTCTGCGCGTCGTCGACAGCGGAAGGCTGCGAAGGCCCAGGAGGTCGACGATGACGCTCCTCGCATCGTCATCATCCGCAGAGGCTCGTTGCGCCCGGAACTGAAGCAACTGGTACGGGACTTGCGTGTTCTGGTCTCGCCGAATTGCGCGAGTCGGCTGAATGAGGGCTCTCACCAAAAAATGAAGGACTTCACGGAAGTCAGTGAGGCGTTGGGGCTCACGCATCTGCTTGCAGTGAGCGAGACTGAGCGCGGCTGCTACCTCAAGGTGGCGAACCTGCCCAAAGGCCCGACATTGACCTTCGCCATTGATGCTATGGCGTTGGTGTCCGATATCGCAAAGAGCAGCTCAAACCCGAAATCCATCGGTGGAGCCTGCCACTTTTCGCCGTTGGTGGTTCTGAACGGGTTTTCAGGCGCGCCTGGTGGCCGCGGCCGCTCTTCCGTTGACGAAACCGCGACGGCTATGAAAACGGTGGCGACGACGTTGAACGGCATGTTCAGCCCTATTGACGTGTCGACCGTCAAGATGCAGAACTGCAAGCGCGTTGTTCTGTTCGACAAGGATCGCAAATCCGACGTTATAGTCATGCGTCATTACCTGATAAACCTGGTCGACTGCAACACGTCGAACGCGGTGCAGGAGCTGATCGACAAGCGCTCCATAAAGCGGCTCATGCAGGACAAGGGCGCGTCCTTCAAAGATGTCTTGCGCACTGCCACCGGAGGCAAGCTTGACGTCTCGAATCTCAATGACGACTACGTGGAGCTCAACAACGTGGACCACGGTGATGCGATACTGCGCCACAAATACGGTCTTCCCGGGCGGAGTGACTTGGAGGAGGCAGACGACGAAGCCAACAAATTAGCTGTAAGGTGAGTTCGGGTTCCAAATATGTGTTGTGCACACCTAAATTCACACGTGTTAGGCTAAGTGCCGTCAGTTGCTAACATCTTATGCAGGCTGACGGAGGCGGGCCCCCGTCTGAACCTACGCCTGATAAAAGTAGAGGCCGGCGTGTTTTCTGGCGGAGTTAGCTTCCACAAGTTCGTGAGCAAGACGCCGGAGGAGATAGCACGCCTCGAGGCGCTCTCCGCAGAGAAGCGACGCATGGAAGCCGAGGAGGCGGAGCGCAAGCGGCGCAAGGCGGAGGGTGACGATAAGGGCGACGCCCAGGAAGAGGAATCAGATGAAGCTGAAGAGTCTGACAGCGACTAGACAAAGCGCTACCAGCATAAAACGGGCAGTTGAATTATTTTCATACCCCAACGACGGGCCTTCCTACTACCGTAGTACATGCGTTGTGGATATCTGGGTCTCACGAGAAGTGTCAGTGCTATGAATTATCGAGATGTCCATTCTGCACTCGTGTATGTGTGTGGCGTGTGGGCGGGCGTGATCGTTAGTACCGATTGTCAACTGCTCACGGCCGCATTTAGCTCACTCTGCCATGGGTATTCCCAGCAAGGCAACATCGCGTTATTGAGTGACGCAGTGTGCTGACCAGTATCAGGCGGCCGCTGCCACCTGCGCCTCTTCCGCCTTGATTTGGCGCGTCACCTCCGCAGCCGCGCGGACGGTCACCTTGATCATGAACTCCTTGCCTTTGGCCATCTGCGGAGTGTGCGGCCCGTAGTTGCCAATCACCCATTCAAACGGGCACCCGTCAATCGTGCAAATGGCGCCGCACCTGATGCCGTATATGTTGCAGAGCGTGAACATGGCTGAGTTGTCGGTGTCCTCGATGGCTACGCCGCACTTCACAAACGGCATCTTGGGGTCCTCGCCGAGGATTCCGGTGCGATAGAAGAGGTCGGTTGTGTAGCACAGGCCCATGTGGGTGGGCACATTGAGCTCCTCGCTGGCGTTCCTGAGCGCCTCCACGACGTCGGGGTGCGCAGCGGCGGGGAACGCGATGTCGATATCGTTCCTGGTGGTCGAGTCGCCCCTGATGCAGCCGTAGCAGATGCAGATGTCCCCTATGACATGCTTCTGCGGCATGAAGGTTCCGCTGGTGCCACTGCGAATGATGCACTTCACGCCAAGTTCGATGAGCTCCCTAACCAAGACCGCAGTGGGCTGGCTGCCCACTCCGTGGCAAGCCAGCAGGAAGTATTCCCCGTCGTATTCAAACTCCGCCGCCTTCCAGCACGAGTAGTAACCAAACTCCCTGTAGTTGGTGACCTCACGTTTGAACATTTCAAATCGCTTCTGGTCCCCGCATATGATAGCTACCCTGTGCACCCTATCCTTTGGGATTGATGTGCGATTCAGGATCACGCCACCATTCTGCTCCATTGTGAATCGGCAAGATGGCGCAAATTTGACTACGTTTCTGTTTTGTTTCCGCTGTACGCCGCCCTCTACGGTTATCGTGCACGGCCAATATATTGCACTCTGTGTTCACTCCTCTCAAACCTTCCGCGCTACAACAGAATATATTTCACGTGAACTGTTACTGCTGGCATTTTTGTGAAGTCCCAGGTGTCACTGGCGTAGCATTCGCGGTTCCATAATCCCCATGCCCTTCGCGGCGCTTTGGCAAAATTCGGCTATGCTAAGAGATGTTGCAACGCCTTGTGGCTACGTCTAGTTGTGTGCTGGTTAAAACGTTGTGCATTCCAAGGTTGTGTCTGATTTTAAGAGCGCAAACTACCAAGTGTTAGACGTCTCTGGACAAAGGTGCCATGTCGCGCGCTGTGCGCCTATGGCATTGCCTGACGGTTTGTACCACAGCTAGTAGGAAATACAGCTAACACCCGTGCGCAATGTGGCCACCCCTTTCCTTGAGCCACTGTAATGGCCGCCTGCGCAGCCGATACACACGATCACAAATTAGGCGCATATGAACACGAAGGATCAATTTTATTGTTCCGTTCATGGCGTTTGTTATACACCATTTAATCAGTTTCAACACGCGTCGGGCATAATTTATGTGTGTGATGCCGTCGCGCGGCCCGTGTTGTTAATGCCCACTATCCCGGAGTCACGAGCATCGACCGCCGCGCGAGGCACAGTTAAAGTCGACTTCCACATCTGGTTATTCTGTTTTTTCTCTAGCATTGCATTCGGGTAGCCCCTGTTGTCGTGGCTCTCTCAAGCTGTCTAGGCTCTTCTGTGAACAGGGCAGGATTCCACCTTGCGTCCAGGTTACGCCTTCGGATTACCGCGTCATGGTCGTCGCTGCATCCACATAGGTTAATTTGGACTTGTCTATCTGTATAGTTCGTTCGGTATCTGCTAAATTTCGTGTTACTGAGCCCAATGCCAAATACCAAGACCGCGGTTTGCCCTGCGGGGATCATGAACAAGATCGGCGTGCCACTGGACCGCATCCACCCCGTGGCTATTGTGGTTGGCAACCCTCCCTGGTTGGACCATTTGGCTCACTTGGCAACCCGCCATGAGGTCTTCAGCCAGTACAAATCGCTTCGTTCAATGGAGTTGGAGTACAACGGGCAGACGTTCTTCGCGTTGAGTTACGGGTACGGCGCTACAAACTTGCACCGTCTGCTGTGTGAGTTGGGCCTTTTCGGCGTTAGGTGCGTGATTTTGGTCACGGATTCGGTCAGTTTGACCCCTGGCCGCGTGCCTCGCAAGGCTTTCTGCGTGACATACGCCGCCTGCCGTGGCGAAAACACGTCGACCATCGAGGTCGACATCAGCTACCCAGCCGTGGCGCACCCCGATGCCGTTCGCGCGCTGCGTCAGTCGGCCAAGAAGATGGGAATCGCAACTCGTTTGACGCGGTCGTTGACTCGCGACACGGTCTATCCGCCGAGGGTCGATCGCGGCAACAGCCTCCGTGACGAGGTGTTGCAGACTGACGTCGACCTGGAGGACCGCGAAGTGTCCACGTTTTTGGTCGCGTGCAGCATCCGTGGCATAGTCGCCGGTGTGATTTCTTGCAACGAGACTGAGGCCCACAGGTTCGACACCAAAACCGGCACTGTGGTGGAGGATGAGGACGTGATTGAGGCCAGAGGTAAGGCGATGCGCATCGCCATGGGGGCAGCTGCGGAGTTGAGCGTCGACTACGCATTCGACGATTAGGGCGACTGCAGCACTTGGCGGAATTCCTCTGGACGAATACATTAAGCCGTTTGACCTGCTCCAATTCCAGCGGCGCTCCAGCACCCCTTTCCATCCCATGACATGACATACTGCATTTATGAGCTCCTTTGAGCTACATTTATTGCAGTCACACCTTCAATGACAATCTCCAATAACAACGTTGTAGTGGCGGTGGCCATGCCTAACCCAGCCTCGACGGCGTTCGTGGCTCGTGAATGTCGTATTTACATGATTTAACGTGTGTTTCATGTTAGATACAGTTTCGTCGTTTCGCGTTTGTGCGTCGCAGTGGTTTCAACGGCATTTTCGCTCGTTGCCCAGGCCGGCGACGCTTTCACGGTTTCCTCAGCAGCAGGTGCTCGAAGTACTCCCTCAGAAGAAGCGTGATGATGATGTGGGGTGCGATTCTCATGTAGAACGCGCTGTATGAGGCGTAAAACAGTCTGATCCCTCCCTGCTTGTACGTTTTGATGAAGCAGTCGGTGACGCCCTTGTACTGCGGGCCGCCGCTATTTTGCTTCTGCAGACACGTCTTCACGTAGTCGAACGGCAAGCTCGCGAGGACTGCGAAGTAGGCGCTGATGCCGCTGCTGACCACGCTGAGCATCGACTTGCTCTTTATGTACGGGCTGAGCCCCTCCTTCGCCTGGTCGTAGGTTGCGAGCATGGCCACGTTGAGCGCCATCGCCCTGACGATCGTGGGCGTTGACCCCTTCCACAAGCTGGTGACGCCCTCGTTCTTGGTGATGTGGCATACGGTGCTCAAAATGCCGCTGTAGTTTTTCCGCTGCGCCAGCGGTAGCGATTGGTTCGACTGCATCCTGACCAGCGCCAGGTCGGCCGGGTTCCCGATGAAGGCGCCCACCGCGCCACTAAATAGGCCGACGGCGCACTTCTGGGAGAAGGGGAGGGTGTCCTTCCCCTGCTTTTCCTTGAGCTTGTCGCTGATGGTACGGAAGAGCCCGAGCCTCGTCGTCGTGTAGAGTATCTGACGCGCACAGGCCGCATCCAACCCCTTGTACATGGACTTCAGACCCTCGTTCTTGACGATTTGCCCGAAAAGCGCGACGGGGGATATCTTAGTCTGCCCCGCAGACGCCGCGAGCTGGATCCTGACCTTGACCATATCTATCGGCTGTATGCAGACGGTCGCTAGGCATCCCGACGCGCCTCCCAGAATGAAGGGTAAACATGGCTTGACGATTGGCCTCGCTGCCGGGGGCAGGAAGTCAAGGTTGTATTTGTCCATAGCTGTCGTAGGGCCTGCAACCGGAGGATTCGCCCGCTCAAACACGATAAGAAAACTGCCGGGTTTTTATGCGGGCTCACCCATTTGAGTTCATGCGCCAAATACCTCCAAACTGTGCAGTAAAGGCTATTATATTAAGGGAATCCACACATCCGACGTACGCGTCTCGCTCCCCATAGCCCGCAGACTTTGAGGGCTATGCGCCTCACTTACAACCTAGAAATGTGCTACTGATGCATCTAACTGGTACATGTCCCCGTTAGAGGCCGCTATTGCCACTCGGCGTGTTGACGGTGCAGCGCCTATTGGACGCTTCGCAAAGAGCCCAGTAATGGCCACAGACATGGGCCTTCGACCACTCTATACCCCTTTTAGCAACGCGTGGACGCCGATATCGGCACGGGTTCAAAGTGTGCGCCGTGCAACTTCACCTACGGTGTGCGCCGGTGTCGGTGACCGCGACACGCCCTAGCCACCGGCCGAGATGTAGGTCTCCGACGCTTCTACCAAGTCACTATAATGGTGTACAAGCATAATTTGGCGACGTTGCTCTACCTAACTGCGCCGGCACGGCGATTCTGTCCTGGGGTTTCCACCTTCTTGATGTACGCTGCGCGTGCTTCCGTTGTCCACGTTTGGCGTTCCGGCGCGTCTGTCAACGGAAAAGCTCGGCGCGTTTCGTGTCATACATTATCAGTTCACCGGCAGTTTTTTGAGCTGGCGAATTCAGAGTGTTTTATGTCTTTTCTGACGTGATTGTGTGACGGTATATTGGGTCACCTGGTGCTCTGCGCTCGTTCGAATCTGCGCCGCGCAGCTCAGTTTGGGATAGCTGACCCTGACTGTTGAATAGTGCGTATTCGTGACGTCAGTTTTTATTGTAGCTGCGCCTGTCGCTGCTCCTTTCGGCGATCGTGGTTGGGACATTGCTTTGCCATCTTGTAACATTCTTATCTCTGCGAGGCGTTTTGTCGGAGCGTTTTGAGCGCCTATTCAGCGTGCTTCAAGGTGTAACCGCTCGGTGCGTGCTCTATACATTTGGAATCTCGGCCGCTTCTGTGTCGCGGCGTGCCAAAATCGGCCACTCTAACGACTCCAGGTATTAAAATCATCGAGCGCAGTTGTGGGTTCAATTTCAAGAGTTCTCTGGTGCGTTGGTTGGGATCGCCTCGGGCTGTCTGGGACTCGGCTGTGCGAGCGCTAGTCAGTTGGCTTATCACGACGCTAAACTATGCTCCATTGGTGACGACGCTGCGGTTTATTGGTGGTGTACGTTATTAAAGGTTGTTCGTCACACTGATTATTCGTCTCTGTCTATGCCCGTCGGTCGTTACACTCTGAGCGCGACCCTAGGATACCACCGTGCCTGGCGCACGACCCCGTGCGTGCGTTAAGCGCTAGCGGGGCTTTGGGGCTCCTTGAATGCAGCGTGTGAGGAGGAAGTAGGCAGGGGAAATACCGGTTGCTCGGATGCAGTTTAGAAGTTGTGTGGAGGCTACCGTTTGTCGTTCTACTACCATTGGTTCACTGGCTCTTCCGTTAACTGAGCTCGAGTCGGTCAGTGTATTTTGTTCGGCTCAAGGTCTTGGTTTTGGTTGGCAGGAGCAGCGCACCGACGATGAGTTCGAGGGCCAAGGATACGAACATGTTCCTTGTGCATGGGAAAAATGGGCTGTTTGTCAACGGTTGCGTTCCGGGCCGTCGAGCGGAGACACCCTCTGAATACGCGGCGGACGCCGATGAAAGCGCAAGATCGGATACCACCACACCGTACACCAGTGTCACGGTGTGGTCGTTGAACCGTTTCGCGAGGCACTACGCGCGCTCGCCGAACAACAACGTGGCCATCGTGGATGACCGCTTGGGGCTGTCAATTCTGCACGTGAAGGGCGAATCGCCGTCTGATTTTTCATTCGACACGCTTCGCGGCGTGGGGAAGTACCGCAATCTCTACACCCCAATCGGCTGCAAGAACATCAAACACCTGCAGTGGTCCAACAACGGCGTATACCTGGTGATATACTTCAACCTTACCAACTGCTCCAGGGAGACGGGCCTGTTCCTGGAGGACAACTTGCACATTTGGGACATTTCGCAGAAATGCATCGTGGGCAGCTTCAGCACACGCCGCTTGTCCCCCGATCAGTGGCCCATAATCAAGTGGGTGGGACACAGCGACAAGTTCGCCCTGTGTTACGGCCAGCAGGTGTCGATCTACGCAATCACGTCTTCCGAGAACACCCCGTTGAAGAGTACTCGTTTGCTGCACTCCATCCCGATCCCCCGCGTGTTTTCTGTGGAGGTGTTTTCACCCGAGTGCCTCCCCGACTCCAACGACCAAAGCAAGGGCGAAGTGTTGGGAACTGATAGGAAAGGTGGTGCGGTCCCTGGGGGCAAGGCGGAACACACTAGTGGGTTGTCACTGGGTGAACGCAGCGGAACTGATGCAACAACCGTAGGCAGTTTCGCCGCGACCTCTGATCGTGATGACGCATCTTCAGTTGCACCCGGAGATGTGGTGGGCTCTGCTGCCGACTTACGGGCTGACACTCCCAGCGCCAAGGAGAGCAGTGCGACGTCCCCTCGTTCCATCGCGGGGTCAGAAAGCAAATCACTTGCCCGTTTCTGTCGAGGTGCCCAAGACTGCACTATATCAATTGCTGCGTACACCAAGGCGGATGTTAGCTCCCAAATATCGGGCAACTTGCGCATCACCACTCTGCGGTGCGTGGGTGATGAGTTATCGGAGCTCTCGTCCGTTGACCACGAGTTGAAGTCAGAGGACTCCGCCGACATGTTCTGGTCGCCCTCTGGGCGCTCTCTGCTGGTGCTCGGGCAGTCGATTGTCGACTTGGCCGGTGAGAAGTACGGTTCGACCTCCAACTGCTTCCTGTTCCGCTCCTCAGGCGACTTCGTCTGCCAGGTGAACATGCAGACCACCCACGACGCGCGGTGGTGCCCTACGCGTGACGAATTCATACTCATGGAGGGAAACATGCCGTGCGACATCACGCTGTACGACTCGGATTGCGTGCAGTTGTTCACCTTTCCCAAGTCGTACCGGAACACCATCAAGTGGAACCCCCTGGGTAACATGGTCGCGCTCTGTGGCTTTGGTAACCTGGCTGGGGAAATCTGTTTCTGGTACCGCAAGGACGCCTGCGACTACGAGCAGATTGTGCACTTAAAAGAACCGTGCACAGTCGTCTCCGAGTGGTCGTCCGACTCCCGCTATTTCATGGCTGCCTCAACTTTCCCGCGCATGAAAGTGGATAACTTTTTGAAGATTTTCAGCCACGAGGGCGACCTTTTGGAGAGTCAGAAGTTCGACGAGTGCTACGGCGTATGCTGGATGGACCACCCCGATTCCGATTGGGAATTCGTGCGCCCCAACGTCCGACAGAGCGCCCAGCGCAAGGCCGTTTACCGCCCCAAAATCCTGAACAAAGGCGGAATATCGAGGCGAACGAGTGAGGGATACGGCACGCGATCGCTGTTGGGATCCGACGCATTCTCGAGGGATGGCAGGACCACCGCCATGCCGACGCCTTCTCAGGACGGCGTTCGCGCGCCAGCACCAGCTGAGGGGGTCAGGCAATACGCAATGTGGAATTCGATGATGCCCACCAACGGGCACTCCAAGCCGACGAATTCGGTGGCGATGCCACGCAGTGCCCGCAGCAGGTCGTACCGCGGGTCGCTCTTCTCTACTGACTACGGAGACAAAAACGACCCCACTATCGACCTGATGAACGCGTTCCGCAACGTTTTCTCGCTATCCCAATTCAGGCCGCCTCCTCAACCGGCGTCTTACGAGAATGCGAACGCGCCACGATTCCCGCATGACTGCCTCGGCGACTACCCACACTTGCCCTTGGGGAGGCGCACGGCTCAAGCACGAGGCGGTTCTGGCAGTGCCAGCTCCAACCAAGATGACGCATCCAGGAGACTCGCCATGTTGATGCGCATCAAGAGCCAGATGCAGTGCGAGAAGTCCAAGCCGCTGCAGCAGACGGTGCTTGACGAGGTCCAGCTGCTAAAACTGCTGCTGGAGGCCAAGAACCGGTCGCTGAATCGGGCTCGCGCTGAGTAGCGACACATGTAACATCTATTTCAATTTTCAACGCATGTACGGTGTGTAACCTTCTATTCGCGCGGTGGCGGTGGCGCGGGCAACGCCGTGGTCCCGGTCGACGAGTTACGATTTTCAGCCGTCATTAATCGATGTGCGCCTAATTCCCGGTTTATAGCTGAATTTTTGCGCGGAGCGCGCTGTGTCTACGCGGCCCGGTGGCGGTTCCGGCGCGGCTGCACCCTAGCAGCTGCCTTCCACGCGTTCCGCGCAGCCTAGCACACTCAATGTTCGCGTGGTACACGCTAGGGTGGTTCGTTGTCGCTTGGTGCAGATGCCTCCGGCGTTCGCGCGACCTCGGCGCCTTCGTGGCTCCGGGGGCTCCCTTTGTCCACGATGGAGCCATTGAGGCGCGTATGGTATCCGCGCTGGGTGCGAAGTCGGCAGGGAAGGTCGCTCTTTACACCGTGCGTGGCGGCCAGTGCTTCCTACCGCGGGAGCAGCTGGAGCAAAGGCAGCTGCAGGACGAGGTAGGCGACGCTGCATGAGCTACGTAGCGTCTTTACCATCGCTTGACTTCTGTTCAGTGGCTGGCGTTGTCCAGGATCTTCGGTTTTGCGGAATATTCGTTGGGAGTGCTTGCGCATGCCGAGCTGTTCACCGGCGCCGCCGGGGGAGTCGCTACCGACGAGCATCGCAACGAGCTATACGAGTTCACCGACCGCAAGGGGAGGCGGCTGGCGCTGCGAGGTGACGTCACGCCGCAGTTCATGGCGATGCTGCGAGACCAGGGCGAAGCTGCAGGCGGTGCTTCGCCGTGCGGCGCTGTTGCCCCCAGCCAACTCTCCAAGTGGTTCACCCTCGCCGATTGTTGGCGCTACGAGCGACCGGGGCACTGCCGACGCCGCAACCACCTGCAGTGGACATGCGACATCGTCGGGGTTCCCGGGCCCGAGGCTGAGATCGAGCTTCTGACGATGCTGGTGACATTCTTCCGCAAGGTGCGTTTGAACGTGTCGCGTTTTAGCCAACGACGCGGCAGATTGGATTGACGAGCGAAGATGTGGCTATACACCTGAGCCACCGGGACATTGTGCCGGCAATGCTGGGTGTTCTGGGAAAGAGCACGTCGGACAGCCAGTGGCTGCACGAGTTTCGCAAGGTGCTCGACAAATATCGCAAGGTATCGCAACCGGAGTTTGAGGCCATGCTGGCATTGCTGGGATTCACTCCGGCAGAAACTGCCGCGCTGCTTGACCTCATCGCCAATTGCCGCACCCTGTCCAGCATCGAGGGGGTATTCCCCGCCGATGCAGCATTTGTGAAAGTGTTACGGTGAGTATTTGGCGCATCATTTGGTCTTATTTATGGTGCAGGAGGATAGTAGAAGGACTGGAGCGCGCCAAGTGTGCGGATTGGATTACGTTCGACACGAGCATTGTGCGCGGGAGCGACTACTACACGGGAGCAGTCTTCGAGTGTTTCGACCGGTCTCACCCTCAGAGTCGCGCACTGGCCGGAGGCGGACGCTACGACAACTGCTTGCCAGACCTGCGTGGCGATGAACGGCAACTGTCGCATGCCGTGGGTTTCGGCATGGGCAATGTGGCCATTGCGGAGCTCCTGCGGTCACGGTGGGTCTAAGTTACCATAATGCTTTCATGTGTGTAAGAGGGCGGTTTGCGCCGTGGAGCCTCGCTGACGTGGTTGTGTTCACTCCGCCATCTGGTGACGAGCAATCTACGTCGAGCGGCGGCGACTTGCAGCGCGTGCATGACGTGATTGACGGACTACGCCAGAGCGGCCTGCGGGTGTACCACTACTACAAGTCCAGCAAGTGGCAGAAGGCGCTGGATTTCGCAGATCGCGTCGGCGCCCCAATATTCGTCCACCCGGACGTTGGCACCAGCGGCGTGGCATACCAGGTGCACCGCCTTGCTGACAGGTCAAAGGTAACACAAGCTATTGGAACTGAGTTCAATGAGTTGCAGGTTAAACTCGACGGTGACGACTTAGAGCGCGTGGTTGACCACATACGGGGTCAGGTTGCGGAACATGTGGAGCTACAGAAGACCTGACTTTACGGGGTGATCACGGGCTGTTCAGCGCACCAGGTACACGGCTACAGTGCTTGGGAAACGGTGTCACATTATTAAAGTTCCGATTTCTCCTCGGGTTTTTCCTCCACGAAGGTGTCACATGCAATCTGGTGTTTGTCTTTCATGTCCCACCAAATCTGTTGGTTGGGGATCTTTTCGTTGCCCTTCGTGAGCGTGTTCCAGACTGACGGGCGGGCCTTTTTCAGCGTGATGGTGAACCGCCCCATTGAAACTGGAGACACCCTGGTCTCGTCTTTGATAACCTCGTCGTAGAGCTCCAGTTCCAAAATGTACTTCTTCTTTTTGTCCGATTGGGTGCCCATGCTGACATACTTCAACTTGTTGCCTTTTACCTCCAGCGACTCGTCAGATACCACCAGCGCCCCTGCTGTTGTATGTCACTTGATTTGGCTGCACTGAGTCTCACCTGGGCTGCTCCACCTGTTGGAAAACTTCACGGCCAGGAACACCTCATGCGGTGACTCCGCCCACTGGAAGGCGACCTTGACGACGTCCACTTCGTCGTAGTGCTTGTTCAACAGCTGCAGCAGCTCGGCAGACTGCTTCTGGACGGTTTCCACGCTCTGCCTGACGCGGTACGAGAGGTCGACGCCTGCACGTGTTAGTCGTCCACCTATTATGACCCACCTTCCTCGTGCGAGAGGAGCACGATCTTCTTGGCGAGGTCCCACCATCCGTTGGAAATGCACCTGTCGACGTCCCTGTAGCAACATTAAAGGTGGCTGTGGTGCGCTTGCTAACCTTTCGTTCGGCACGTATCTGTCGGTTTTGGAGTAGATGGCCGCCTCCATGTTATTGTACTCGACGGGCTTCAGACTCAGGTATGAGAACCACTTTATCGCCGGCGTTATCGCCGCCGTGGCCAGTGTATAGAAGGCCAATAAGCTCTGCATTGTGTTTCAGACAGTGGCGGTTCGCGAGATTCAGCGACTACTTGTTGCGATGTGCGGCAGTTACCGTGGCTTTACCGTAAGCGCACGGTGTGTTTTGATGACGATGCAGTCCGCTGTAACCGGAGGGTTATCTTGAGGCCTTAAAATGACGGTAGCTTCGCTCGCGCCACTTCAGTGTCTACACATCCTTCTGCTGGAGGCCTCGATATGCCTCTTATGGTTGGCTATATGTCAAGTTTAATTACCGTCGCGGTTAACAGGTAATTCGCGCGCCAATGTGTGACGCCTGCTCTATTTCGTGGTGGAGTACGCGCATCGTTGTAGCCCTGCTGGCTGCGTGACCAGACCCGTAGCTCCACAGAACACGGCGGCTGCCATACACATTTACTGTTAGGAGAAGATCATTGGTATATACAAAGTATTTTTATGGTTCTACCGCACAAGGATGGCCTGTAAACCACTTCGGTGCCGATGTCCAGCTTAGTAGAAACGGGGCGAAGACATTAGACACCGTAGTTGCAACCTGTGTAACGGTCTCAGCCGCTCGTGGATACGTTTCTAAGGCGTTCTCTGAGTTCCTTGAGTGACAGCTTTTCCGCAGGAGCCTGGCTCGGTTTGGCCTCTGCGGCAGCCGTTCCAGTTGCCTTGACATCCTGGAGCTCGTCCTCCGAGACTACAGCGATTTCGTACTCGTTACTCTCGTGTTCTACTGGTTCGTACGCGCTCGAGGTTGCTTCCGCTGCTGCTCTTTCCTCCTCCAGTGCCTTTTCACGCTCTGCCCGCTTCTCCTCCTGCCTCTGCAGGCAGTAGTTCTCGTTGCATTCAGGGTTGCAACCGATCGAGTACGACGGGAAGTAGTCCTGCAGGGAGTTGTAAGTGAGCAGTTTAGTGACGTTGCCGAACTGGAGGATGTGTTTGAGGGCGTTGTGCGCCAGCAGCCCGGCTACCACACCCATGGTGGTGGGCAGGCTGGCCGTGCACACATCTGGCCTTTTGATGGTGCTTTCGTCGCCTTTAACAGCCACAATGTACGGGGGCGCGCACAGGAAGCATCCAGTCATCCCCGGTATGCACGTCTGTATCTGCCCGCTGGTTGCATTTTCTGCCACTCCCGAATTCATCCAAATCTGGTTCGCCTGGCAGCATGCCTTGTTGATTGTGACCCTCGCAGCGTAGTTGTCGACGCAGGACAGCACGAGGTCTACCTGTCCACCGCCAAGGGCGCCGCTGCATATACGTTCGTAGAAGGTGGAGTAGTCCTTGCAGATGTTCGCATGGACGGCGTCCACTTGAACTTGCGGGTTAATCGCATTGAGTGTCTGCTTGGCAGCCTAGAGCACGTTGTGTCACATTGGTGTGATGTCAACATTACCTCCACTTTGGACATTCCAACCTGCTTGGGGGTGTAGAAGAGCCTGTTCATATTCGCCAGCTCAACGTCGTCGTAGTCGAACAGGATGAGCTTGCCGACTCCACACCGCGTCAGCATTTCTGCAACCACGGCGCCCACTCCGCCGACTCCAACGACGAGCACAGTGGACCGGTACACCCTGCTGTAGTCCTTGACGACTCCCATGCGCTCGAGCGCCTTCAGCCTCGAGGCAGGGTCATCTTTTTGCGACGACATGGCGGACCGGTGATAGAGTTACGCCGCCACAATTGTAGCCGTGCTGCTGTTATAGCATGCTATGGCTGTAACGTTCCAGGCAGCTTGGGTGTGTAAGGCGCGCCTCTCCACAGTAGCGTAGCGTTGTCGCTGCCATTCCTGGTGATGCACCTTAGTCGGTCTCATGAGTGATCTCCACTAGTGTTAGAAGGCTTGTGTGTGGTATATTCGGTGTGCAGTGGCCCTAGGTTGGAGCAGCATCCTTCTTGCGATGCTTCGCTCCCCTCGAGTACATGTTATGTTGGTGTACAGGGCCGTTACTAAGCCGTTTTGCTGCTTGTTTTGGCACGAATAACGACATTCTTCGAGTTATGCTGCGTATAATAAATGTGACTCGATGTGTCTTCTGTTGAAGCCGTTAATTCTCTAGACACGTGCTGAGAGGTATGCGCATAAAGACGTGCCATCGACCTTTCCATGAGTCCGAGTCTTGCAAGCAGAGACATAGGTGTTTGTGAGTAGCAGAAGCCGTGTCTAGTGGTTGGAACACTATAGTTTTCTGGCGCCCTGCGCATTTACGAATAATCCCACCGCCATCAGGTGCTGACTATAGGACGGTAGACAAAATGTCTGATGCTTTTGAGGCGCGTATTGGCCTAGTGTTCCCCAAACAGGTTTGCTTTTTATTGTTTTCCGTATTGCATTTTATCGTGCACTGCCCAATACACTGGCGCCCGTATGTTTCAAGGGTATGCCACGTCAGATGAAACGTATCCCGCAGCTATGATTAATCACAGGTAGCATGTGTTGTATGTTATTGCATAGATGTGTTTTCAGATGTTACACTTAAAATTTTAAAGGTTAGGCGCGGCCTTCCAAGCTCCTAGCAGTTTTTAGCGTAGTCCGTCGATTGTAGGAAGTGCCAGTTCCCCGCTGCCATTCGGCAGACAGACACATGAGTTCATCTAGGCATAGATGGCGGCGCAGAGTCCAAGTACGAATCGTTGAGCAGGAACTCCTCTAGCGATCGTTCCGACATCCCTGCGAACATGTGCGGATCATGTCCGAACGCGGTGGGTCGTGGGTAGTGGTTGCGCACGTGCTCCGGCCTCGGCTCATGGTAGGAATGCATAGGAGGCATCGACCTTTGTGCGTTTGTGTTGCGCCCTCCACCACGCGTCTTGTTCGCTCTCATCTGGGTGCACTTGTCGATTTCCTCTATGTAGTCTATGCGCTGGGTCATACCAGTTGGAATGGTCGGGTGGTTGTTTCCGGCGTAGTAGTACGCCTTAGCCGCATCATACGTGGGATCCTCCGGCTTGAATAGGCCGTTGATGATATCGCCACGAATATCGCCGACGATGTGGGCAAGCACGCTGAGCGTGCCCGACACGAACCCTCCTACAAGTTGCGCAGCATCCTTAGCGTCGATCGTTGGCAGCGCGGCTGTGTGCTCCTTTATCTTGTCAACCATACCCTTAAACACAGACTGGCTCTGCAACATCATTGTCTAAATCCAACCGTGTACTTACCCGCTGCGCAGAAGAAGCCTTCATCTGATTCCTGCCCTTAAAAGCAATGTGAACGCCGTTACCGTGCGGCATACGCTGGCCTGGCTGCGTAATAGTCGAAGAGTTAGCTCTGGAGCGATACTGCATCGGTGTGGTCGGAGCCCTGGAGGGGGTGAATGATCGTTGTGCCGCATGGTAGGTAGGATACACTTCAGTCACATATGAGCTTGGTGTAAAATTTCTCCGTGACATTCCTGTTCCCTGTCTCGGCATTGCTGACGGAGACCTGTCTGGCATAACTGCACTTCTTGTTAACGAGCTGCTACGCAGTCGTGGCTGAGGCAGCACCGCGGTCTTCATCCCGCTCCCAGGCATCAGCTTTGTATGAGGCTTATATTGCATCGGCGACATCACAGGGTTACGTTTAACACTCGATGCGCCATTTAACATGCTTGCAGTGGCACACCGCGGCATCATCATGGGCGCCCTGCTCCCGGGGTCGGGCTTGAACGGGGAACGCAGCGTATTTTGCGGTGGCTCCATGCTGCGTGACACTGTGTTTTGCCTGCGGAACACGGTTCCCGTGCCATTCCTCGGTGGCATGGTGGCACGCCCCGCCGCCATTGATGGCGGCACCGCCGTCTTGAACGGGTACGCTTCAGCGCGATACTGCATTTGAAGTAGGGCGTTGGGCGGACTCTGATGCTGTTGGGGTCTCCTTGCAAACGGTCAGCGAACGCTTATTTTGCCGCTGAAGTTCAGTTCTAGCAGTCGACGCGGGGCATTCGCGTCTTCCGCAGGCGCCTTGTCGTCGGCCGAGTAGGCACTATGTCAATATTTTTCAGATCGATATGACCCCTTAACCTCGTTGCCCCGGCTATTATACATCCGTTGGCAGGTAATTAGGGCCGATGTGTATGTTTCTGCTGTTGCAACTCGTACCTTTACGGCGAGTCGGGATGTGCACTCGGAGGCATCAAGCCGCCTCTGTGGGCGTCCGTCTCCAGGCAGCCACGATTTTTTCTATCTGTTATATTCGTCTAGTCATGTGTTGAAATACTGCTACTGCCTATTTGGCGTAGTTGCACAGCTCCGTATAAGGGCTTATCGCAGCTGGCGCGGTCAACAGCTGTGCAAGGTGCGGCGGTGTATTGGTTCATTTCGAGTGTCTCGTGGTACACTTGTGCGTCGATATTTATATTCGTAATGTTTTTGGTTTGTCCAAGTTTATTGGTGTCTTACGCTCTGCCGTCATCAGACACACCCTAGGGGCAGTGTTACCGTAAGGTTATAAAATGGTCTTTTCGTTTCCGTCTTTCTGTGTTTACGCCATCAATTCGTGGGATTATTGTATCTATGCTGTTCAAAAACTGCTTTCTTTGCTAGAGAATGCCAAGTTGCGCTATAAAGGCTGTGTGGCCGGCGTTATGTTGCCCTCCGTCGTAATATAGACTTAATTTATTCCTCTATATTACCAACCGTGTGGAGGAGCACCAATTAGCTCATAGGATCCGCATCTAATGCGATGCATTTAAATTCTGTCATTTGTGTCGCCATGGTTTGGGAGCTTTGTCTTTAATATAAATTAAGCACCCATTTACTTTTTGTATCCGCTGCTGGAATGCAACGCTCGATATAGCTTCTGGCGTAGTAATCAGGTTGGCCGAACATGCTATGGGCGGTGCCAGCAAAGTCAATTCTCACAATACTGTTGTTCGTCAAGGAAATTCCGTGCCACCCACCTCGACAATTATAGCATACATACGTTTCTAGTTGTCTATGGTCAAACAATTTACCGCATCATACGTATCATTTGCCGTGTTTAAAGAACGCAAACAGATTGGCAATGGAGATAATACGGTTACAGTGATGTGTTGACTGCATGAGGTTACTAGACATACACGTAAAGGCATGCGATTTTCAGAATATATTGGACACCGTTGTGGATGGTGCTTCCATAATCCCGTGGCACGAACATAGAATGCTGCTGGGTGCTGCTCCCGTGAAATAACAGCTTTTGCGATATTTATATTCCACGTAGCCAATTAAGCTACATAAGGTCCTTGGAAGGGAAGAAGGAGTAGGGATTGATGTCCATCTCCTCGGTAATATGCGTAATTTTGGGTGCGTCCAACTCCGACCTGGGGATGAATCTAAGTTTTCTGGTACCCAATAGATTCGAGAAGTAGTCGTGCCATTTCCTGAAGTCCGGAAGCGGATGCGTAGCGAGGCAGTAGATAATGATGGGTAAACCGATGCCTACGACTACACCACCAACTATTTTTACTTTACGACGTACACAACATGAACATACACAATCCAAATATTTACAATCCTCACAATTGCTGCAATAGGTAGCAACGGGGGGATCTCCATTGCATTCACAATTTTTTTCCGGTGTAGAGTTAACCGGTTCCTGGTAAAACTTTCCATTCGTCATCTCGAACCGGAGAAAACGCAGCTAGACCTTCTGAGGTTTCCTTCAAGTAGCGACATACGCGCTTCCACCGTGCGTTCCATGATACGCTACGCTGGCACACATTGCAAATCCACAAGAAGCACCGGTGTTGAAGAGTTTTGTTTTTAGCAGTGAGAGATTCACGTAAAAGTCTACTGTGTAGGATTCACTAACGCTAAATACGCTCCACGCATCACTTAATTCGTGCAGCGCCATGGGTGCGTTACTGGCTGTCTACATTGCCTGAGGTGTGGCGTTACAATGTTAGCCATGGCTACAATTTTGCGCATAAATGTCTGCTAATTACGTCTTCCACGGCACGTCGTGTTGGACTGTCCCTTGGCATCACAAAGTGTGTAGCCCATAATCACGACACTACACATCATGTAGACACGCACACACAATCAATTAAGTGATATCCTGGCATTCATCATATAAGTTTACCCCTTCGGTAGGATTGCCATGTTCGGCTGCTAACGTGAAAGAGCAGTTTCTTTGCTCAGCATTCCATCTAGAGCATGGGATAATGCCATTGACTTACACCGCTCCACCCCTACTAGCATGCCATAACACCAATTCAGCAATGACTTTGTTGAGCTCTTTATTCCCTAGGTTGCTATCTAGGTGATGGAGTAATTGTTGTATGCAGCAGCTAACTATGAGGTGGGCAACTTAGAATCCTGACTAAATGCGTTCATTACTCGACGCCTTAAATTCTTCGCTTTGTCGGGGTATGTGTACTCGGCGATTACTAATAAAACTAAGAATACAGGAATGCTAAACATCGAACATAATCGGGCTATACACCAACGACACCCACAAGTGAACCAATTTTTACACCTCGCAGAACCCTTATGATTACATACTCCTTGTTTGCGATGTTTGGCTTTGTCTCTGCATCGTATGCAGCTTGTACATTTTCTACAGCACTGGGAACAGCAGTAACAGGATGTGTCGTCACATATATTTCCACATGTACAACATTTACATGGACCTTCCGCTGTACAGCCTTTATCCCTGCAGCACTGAGCATTTGTATCTTAACATTTCTCGTATTTACATTCACACTGCTTAGCTGTCGACATATTCCACACATTACTTAACAAAGAACCTGCAAACCAATGAACGGCCTACCCACACGGTGGTGACAATTGTAGGTGCACTATCCTAGCGACAGCAGCATGCGTGTGTATCGATGTAGCTTCCGCTTGCCAATGCTATCTAGCACTCTGGACGACCGGAAAATGACTCCCAGCATCTTGAGTTGAATATGCATGGCAGGGTATTTAGAATAGGTCCACCAGACTCTACAATGCCCGGTGCATGCCAAAGTTGCGTTTTTCAGACGATGGTTCCTTTCTGTATATTTCTAACTAAAATTGCGGGCTCTACGCTGCTCCTGAGTACCTCAGTATTTCCGCTTATTACTGCGAAGTGTGAATGATGTGGGTAGTTGATGTGACAGTACATTGTTACATTTGTGACCAGAATGCTGAGAGCATGAAGTCTCGATCTAATCGTAAACCACGGCTACTGATGCGTTACTACCCCCTCTAGTCCTATAGCGTTCCTGATATATTATCCAGCTTAGCATTGGCATTACGAATCAGTTGTAATGCCTTTGCGGCCAATATCGACATATTTATCACACTAGACTTCGGGTTGAAACACTGCTCGTAGCTGCGCATCTATACACGTTGGATTAAAATCCTCTACTTACTCCTAACACGAATGTCTCCTAACATCACCAACTACTACGTCTTGCCATCACCACAGACAAGATCAACCATAGACATCGACGATCGTTACAAGTATCGATCAAAACAGCATTGTAAGTATGCCGACATATTAGTAACGGTTGCTTTTGTAATCTCCGTAATTATCACCCTTAATTGATATGGGATGGTAATAAACAGATCACTCTTGCCGCTTTTTTACAAAAGTATCGCCATTTGCCACTGTAATACATCATGAAACTATTGTTGTTTACTGTATTCAACCAATAAACCTGCTATTACACCTACTCATACATATTATTCAGAGATGTGATGGTGGCAAAGCATGGATTTCTATACACTAAAGTTTTATATCGGGTCGTGGATACGAATTTGCACATGGCTACATTACTACAGATTGGCCATTTGTTATACAATTTCGCATTATATCTTACGTTGTGGAATTCCCCGCCGCTATGTAAGCGCCGATCTCTGGGCTTTTTCGAAACACTTGGTGAGAGGGTTCATTTGGGAACACTGTTATGGCGAAATGCTAGTATATGAACTATAATGACTTTAGTTTTTATATTGTACATGCCATATCCCTTGGTATTAATCTACCCACAGCAACGGTTGACGTATACAGTCTACCAACTACCACCGCCGTCATGGGTAGCATGATACCATTGATTATAACTGTAGTCGGTTTTCTGTCATGATAAATGCTTAAAAGCAGCATGAGCGAGTTTATAACGATGCCATTATTAAGATTCGAGGTCAGCACCTCCTTGAGGTGAAGCAGATTGGTTATGGACTAAGTGGCTTTAAACTTAAGTCACCATTGGATGACTGGAAAATTTCACCGTATGCATAGCTGTGTAAATGGACGTAAAGGAGGTGCCACACGTTGTGAGGAATTATGCAAGAACGTTGCCCTTTGTTCTGCATTGATCATTGGGTACATGACAAGTCGAGTTGGGAAAGCATGTTGGCCTTCAAGGCCATCTACGGTGTATGTAGAACATGGGAAGTATGTTCCCACCTCAGTGCGTCTATTAGTGAGTGTTTACGGCTATTGTTCTGGTGAGTTAGAGAAAGAATACTATGATGTAGGTAAGCATGGATTAATCAAGTGATGAATATGTATGACCGATTATAGATGGCTGTGAACGCCTGTTTTAAATAATCATCATAGCAACGTCGAAAGTTTGTAGTGCCATCATTCAGAGGGGATGCTGAATTGGCACCTACGAACTCTGCGCATGATTTCACACGTTTGGAGTACAAGAAGCTTTTGTACAAAATATGTGGGACTGTGTAGTTATGTTGGCAATAAATATGAAGATGTTGAGGCAAGTTAAATGAACTCGACAGTCGGTACAATTAGATGCGTTATCATGCTACCATGTTTGTGCCGCAGCATACGGTAGTAGGGTGGCGTGACCTGATGAGTTGTGGTCTACATTATCAAACAAAATATAATAGATCCCGATTCCATGGCCATCATATTGTTTAGTCGCCTCATCAACGCATGTAGTGGTACGAATGCTCAGTCAGTTCTCTGGGATTGCGGACCAAGTTTGCATGCTCATCTGGATGCACAGCGCATTGCATGTGTGGATATAAGCTCCTTAAACTATGCCTTTTTAAATATGGTGGAACCTTGAAACATATTGTCTGTTGCCGTGGGTGGCATGGGAGTGAAGGCGGAGGAGGATGGGGGAGGCGGAGAAAGGGACGAACACGTGTGGATGTGATAGGAAAAAAGAAAACGGTCACGATAAAGGGCCTTGCGATAAATCACAATGTCCGCAGTGCTATTCTTGTTGTCTTCCTGGATGTGACGAGTGTAAGAAGCAGTGCCAGAAGGATGGGAAGTGTAAATGTTCTAATGCTTGCTGTGGTTGTCCGACTAATTGTTTTGACAAGCCGGAATCTGAAAGCTGCAAAGGAATAAAAACTGGTTGCCAGCGTTGCCTCACACGATGCAAAGAAGGGGGACAGTGTGCATGTCATTATTGTAGCTGTGGATTCCAATGTAACGGCGTAATTTGTAGTTGTTGTAGTTGGTGCAATCCTGGCAAATGCCCCGGAAGTAATTGTGACGGCTATGTACTCGGCAGATGTCCGGATGGATTGTGCCAAGGCCATGTGAGATACGACGGAAACGGTGCCGTTCGTGATCGTAAGCAAAAACCCATCATCCAGTGCGATGAATCGCACATTGACTGTCGCCCCGGCAATTGCAATAAGTGGGCCCGTGGAGAAAAAGGAGCAAATGGTTTATGCATCCTCAAATGCAGATACTGCGGCACAGTATGCGGCCAAGATAGATTTGCGCGCTGCTGCACGATAGCGCTACCCTTAGTTATCATTGTGTTGCTATTCCTTATTTTCCGGTTTATGTATCCCGAGAAGTACCACGCGATTATGACTAAAATACGTGCCACATTTGCCAGCTCCCCTAGGCACTCCGCCAGATCCCTCAGTAATCTCGTCGGTGACAAAATTCCCGAGATGAACACTGACCGCTACCCCGCCGTCCCTCCAAGGGCATACGCTGGCTTGGCGTAGAAGACGTAGTGTTTTAATATCGCAACAAATGTATGTTAATGTAGTAGCAACACACGGTAATGCTATCTTAGTACCGCCTTAGTATCACCAATGGTACTTGCGTGAGTCGCAATGTTAACCTAAATTGACCAACGACTGTTGCTGTTGTACTAAGTTGCGCCGTTATAGCCGCTCTCATGCCCTCCACATTCATGGCACTCTACGTGTTTCTAAATACGCAATGTATGTCAATGCTCGCCCAGCTTCCGTCATGGTGATCGGTTGGCCCTGTTGCTTCCGCTGACATTCTCACCCACACCCGGCCCACATGGCCTTAGTGTAGCAACGTCAGATCCAATGAAATCTCGCCATGGTCCACCATTACACTTTGTGGCTTAATATAGATCGTTCTATCTCTAAGTTAATTTTTGGAATTTGCCAGCACCTGTGTCGCTTTGGGGGCCTAAACATTTAGAACCACATCGTCTTGATCCCCTAAATATTTATGAAAATAGGCTTACAATGGGAAGTGTAAAATGTTGCTGATGTCACCTATTCATGGAGCAATTTATGTCGGCCCAATAGGTCCTTGGTTGATTTTGGGCTACGATGCTCAAACTGTTGTTCACAACCATCTGTTATAAGTGATACGCTTTTCTCGCTTCACCAATGAAGTAGACAACAGCAAAAACTCGACTCCCAATTCACCATCTAAAATGTAGAATAGTGCTTAGTGGGTGCGTTGCAGTTTTACGAAAATCGCTCTGCCATAGCTTCAGAGCCAACCCCAGTAGGGGATGAAATTGGCTCTCAATAAGCTCCGGGGCGCTCTGCAGGTGGCGTTTATTTGGCATGAAAAAAGGAGTAGAAGAGTTGTGTATACCACGTTTCTGGGTTTGGAGGGGTTTATTGAGATCGATATGGAAACAGGGATGGAAGGCATGGTGGACAAGCTAACAACACGACCGAGTTACAGGGACAACAAATTCATGAGGTGGGCGTGATACTCGTAAAATAGGATCAATAGTTTGGACAGACCGAAGACTGATGAGGTGCTTTGGGGTTTATTTTCTAAGCGTTTTAGAGACTTATACATGTCAGTAAGTGGACAAGGGATTGCTGCCAGGTATGGTAACAAAAGGTGAAAATGTTACCACGATTAACTTATATCAAACGTCATAATAATGGCTACATAGCTGTTAGTATGTTATGCAAGCCAATGCATTTCAGGTGGGAAATTTGGATGGAATTGGTGGTCTGTATAATCGGTTGAAGGAGACGCCAAAGAGGCCGCATTGGTTAACCCCATTCAATTTGCCGATTATTACTAGATGCGCTGTCGACATTATTCCTGAACATTTCACTGGCTGCCCGTAGATGCACAACCATGAGACATTTTACAATACGTCATTAGACAAGCGTTTGGCCATTAATGTCTGACGCCATCAGCTAAGTGCGATAACATAAAGTCTTGGAGTTAATTGTAAAATGCGATGCAAAAGGGCAATTTGCTTACGATATATTCGCGGACGTCTTGGAACGCTCGAATGCGAAGGATGCATAAATCGAACAGCAGGATGAGGATGAAGAGTGTGGCCATGATTACGGGAACTGTGGTAGCTGGGGCAGTGGTAGCACCTCTAGAAGCCTGGGCAGCTAAGTAAGCACGGCGTATACGTCCCCTCTTACAACATGGACATGCACAGCTTTTGTTGGTGCATTTATTACATTGTTTCTTGCATACTGGAGGATCACATTGGTCTCTCAATTCGCCTATTGTGCGCAGATGGTAAAATTGTTTACAGTATGTGCAATTTCCACTCTGACACCTTACACAACACCAGAAACAGCAACTACATGACTTGGTCGTAATACAGTCCTTATTACAATCCGGACAGCGCGTCTCTTCACTCATCTTCCCCCTATTTTTCTCCCTCCTCTACCTACAAACATGAACCACTTACGTTAGCCCCGGACACTGAGCGTCTTCCATTGGCGCTCCACCAACAACCGGGTAGCCGCCATCCTGTGCACCGCCATGGATGTCACAACTATGCAGATATCACAACATAGTTACTACCAAGGTGAGGCATGTGAACGGTATCCATGCCGTAGCATGCAGGGCAGCTTTCACTAGTTGTGCAGTCGACTACACCCGTCACTAACCATGCGACGATGCCATCTCCTGACTGCTGTTACGTTTATGCACTAATAACGGTCTAAGTGGGCTATCATACATGGTTAATACGCTTCTCATCTACACCGTTACCATCAATGTCACATAACTTCGCCGTCCATTGGCCATCATTTCAGAGTCCGGGAACCATCCATTGCCCAGCGACTCACATTGCGGTCGTGGCAACTAGTATCACGTCAACTACATAATGACTCATGTGGCACAGCACTTACCAGCTGCCTACTTAGGTGGCCAATTACCTAGCTTCACAGTGATATGACGTAGCCACCTCTCACAAGTAACCAACGTGACAACGCATTGACGAAATTAAGGTTGGCGTTATGGTCACCACCTTGATCAGGTGTTAAGTCACCACCTTGGTCAGGTGATAGGTCACCTCACTGCTCATGACATTGATCATCAACGCAATCATCACCCTGTCTACAACATTAGATGTGAGTTGCCAGTTAGGTGATCAATGGAATTTGGATTACGATGTTTGCGCTAACAAATTGCTGAGTTCAGCTGTAGAACGCGATGCAGAAGGGTATCTTGCGGACGAGGAAATCGCGGATGTTGCGGCCCACGGGAAAGCGGAAGATGCACAGGTCGAGCAGGATGATGGCGACGATGATGGCAACGATGACGGCGGCGATGACTTGGGGGTCAGGGGAGAAATGAGAATTGTTTTCTTGGGGCTCATCTTCGGGAGGCGATGACAGCGCTAGACTGGCTTCAGGATCCTGAACACCGGGGGAAGAAAGGGTGGGCGGTGGAGCGGGGGGACTGCAGGTGCCAGGCTTCTCTTGACTTTTACATGTCTGTTGACAACAGTTACATTTACATTTATACTCCTTGCCTGCACATTTTGTTTTACAACCGAAAGTAGCGCAATTGTAAGTTGGATCACTGTTAGTTTCGCGTTTATGGCGATTTAACCAACATCCACTGCAACCTACGCCAGTCGTACATCCGTCACAACACCAGGGACAACAGATACAATTAGGATACCTACAACTCGTACCACATGTACAATTCATCCAATCCATCCCCCTACTCATCTTCCCCTCCCACTCCCAGTCCCCTCAGCCTGCAAACATGTCAATCACTCAAGCAGCACTCACCAACTGCAACACGTACCACTGCCGCTCCCAGTCCCCTCAACCTGCAAACATATCAATCACCTAGCAACGCACTCACCAACTGCAACACGTACCACTGCCACTCCCAGTCCCCTCAACCTGCAACCATATCAATCACCTAGCAACGCACTCACCAACTGCAACACGTACCACTGCCACTCCCAGTCCCCTCAACCTGCGAACATATCAATCACTTAAGCAACGAAGTCACCAACCACTCATCAACACGCACCGCAGCAAGGGCACTGACCGTCTCCCATCGGCGCTACGGTAGCAGCAAGATGATGACCATACAGTGCACCGCCACTCACATCACAACTATGCAGCTATTACAACTGAAGTACAACCAAGCTAAAGCATGTCGATACCATCCAGGCCGTGGCATGCAGGTTAACCAGTGCCAGATGGGCAGCCAACTGCATCCATCACGCGCCGTACAGCGTTGGCGCAGCCGCTTCTGAATGTCATCACATTTGTGACATGAGTGCCTATGTGAGGCACATTTATTGGTTAATACGTTCCTCATGTTCGCCGTTACGATCCATGCAACGCAGCCACGCTGTCCACTGTCCATCACGTAAAAGACGCAGCAGCTTCCATTGCCTAAAGACTCACATTGCCTACACTACAACTCCTAGCTCGGCAACAACATAGCAACTCACCTACTATGGCCATCGCCAATTGCCTGCGTTGATGGCCAATCAACCGGCTTCACAGCACTTGCTAGGTTAGATGCCGAAGACATCTCTCACAGGTAACTCACAACTCAGCTTACCGGATTCAGTCATATTTTAAGTGGGCTACATGAGCCTGGTTATGCCTTGAAGCAGTCACGCTTTCCTCTCACCACGGTGCCATAGATGCTGCAGTAACACAAATAACCACTAGTGCTGTAGTGCGATCCATCACTAGGCAAGTAATGACTAGATGAATGAGGTAATGATTATTAAATAACAAGCTGACCAATAGGGTCCTCGTCGAAGTAGTCGACGTCTTTGTAGAGTGAGAGCATCTTCCGGCCTTTAGTGAGTAAGGCCTTGACATCGATGAGGTGAGAAGCCTTGGTGCGAATAAGGTGTGATCGGATGTGGAGTACGTCCAGGCGGTACAGCATCGTGTTGGCGAAGATGAGGAATGCGAGAGACCAGAGTGCTACGATAGTGAAGATGAACGGCTCCCGGATGCCGTAGAGGAAATTGTCCATGGCGGTCATGAGTGATGCGATAGGGCCACCGTTGACAATTTCCTGCAGCTTGGCGATGACATCTGAACACGTGAGTTTAGGCTGCGATCCCACCTCCGGCGGCGTGAACCCGTGTAAATAGAGGAGGGGCGGCGCAGTGGAACACAGGTAGAGGGATGAACACTTGGCGTAATCATGCTTCTTGAGTTCATAGTACAGTTTTTCAAGTGACTCCCACAGCCTGTCCGGCAGGTACACCGTCCAGCTGAGGTAGGTGTGGGCGAAGGTATGAGAGTACAGGGCGTAGGCCCGGTACGTGATGGGCGAGCAATGTGGATGGCAGATGGTAGCGTCACTGCTGCAGCCAACCAGTGTGGACAGAGTGTCGGCATGGTCATGTTTGGAGTTGTGGATGGTGGTGAGAATCTCGGACCCTCGGATGCCACTGACAGCTTGGAGGTCGTGGCGACCAAGATGGTCCCAGTCAGGGCAGTCGGGGTGTGGAGTGGAGAGGGATTTGCCCAGCGGAGACAGGTCCTTTTGACCATAATCGTGCAACTCGATACCGAAATGGTGGAAGAACGACACAAGCTCCCCGGTGGTGCGCGGCGTCCGCCTGGTCAGGCCGTTGAGGTAGGACGCCAATGTCAGCAGGGGATCACTACCGCCGCAGCTGGGGGTGAGGATGGAGGAAATGACATTGCCTTGTTGCGATGACTTAGGCAAGTCTTTGTCTCTGAATCCCATCCTTATCCTGCTCTTGTGGCACAGGTTGCACGGGTCGAAGGGGTGAGTCTTGAAGGTGGAGTCCCAGCCGTCAGTCAGGAAGGACTGGAGGGGGGACTTGGAAGAAGTGATGTCACTGCCATATTTATAATCCTGCCATCCACCACTTAGTTTGTCCCTCTTACACTGCGACTTGAGGAACTGCAACTGGTAGTGGCAGGCGTAGACGTAGTCACGCAGCTGGCAGAGGAGACAGGCGGGGTCGGGGGAATAGCGAAGCTGACTGTAAACTGATTCCAACTTAAACTCTTTATAGGCTGCGCAATCATCGCGATACTTAATTCTGTAAAGTACGTTTGCCGAGTAGAGACACGTCTCAGTCAGTTTGGCGGCGACATGGGAAGCGTCTAGAGTGAATGGTTCCCGGATGACATCCAGGGCATCTGTGTTATTACTCATCAAAAGGTCTTTCACATGCTCCGTGATCATCCAAATATACCCTGATTGATTCAATCCGACGAACCAGAACAGCATTTCCCGGACGGTTTTCGGCGGGGGCAGATGGTCTGAGGTTGGGGGAGGGGAGGTAGGTGGAGGGGGTGTGTCAGGGGAGTAGGGGGTAACGGACCAGGGATCACGGCAGACGTATGGATTAGCGAAGAGTGGAATGCCACGCTCCGACGCCAATCGGGGCGGGTCAAATGTGTTCGCATCTTGTTTATCCCTCCCTATGGCCGTAGGCAACCTATAGGAAGGCCCGTAATCATAATCTTCAAGAGATTCTGGCACAAGAAGTGCGGGTATATCGATGGATATGTCAAAATCGGGGAGAATGGGGTCTGGCATATACTCCGGCTTCACGGGAACAGACTGTATTTTCACGTCAACTTCGGGTGGAGATGTAATGGCATGTCCCGTCATACCGACGTCTGGAATATTAGAAATTGCTGTAGAAATGTCGCCGTTGGGTTTGTACAGATCCATATCGCTTTGTGCTACTGGTTGAAAAAGTTCCTCTTCGACGTTAAAGGGCTCCAAAACTTCATTACCATTGAGCAACGTTTTTTGCTGACGATCATACAATGACGCTACTAGTTGCGCTTCTGACCGTATCTGCTCCGCATCTTGTTTTTGTTGTTTTAAAAACTCTTCAGCATCATGCACTTCTTGGCCCTCAATCTCCACGGCCCGTTGACCGTCGAAAACGACTTCATTGTCAGCATCTGACACTTCCTTGACGTCAAAAGTATCGGCGGTTTCACCGTCTAAACCTGTTGCAACTGACGTAATTTTAGCATTCTCATGCTCTATCTGTTGCATGGATTGGAGGGAATCTAGTACAGTCTGTTCGTGTTGCTTTTGTGATAGTTGTATACGTTCCTTATCGACGTCTTGCCTATTTTTCAGATGCAATATTGTATCGTTATACGTTTGGTCTTTTTTTCGTTGTTCCTCTTCACATTGACGTTCCCATTCCTCATGTCGTTTTTCCATATATAAATCACTCGGCGATTTATTCCAAACCTCTCTACCATCGAGAGCATGAGATTGCAATCTATTAACAGCTTGAAGGCGCCGTGTCAGGTTTTTCGGATCGTATGGGTGGTGCCAATTAAGAGTACGACCTCCAGTAGAACCAGCGATGTTTTCGTTAAGACGGATATTGGCAGAAGATATATTTGCAAGCAACTGTCTTTGTAGATCGTTTTGCATCTGTTGTTGCATTTTCTGTTGTTCAATCTGTTCTAAATTTTCATTAAATTTATTTAGTATGGTTTGCATATTTTTGTCATCTCGGTCTTTTTTTTCTTTCAATAATTTTTCGTAAACCTTTAATCGCTCTTCGAGTTCTGGATCCACCATCCTTGTATCACCTGCCCCCGCACCCCCTCCAGATCCACCTCTAACTGTACCAGCACCCGGGCCAGTGGACTTCGTAGGTGTGGCGCTTTTACCGGTCTGTACCTCTTGACCCCTTGGTTGACCAGAGCCAGAAGCACCCGCCTGCCCAACTTGCCCCGTACCACCACTGGAACCAGAGGCACCATGTGACGGAGTCCCTGGGTTGGAAATACTTGGGGGCTGAGTGATTACAGCGGTTGTAGTAGTAACAAATTGTGAAGCTGGAGAATCACCGTTATTTGAAGTCATACCTGAGGCACCCGGCGAACCGGGGGCTCCAGCAGCACTGGGGAGAGGGTCGGGAGGTGGAACACCTGGTGCCGCAGAATATACAACACCTGTAGAAGAAACAGGATGTTTACCCGGAGAATCACTGCCCTTTGGAATTGTACCCCCGTCACTTGTCGGACCAGCGGGGCTAGGGGCTGCGGGAGCACTAGGGGGAGAGGCTGGAGATTGAGTTTGTTGAATCTGTTGCTGCTGAGCAACTTGCTTATGTGACGTATCTTGAGACTGCGACAGCTCCGTTGGCATTTGACCTTTAGCCCCTGCCGAGCCTGCGTCTCCTTTATAACCTTTGGCGTCAGACGCCGGAGCTGCAACAGGATTTGGTGCTTGTAAACTTGAAGACCTATCTCCACTCTGGCCCTTTTGACTTTGCCCCCCCTCCGCCTTCTTGCCCTGGTTCTGCGCTCCCTCGGATTTCTTGCCCTGGTTCTGTGCTCCCTCCGCTTTCTTGGCCTGGCTCTGTGTATTTTCTACATTTTGAGCTTCAGGCTGCGGGCTGTCGGTTTTCGTCACCTCGGCTTTGGTGACCACAGGCTTTGTAGACTCAGTTTTCGTCGCTTCAGTTTTACCGGCAGTCGGTTTAGTTGCCTCCGTTTTAGTGGCAGTCGGCTTCGCCGCCTCGGCTTTGGTCACAACGGGCTTGGCAGCCTCAGTTTTGGTGGCTTCGGTTTTAGTGGCAGTAGGCTTCGCCGCCTCGGTTTTAGTGGCAATGGGTTTACATGCAACTATATTCTTACCTTCCAATATATCTTTAAGCCTTCCCAGCATTTCATCTAGCTGGCCGAACTTTTGAAATATAGGATCCCATTTATTTAGCTGAGTAAGACTGGGCCACACGCTATGATTGCTCCCGTCAAAAATGAATCCATTGGGATAGAGTTTATCCTTGGCGTATGATCGAAGTGTAGATATGTCAACACTGTGAGGGATCATTTCACTCAATACGCTTGCAGCTGTCGGCAAGTTGTCTCTGAACCACTTGGCGGCCACTTTTGCAAAATCTTCTTTTCTTGTAGGCTTAATTCCTCTACCGGTAACGGAAAACCCCGCGGCTGTCAGTGTATCAATGTGCCCATGTAGGATTTGACAATGGTCCTTTAGATCTTTCCAACATATTTTGTGTTCTATTAGGCCTGTCTCCAATGCTGTTTTGAATGCACCTCCATCATAACGGCTTTCCTGCATCACCAACTGGCAAAATGCGTAAACCAGAAGGACAGCGTTCCCAGTGTTGAAGTTATTCCACGGTTTTCCCAAAGTCGTCAATACAACATTTCGAAAATGATCATGCACTGCTTTGCCACTTCTATTGACTTCTTTATGCAAAATTTTTTTTAGATCAAAAACTAAAGCGCTCCCTTTCACACTACTAAGCTCCACGGGGCTGAATCCGCAAGGAAGAATGTTATTACCGGATGTCAAAAACTTCCGAAAATCACCAGAATTAGTGGACTCTGAAGCCCAATCCCCGCCGCCAACATCTGTATACGTATCATCCACGTGGTACTGCAAGTAATATAATGCAGCGAGGAACTTAGGAATGCATTCTAAAAGTGCATCGAGAATATGATTTTTATCTCCCGTGTTAACGTTATAATTACCTAGTCTCGCAACATCTCTAGATAACAATTTAGTACGTAGCGTGGAGACATTGCTTAGGAACGTATTATATTGAAACTGCAATGCGCCTTTATGTTTCGACATTTGCTGGAAATAAGGCGTCAACCGCTGCACAAACGTGGCGCCAACATTGTTCTTTTGACCTTGACGGCCGTTCAACCACTCCAGGAACTCAAAGCACTCCTTAAGAGTGCTAATCCGAATTTTTGTCATTTTTTGTACTTTAAAGGACCAATACGCTATGTTTACATAACGCCAAGTCTGGCGAGCAGAAGGTGTCCACCAGGACACACTAAAGGGGGGATATCTCTAAATTGACTCCCCTCACAAAACACCATATTCAAGACGCTAACTGCACTAGGTGAGTAGGCTAGATAGCACAAAGCTGAGTGACGGAAGTATCTCATCGTACGAAAGCCAAGCGCGACAAGCGTGGACCCGCAGCCAATCACTTGTCCACTCCGCCTTAGCAGAATAGATGAAAGACTGAAACGATACCACCATCCCACCTACCTGAGAAGGGAAGACCGCAGGTCTATGTATTTGGCAGCACGGTAGTGTGACTGACATGAACGGCTGGAGCACTGTTTACTCCATGAGGGTTCCGGGCGGAATATAGGACGCCTATCCTCACCCCGCATTGGTACGCCGCCAAGCTGTCTCACATCGGCGTTCGGCGAACATTAAGGCAACCACTATGCAGCGTGCCGCTGTCGCCTGGATAGACACGGTTGTCTCATCAGCGTCACCCCAATGACCACTCGAGATTGCTAATATTACCCCCACATTGCGTTGGCCGAACAAAGTGCAGATTATATATTGCTGCACCAATCGATGCACGTGGTTCATGCTTTGCAATTCGATATCTATGTGTGATCTTGCCACAGCGACAACCTCGCCCGCCGTTCCCCTCCCAGTCACCCTCCAGCAGCATTGCACCATAATACCCATGACACTGTCCACTTCAGCTGACAACCCAGCTCGCTCACTAAGTAGACGATCCATTTGGACTAATCCCATTTTCAATGCCGTAGTCATGTCGGAAAGTAACTTGCCATGCTGCTAACTCTTCACATCCCTACCCAAATGCTCTCACCCCTTATTGAGCTGAGGGGCATTGAACACGTAGAACTGGCTTTCGCCACTCACCCCATTTTTCAAATCTTGGTCATCGTCCTGACAATCGACATCCAATTGTAAATCACCTGCTTCTTTTCCCTCGCCTATCCCATAACGATGTATGTTGGGTGTCTGAATTTAAGGAGGCCTAAAACATGACAATTCGGAAATTTCACTGACTCAATGTAGCGTGTAACATTGTTTCGGATGTTCTGAAACTGCAATAAAGCGTATGACGCCATCACTCTATGGGCCCAGACATCTTGTCCAACGTGGCGAGGCAGTGACAGAAGCAACTCCTCAACATTAAAGGCATCTGTGGATTCCGTTAAGAATTTCGCATACGTAATATTGTGCTGTATGAATGATGTACACTATATTTTGGTTGATGAATAAAAAACCCAGATGGCATACAACACCTTCTCGATTTTGGCAGTAAAGAATATGAAAGAACAATATAATCAACCGAAGCCCAAATAGTCCTGTTCAACAAAGTTGCTGCTCCCTACGTTAGTTATGAAGACATGTGACGCCGCAATTTAAGAAACTGGTGGACTGCCCAGAGAATCTCCGTGAGTCCATCGACTGGTTGATCCAGGTTAGGTATGGGAATGGTGACAGTGATGGTCTTGATGAGTTGGCAAAAGCTTTGAAAAAGTTGATTGCGGAGGATATAGATAAGGCTACTAACTCCCTCCAATCCGAAAAATCTAAACTTGAATGCCCTGTTAAGTATAATGATAAGCTCTCTAACTGTGCCTATATTGATAAGCTGATGAAACATGCTAAAGATTCTGACAATGCCGATCAGCCTAAAAATGGTTTTACTAAGCAGCAAATAACTGATATGAAAAAATCATGCTCCGATTCCCACTCCCGTCGTTATGATGATGCTACTAAGAAAGCCTTGGATGGCATTAAAGAGCGTGAGAAACAACTTGAAGATCTTACTAATAAGCTTAGCATATTTACTGACAAAAATCATCAAAAATGTACTGACTTACTTACAAACCTCTGCACCGGCCTCGAAACCTTCCTCGGCTTCAACTCTGAGACCAAAGGCTACACTGGCCATGGCATTGTGTACTCCGACCTGGATAGGCTGTGTGACGGGGTGATGGCGTTTTTCTATGGTGTTCTCAGTAACATCAAAGAGCATTTAGGGCAGCATAAAAATACTTTAGATGATGCAATTGAGAGTCTTAAGCAAAATAAACACCGCGGTAAAAACGGTTTTAATGTTGCGATTGAAAGTGTGGTTGCAGGGGTGCGGGGGTATAATGAGAGTGTCAGAAATTCCAACAACCATGTCATAAACAAAATAACAGATTTCGACAGAGAGATGAAGAGACTCAAAAAATCGGTAAGTGAGATTGTACAAAATAATCGTGTTGCAGATGAGACCTTGAAATATGAACAAGTTGCGGAAGAGATGGAGAGGCGTTTGGCAGAATATGAAAAGAGAGCCGCCGACTTTAATAAAACTTTAGATATGCAGAATAATGATGAAACAACTAGAAACGCAATTAATGATCTTAGTGATAAATTACGTGATAGAATAGATAACGTACATAAGACCATGGTGCATGAGAAAACCAGGTTGAGTGAGTTGGCGACGAAGGAAAAGCAGCGCTTTAAGAGCATGGAGGCGTGTATTAACACAACGTTAGTAGGTGTTGGTACGTGTGTCAATCGCGAAATCGGTAATAAAGTGAAGGAGTTGATCCGCGATTTGAGGCAGATGGTGCAGAAGATGTTCGTGCAGCTCGAGAAGATCAACAAAGAGCTGCCGCAGTTTGTTGAACGGTTGCAAGAATGGATTCAAAAGGCAGATGGAGATGTCACCAAGACGGAAGACAACGTGAAAAAAATACTGGAGCAAGTTAACGACGGTCTGACGAGTAACAAGATACCAATTGATGATGCCATTAAGGAGTTGGAAAAGACCAAGATTGCGCTTGAGACGTATATTAGTGGTGAGAAAAGTGGACTGACAGGGTTTGTTAATAACGTTAACGAGGCGATTGGGAGGCTCTATAATAAGGTCACTGGCGAACCTGGGCCGGTGAGAAATGATAAGACGATTGACGAGATTATGCGACATATTAAAAGCAAGGTGATGAGTATTAAAGGATACGTTGGAGTGAAAAATGAACACGGCGATGACACGGATGAAAGTATATATCAGAATTGGGATGCAATAAAAAAGGAAATTTTAGAGTGCGTTGATTTATTGACCGATACTGGCAATTCAAGTCTTACTGATGTAGTTAAAGGCATCAATGCTTTCGCTGGTAAGTTTAAAAAAGGAGAAGATTATTTCGGCGTAATATTCAAAGACTGGGTGACGGACATCATTCGTAGGGAACCGGTTAAGGGCTGGATTGACAAGTACGTTGAGGAAAACAAGGGATATGGTTATTTCAACGGAAAACTCAGTGGACGGGGAACTCCAGCATTACACGCCTTTGTTGCACCAATTGTGACGCGCCATATCACAGAAAAACTCCAAGAGATACATCCCCCAAATAACTTCGACGCCACAAACACAATGGATCAGAAATTTTTGTACATTTTGAATTATATGAACAAATTATCAACTGATTTGTGGAATAAAGAAAGTAGTATAATTAGATTGATGGAAGGTGAGGTCAAACTTCACTCTGAATTGGTACAGTCGGATAGGCAGACAGGTCATAAGAAATATTATCTCGAGCTCGCTGTGAGGGCCACACTTGCGTCTCTCGCATCAGTTGCCAAACATATTGGTGATCAACTAGATAAATTGAAGACAACGTCGAATATTCACAACAAATTGGAGCAGGCCATAGCGCAAGTTAGAGATCTAGGGAGCCAACTTAAATCTGATAAACCAGGCGTTAAGCTCGACGCAGCATTGGAGCTGTTAAAAGAAGAAATTAAGAATCTCCACGATAATTTTGAACAGGTGTTCCAAACCAGCGTCGACGACGATCCGAATTACGCCAAAGCCGTAGACGTGGCCATAAAAACTGTTAAATCTGGAATTGAAGCCATGAACGTCGATGCAATCAAAGACGCTCTGTCAAATTGGACCCACCAAATTAAGGCCAATTTTGCCGCGCTCACTGGCGAAATTTCAGTTGTCAGTAGGGGTATCAGTGAGCAATTGACTCAACTCAAAAAGTACATATCCCTGAATAACGGTGGCAACGGCCTTCAAAAAATTCATGATGATCTTCACAACCTAATAGGCCCGGTAGCAGATGCACTCAAGACGGCCAAAAGATTCCTCGGAAGTGTTGACCACTCCGGTACCGCCACCATCCAGGCACTAGGAAGAGACGTCGATTCACAAGTGGAGAGCGCTAAGAAAGCTCTAATTGCTAAGGCCAGAGAACAGTACGTTACATCTCTACAGGGTCTGCTCGTGTCTTTTTCAACGAAAGCTGAGGCGGAATTACAACCGCTGCCTGGCTTGATCACTAAGGAGTTGGACTTGGGCGTTAAAGGTTTCATGAATAAAATAGAAAAGTATTTCATTGGAACGGATAAAGGAATTAAAGTCATTAAGGACATCAAGACCACCCACTCTCCTCCAGAGAAGTCTCCACTCAGCCAGGCAGCTCAGAGAGCATACAACGCCTCCAGACGTTTTTGTCATTATTTGAAGTCACAGACAGACTTCATATCAGACTTTCAAAAATACGAGCCCTTGCATAATGCTCATCTAACTTTGCTCGATGGACTCAAATCTTCCGAACATTTCAATCACCAATTTAGAGATAACTTAGACACAATTAAGATTACTCTCGGCCAACTCGCTCCTCAGCAATTCGGCACCTCTTCGACGGTCATGTTACAAGCCCTGAAAGGGGGAATTGCTGCTTTGGTCGACGAACTTGACAAAACCTACGTAAGCAGTTACTCCGGGAGACAATGGCAAGACGAGGAACGGGGACACTACGCGAAAATCGGCTTGACCATCACGCCCATCTTATATCAAGAATTGACTACCTTTAAGCATGGCCTTGATATATACGATTGGACCACCCATAAAATCTATGATGCTCAAGCACCTACCTCCAGCCTCCACGCTCTCTTCTTCCGCGACAACGGGTATGACGTCCGTCGTCCTGAGAACGCTGAGCACGGCGAACTGAATCACCGAAATGACTTCAATGGTAGCAGCATTCTCAAACACCTTACCAACGAAACGCATAATCTGTTCAGCCAACTGTCATCTCCCGTCATCGGCATTCGTCAATCGACATCCGGGTCGGACGAGCTAGGTGTAACCATCGCGGAGGAAAGTGGTCTCATCCGAAAACTCTATGATTGCTTAAATACGTACCTCAAAGTCTGCCACCTTATCCGTGTTGACAAACCAAGGGCTCCATGCTCCGTTTACGAAATTCTTGTCTGGTGCTGCGGCCTGCAGTTCAACCCCGTGTACGAGAGGCTCAAGGCGCAAATTAAATCTGAGTTCATGAAGGAGGACAAAGAACGGCCGGGTACTAAAACGCTGCAACCCTTCGAAGCGCATCCGTCTCCCTTCCAACACACGCATATCGACGAAGCGCTCTACAAGGTCTCATCTGACTCCCACGCCGTCCTCACCGCTATCCTAGGGCACGGTCACAAGGACGGAATCTACGCGTGTGATTTCTCCAGCAACTCGCTGAAATTAGAGTACCCTGCCAACATGATTCAACTGCTGTGTACGTTGTTCGACCTGCTTAAGCGCCTCTACCACCAGCTGTACTTCCTGCTGCAGCAGTGTAAGCACAATGCTCAGCTAAGCGGCTGGAGGGACTGCCACTACGGCAAGTACATCGGTGGGTCGGGCTGGCAGTGCAACACGAAGCAGTGCCCTAAGCAAGACTGCGACCAAAGGCACGACCAAAGTGGCAACCAAATGGGTGGGCAATATCCCAACTGCGGCGTCAAGTCGCCACTGCAATCGTTCTTGGAGGACGGATTGAAAGGCCACCTGCCGCATTCGGTAGCAGCTAGGGGATCGAGTCTGTCATGTGGCACGTGTGGTAGTACACCTGGTATGCCGTGCAGGACGCCAATGGGCTTCGCTGACATCAGTGCCATCGCGTCGCATACGATGATTGGCCAGGATATATGCGATGTGCTTTACGATTTCTGTGGCCGTCCTAACTCCCCTCTCACTAGACTGTGCAGTTACTTGAACTGCCTTCTGCCTAGTGCGCCGAAAACGCTGGCGGACATGTTCAGCTTCTACTATCATCTCACCGATCGCTGGGGTATGAGTGGTAACGGACACAAGAGAGAGGCATTTGAAGAGAGTGTTAAAGCTGCCAATTTCGGACGTAGTTATGGTGAGTTGAAAGTCTACTACTTATTTACCCCTAGTCACTCAGCATTGAAGAAGGGCCACTCCGATGGTAGTCTGGGCAGTCTCGTATGCTTATCAAGGGAAGCCGTCGTATGCGGTCCTTATCTCCGTCCCATCAGTCAATCCATCTACGAGACGTTCTCGTCAAAACACGCCGATAAATATTTGTCGTGGATCGTTTACCTGACGGCGACGTTCTACGATCTGCTTAAGAAATTGTATGATGAGTGCAATTCCAAATGCGGTGCCAGGGGATCGAATTGTCACGTGAAAGCGTGCGTCAAGGGGTGTCCAACTACAACCATAGCGCAAGATCCGCCACGATATCACGATCGCAACTGCAAATCCATTGTCAGCTGTAATGCTACGCTGCCAACATTGGCAAAATACGGCTTCGTTCTCGGCAATCCGGAGAGGCTGAACGGGGATAGACAATCGCATACAAAACGCACGTGCAGAGATTTCTGCTATGTATTTGCGGAGGCATTTGAGAAGGACTCACATCTTGTGAAGTTTTTCAAAGCCATTGATAATTTCATGTTCGCCATCCGCGGACCGTTCCTGTGGATGACCGTCGCGCTCTGGTCACTATCTCTCTTCTACCTCATCTGCGTAATGGTTGGCAGACTGGATGTGCTGCACATCAGGTCACACCTGAGGATACCGTCGTCGCACAAGATAACGGCGCAGTCATTGTTGGCTGCAGCGCAAGTCGGAAGGCTTGCCAAGATATCGTATCTACAGCCGTAATTGTATTCATACTTGTAATTCAGATCAACTCACGTAACAATTCACCTACTCACCTAACCGACAAACGTAGTCTAATGTCTCTAAGTACTCTAGCGGCAACGTGTGAACTAAATAGCACCTAGATTAGGTGATGAGTAAACGACCAAGCAACGTGTTGACCTAGCACCCAGGCAAACTGCTAAGCTAGCACCCAGGCTAAGTGGTAACCTAGCACACAGGCAACGTGCTAAGCTAGCACCCAGGCAACGTGCTAAGCTAGCACCCAGGCAAAGTGGTAACCTAGCACCCAGGCTAAGTGGTAACCTAGCACACAGGCAACGTGCTAAGCTAGCAGCCAGGCAACGTGGTAAGCTAGCACCCAGGCAACGTGCTAAGCAAGCAACCAGGCAACGTGGTAAGCTAGCAACCAGGCAAAGTGCTAAGCTAGCACACAAGCTAAGTGCTAGGCTAGCACCCAGGATAAGTGCTAATCTAGCCCCCAGGCAAAGTGCTGAGCTGGCACTCAGGCAAAGTGAAAAGCTAGCACTCAGGCAACGTGCTAAGCTGGCAACCAGGCAATGTGTTGACCTAGCACACAGGCAAAGTGCTAAGCTGGCACACAAGCTAAGTGCTAAGCAAGCAACCAGGCAACGTGTTGACCTAGCACCCAGGCAAGGTGCTAACCTAGCACCCAGGCAAAGTGTTGAGCTGGTGGATGAACCGTAATTTGGTGGGTGTTGTAGCACGTTGATTGCCTGGTGCGTTGAGTTAGGCGTTGACTGTGAGAGGTGTCCACGTTGCCTATTGAGTGAGTGTCACGTGAGGCTGGGTGATTGGTCGCTAACGTAGGCGGTCGTGATGGCCGCGGCGGGTGACCTAAGTCGTGTGTTGCGAGTCGCTGGCAGGGTGGCGTAATACGCGTTGGCCTCGTTAAGTAGCGTTTATAGGCAGCGATGTAGCGATTGTTAATATCACATTTAGGCACGTAGCCGACACGCTCCGCCAGTATGGCGCCGATACCGCGGCTCGTAGCACGGTGCTGCTGCACTGTGGGAGTTGAGCGCACGGGGTTCGCTGCAATTTTAATGGCGTTGCGAATAGTGAATAATTTAGAGTGACAGTTGGTGCTAATCACATGCGCCGCGTCAGGGCAGCTGTGGTATCCCGGGCAGCGTGGGTGTCGGTGGCCTGGGCTGGGGGGATACAGGGGTGAGGGTGAGTGTTGATGAGGGGACTGGGCGCGGCAGTGGTAGCTGTCGCAGTTGGTGAGTGCTTGCATAGGTGATTGACATGTTCGCAGGTTGAGGGGACTGGGAGTGGTAGTGTTGCAGTTGGTGAGTGCTGCTTGAGTGATTGACATGTTTGCAGGCTGAGGGGACTGGTAGCGGCAGTGGTACGTGTTGCAGTTGGTGAGTGCGTTGCTAGGTGATTGATATGTTCGCAGGTTGAGGGGACTGGGAGTGGCAGTGGTACGTGTTGCAGTTGGTGAGTGCGTTGCTAGGTGATTGATATGGTTGCAGGTTGAGGGGACTGGGAGTGGCAGTGGTACGTGTTGCAGTTGGTGAGTGCTTTGCTAGGTGATTGATATGTTTGCAGGTTGAGGGGAGTGGGAGCGTCAGTGGTACGTGTTGTAGTTGGTGAGTGCTTGCGTAAGTGGTTGACATGTTTGCAGGTTGACAGGACTGGGAGCGGCAGTGGTACGTGTTGCAGTTGGTGAGTGCGTTGCTAGGTGATTGATATGTTTGCAGGTTGAGGGGAGTGGGAGCGTCAGTGGTACGTGTTGTAGTTGGTGAGTGCTTGCGTAAGTGGTTGACATGTTTGCAGATTGAGGGGAGTGGGAGCGGCAGTGGTACGTGTTGCAGTTGGTGAGTGCGTTGCTAGGTGATTGATATGTTTGCAGGTTGAGGGGAGTGGGAGCGTCAGTGGTACGTGTTGTAGTTGGTGAGTGCTTGCGTAAGTGGTTGACATGTTTGCAGGTTGAGGGGAGTGGGAGCGTCAGTGGTACGTGTTGCAGTTGGTGAGTGCGTTGCTAGGTGATTGATATGCTCGCAGGCTGAGGGGACTGGGAGGGAGAGGGGAAGATGGGAGTATTGAAGTGTACGTGCGGCAAGAAATGCCGAGAGAATGTGGAGTGCTTTTGTTGTCCGTACTGTTGTAATGTATGTAATATACGCTGTTTACCATGTCTCAAGTTTGCTCATTTGCGCAAAAGTGGAGGAGACCCTTGCAATCCTTCGCGATGTGCTCAGTGTAACGAAGACACATGCGATTGTACTTGTTGTGTGCAGAAACGCTATACCTCTCGTCAACAGCTGTCTACTTCTTCTCATACCGTCTCTGCCTCCGGTTCCTCTTCTTCCCGCACAGCTCAGCTACAAACCGACACTCAACAGTCTACCACCAACCCCGCCCCTTACATCATCGCCCCCGTCGCCCTCATCATCCTCGTCATCTGCGTCATGGTCTACTTCCGCATCCGGCCGTTCCACAGGGTGCGGTATCTACTGCGCAGCTGATGACAATTACCTAACTGGCAACTGACATCTAATGTGCTAGACAGTAGTGATTGCACTGATGATCAGTCACATGAGCAGTGAGGTGACCATTACCCCCGCCGTCCTTCCCATCATCATCGTCCCCGCCTCCCTCATCATCCTCGTCATCCGCTTCATGACCATCTTCCGCATTCGGCCGTTCCACAAGGTCCGCAATTTCTGCGCCCCCAAGATGAACGGTTTGCATAGCGATCATTAATCAACTTCCCCAATTTCGATTATAGCAATTATCTCATGGTATACTACATCAACAGGACTTTGATTGTGTAATAACTTACCGTTAAATGTTTCGCGAGCGTGCACCTCTAGGTACCTAGCGAGGTTTTCACGAGGTATCTAGAGTATACCATCGTATTACCACTGGAACCTTGAGTAGAATTAATCATAGTAACCTGGTGTACCTTTTCTTCAGACGTACTGGCACTCTTTGCTGCCAAAAGCGTTCGCAGTCTCAGTAATATTACGTACTTACAACATTGATGCTGTGACTTACCACCTGAATCGTACCTTCACGTACGCTTTTCGTCGCCACTGCTGACTTACTCACTCACTCATTTAAGACGACAACAGTAATGAAATACAATGCCCTTATCCATCTTATTTCCCCGGTAGCTGCCGCTCTTGCGCCTATCACCGTGTCATATAGTTTGACGTGTTCAATGCTTAATTAGTTTTGTAACACCCATCATATGTTACTACCTTGTAAACGGACGCATTAAATACAAATATGCTCAATACTATTTTTTTAGCGGCTCAATGATTTGAATCTAACAAATCCTCCTATCCCCATCCACCCCACATATTTTACCAGTTAATCGATAATGGGTATATAATTTCAGCATCTAAAGTTAATGCAACAGATTCACTCCAATACTGATATAAGTGCGAAAAACAGACAACAAATCACCATGCTACACCCAAACAGCAACAGAGCTATGTATTATGACTAAGATTCATATGCTTGCTGTCTTTGGTTTATCTTTCCACTCCTTGACAAAGTTGTCCAGTTCCTGAGAATGATATGACCAAAGTGAACAAGTGACTTACTGTTTCCCAGTCCGAGTCGTTTTCTGAAACCTGTGCATCATGGTCGCTTTCGTCGGACGTATCTGATTCATCGGAATCGCTTTGTTCCTGCTTGCTTAGGAGTTTTTCGTACTGTTCCCGAGTTATTTTTCGTTTTTTAAGTTTTTTTGCAAGCGCCTCTTCGCGTGCGAGTTCTTCCCACTCCCGTAACGCATTTTCGCTGATGATAGATATATAAGGGTGTGGATGATACTTACCGTTTAACTACACGTTTTTCGCTCCTAGTCCTCTGCACCTTCGGTTGGGGCTCTGGCTTCTTTTCCCGCACGTGGGGTTTAGTTTCGTTATTTTTTTGCTGGAGCTTTTTCAGCCTATCCCTCTCTTGCCCCTCGTTTTTGAAAGCCACCGAATTTACATCGGTATCGCTATTGGCGAAATTTTGCAACTTTTTGCCGAGTATTTCCTTAACTCTGGGCACCTTGAGTACGCCAAAAGAAGTGGCAAGTGCTCCATAGTCGACATTCTGCAGAGTTATGAGTATGTGACCAACAAACGTGTTATTAAAATTATCGTTTACAGCGTCACATAACGCATCGACTGAATCTATATGTTTACGCGCGCAGTAGCATTTCACATGATCATAATAGATGGAATATGATACATACTAACACCGGTAAGTTAAAAATAAGACAAACACCGTATGGCGCTATATCACCACTCGATGATGGCGCGAACGTACCTTTTGTTCGAATATACTCTTAAGCCTGTGTTCGGAATAGGCCCGAGTGTAGGACACAAATGCCTTTGTCGCCGTTAACAGCAACGCTCTGTCTGTGGTAAGTTGTGCCCGTATGTACGACAGCATCTTGCAGGTGTGGATCCAGGGAAGAACCGGTTGTTCGGGAGCTGTTTCTTGCAGATAGTCGATGTATGATGTGCCATTGGCCACCGTAGTACATTCGCTGTGTAAATGGTGAGGCAATGCCGATTCGGTTTCTGAGATCCTGTCGTAGTAGCTTGTGGCGCCCTCTAGTACTTTGCTGGGTAGTGGCATGAGTGGTATTTTGCGATTTATTTGGAACTGCACGTACGCTTCCTCGCTGTTGTTCAGCAGCAAGATAGCGTTGCCAGACGCCCCTGCACGTGATACCCTCCCTATACGGTGTACGTAGAAGTTAGGGTCTTGTGGTGCATCGTACTGTATAACCCACTCTATCTGCGGGATGTCTATCCCCCTAGAGAATATGTCGGTACAAAGCAACACCTGCAGCGTATTGCTAGCAGGATCTGCAGCGGCATTCAGACGTTTGGGCCCTCCGTCGGATTTCGTTTTCGAGACACCAGCGTCCGGCATTTTCCGGAATGCGTCCAAATTTAGCTGACGTCTGGCGGTGGGCATTTTGCGATGAATTTTGTAGAGGATGGTCCGCACGCCTTCTTTCGCCTGATCATTACCATCGGCCAGGCACTTTGCAATCATGAGTGAAAAGTAGTCCACCAGATCGCACGTTAGAAAGAAAATGGCACACTTTCTTACGCCGGTCATCCTGAGATGCTCCAGCAATAGTACTACGAAGTGCAGCTTTTCCCGCGGGTCAAGTATGAGGTAGTAGTTCTTAAGCGTAACCGGAGTTGCATATGTTGCCGCACCTTCGGCGTGACCCATCTCTGATTCTGGTTGAAGTTCCTCACCTCCGTGGGAAGCAACCCCTTTGTGCGATGCTCCATCATCGGCGTTGATGAAATGGTAGTTGTTCAGAATCATTTTTGCAAATTCCAACACCTCTTTCGGTAAGGTTGCAGAGAAGAAACCGGTCTTGCGTTGTTTGGGCATGTTTCCCATAATTGCCGTCATGTCGGCCTGGTATCCCATCTCCAGCAACCGGTCCGCCTCGTCGAGCACCAGCGTGGTGACATCCTTGAACGTCCACAGCATTTCTTGCTGCAGCATATCTATCAGGTGGTGCAGCCTCCCGGGTGTCGCTATGACAAGCGGTCTGGCACCGCGAACGGTCTTTAGCTTCGTGATGGCTTTGACGTCATGCTCCACCGGAGAACCACCAATGAGCACCAGACACGACAGCGGCACGCCACACATCTCCGATCCTTCTTCGACGCCACTCTCCATGTGTGCGATTGCGTCGGATACGACGGAATGCACTTGAGTCGCCAGTTCTCGTGTGGGCAGCATTATGACGGCGAAAACGGCGATCAATCCACTATCGGGAAAATGCCTTGCGCGCTTCATGAACATGTCCAAAATTGGCACGACGAAGCACAGAGTCTTGCCCGATCCTGTATGTGACTGCACCAAAACGTCGGTTCCACTCTTCATGAACTTCGGTATGGCCAATTTCTGCACCCGCGTCATAACTAGAATGTTCTTTGTTTTCAGCCATTCTACAATACTCCGGTCGATGTCTAACGCTTCGAATCTATCCTGCTGGTGCCCATCAGTGGAATTCGAAGCTATATCTGCTTTGCGCTGTCGTTTGGCTCCTTTCCGTGCACTGCTTGTAGTAGCGGCATCTTTTAATGGCTGCGATTTCTCATTGTTTGTACGTTTCGATGGATGCGTAGTTGCATCAGATGCACGTCTGCCCGCGTTAGCATAATCCTGGATTGTTGCTGTGCTGTCATCATCTTGAACGTGCTCCAATCTCGTCACGGCCTCCGTGATTGCCTTGTACCTTGCGGCAATCCGCTGCAGCCGCTTGTACTTCTTAGACAACTTCATAGTACCCAACTGGCTCATATGAACATCCTGTATGACGCTTGATATTACACGGTCATTTTTTCGCGACAAAATTTTGCAGCTCGGCTTGGCAACGACGTGGAAGGTAACTCCAAGTGAGAATAACACCAATGCTTCTAAGCCACTATAGCTGTTTATTATGCTCTTCTAGTACTCGCCGCAGTCTGTGGTGCCGCGAAGACCGTCTGTCGCGTATTAGGCGGGCAAAGTGGAACGAATGTGTAGAGCCCTTCTCGTACGGTTAATCGGGGCCGGCGGCGCGCCCATCCGTGGATTCTTGAGATGTAAGAACAATACAGTTTAAAAAGCACACTTTATTACCGTTATATGTGTATGTGCCGTGTCTGGCATTCCTTTTTACGTCACGTCGTTCCGCCACCCGCCGCTGCCGTGGACCACCTCTACGGCGCCGGCAACCCGCGGCCTATTTACCGGATGCTTGTTATATAGGATTTTAGAATATATCGCGCCGTAGATACGTGGCACATCTGCCTTGCCAGGGACCGCGGCGGCCCGCAGTTGCTGTACCGGCGTAAGTCTCAGTCATGGCGCTGCCGGCGTTAACGCCTGGCTGCCGGGCATTGCGCCGGCTATTTGGCGCCAATGGATACCGGCTACTGCGTTCAGGCGAGCCGGAGTTGGCTGGGGGGGCGCTTACTCGGCTGGCTTCACAGGGCAGGGCCTTCCACTCTGTTATTTGCGGTGCTCCGCCTATTTTAAATACTACTTTGCGTATTTGTGTTTCAGGTATACGCGGCTCACGGCACTTTTCCAAGAAGGTACCTTCCGGCTTCGGTCGTTTTGCAGGACGCGGCGGGAGTTCCGACTCCAAGGCTTCGGGAGGCGAAGCCGACAGCAGTACGTCGAGTGATCCCCCCAAATCGGAAGGCAAGATGGGCAACTCTTCCGGCAAACCCAAGGGCCCTGGTGACTCTAAAAACGATGGCGAGAACCCTTTCGTCTTCCTGTGTGCAAAGCCGTTCAGGCTTCTGTTTTACGTGCTGGGAGCGTTAGCGTCATACAAAGTCCTATCCTACAACGAGCTCCCTAACGAAGTAACAATGCAGGAATTCTTGTCAAAGTACTTGATGCGCGGTTGCGTTGAGACAATACTGATTGTCAACGGCAAGTCGTGTCGTTGTATACTGCGCAGCGACTCCAAGACGGTGCCGAAGGTCGTGAGTTTTCGGATCCGATCGGTTGAAGCGGTGGAGAGGAAGTTGGACGACATTCAGGTATGCCAAATTATAATTTCCCCGCTCAAACGCGTTTCAGGGTTTGCTAGGCATTCACCCCGAGAACTTCGTTCCCGTCAAGCACGTTGAGGAGGTTGAGTGGTTACAGGTGCTGAAGTATGCGGTTATCGTCGGCATTCCCGTCGCCTATATGGCGGCAATTATGTGGAGGTTCTTGCACAACAGTCAGTACCTTGACCGTGTACACCGCATGCGTAACCTTAACCTGACCGACGCCAAGGAGCTCAAGGTTGGCGTGCGCTTCAAAGATGTGGCTGGAATGCACTCGGCCAAGCTCGAGATTAGCGAGTTCGTGGATTATCTGAAGAACCCGAAGGCCTACGAGCAATACGGCGCTAAGATCCCCAAGGGGGCGTTGCTGTGCGGTGCTCCCGGTACCGGTAAGACCCTGCTGGCGAAGGCGGTCGCCGGCGAGGCGAACGTGCCGTTCTATTTCATTTCCGGCAGTGATTTCGTCGAAATATATGTGGGTGTTGGCCCTTCTAGGGTGCGTAGTTTGTTCAAGAAGGCCCGGGAGAACGCGCCCAGCATCGTGTTCATCGACGAGATTGACGCCGTGGGTAAAAAGCGAGCGGGAAAGGGCGGCTTCGTCAGCCACGACGAACGCGACAGCACGCTGAACCAGATTCTGGTGGAGATGGACGGTTTCAACGCGAGCAGCGGCGTGCTCGTGCTGGCCGGGACCAACCGTCACGACATCCTGGACCCTGCGCTCGTGCGCCCCGGGCGCTTCGATCGCATAATCACGATAAACAGCCCCGACCTGGAGGAGCGTTACGAGATTTTCAAGGTGCACTTGGCCCCGCTGAAGTTGAACAAGCTGCTGGATGTGGACGACCTGGGCCGTCGCTTGGCTGCGCTAACACCAGGCTTCGTGGGTGCGCAGATCGCCAATGTTGCAAACGAGGCTGCCATCCAGGCTGCGCGGCGCAAGTCTCCGGACGGCGTTGACCTGATGGACTTCGAAGCGTCCATTGAGCGCATCGTCGCGGGTCTGCGCCGCAGCAACCAGCTTATGTCTCCCGAACAGAAGTTGGTGGTGGCGTACCACGAGGTCGGGCACGCGCTGGTTGGGTGGTGGCTGGAGCACGCCGACCCCGTGCTCAAGGTGTCCATAGTCCCTCGCAGCAGCGGTGCTTTGGGCTACTCGCAGCAGATCGCTGATGAGACGCCGCTGTTCAGCCGCGAGGCGTTGCTGGACAAGATCGCCGTGATTTTGGGCGGCCGTGCGTCGGAGGAAATCTTCATTGGTCGCATCACCACAGGAGCGGCGGACGACCTGCACAAGGTGACCCGCATGTGCTACGCCTTCGTCTCTAAGTGGGGCATGAACCCGGCTTTGGGCCTCGTGTCGTACCAGCGAGACGGTGACGACAGTGCCGGGTTCTACCGCGAGTACTCGGACAGCACTGCGCTCCTGATCGACAACGAGGTGCGCAGCATCATCGAGGGTCAGTACGCCCGCGTCAAAGAGCTTCTGAAGGAGAAGGCTGAGCTGGTGCACAAGCTGGCCAAGCTGCTCTACGACCGCGAGACTTTGAGCCACAAAGACATTGCGTCGTGCGTGGGCGAGCGTGCGTTCCCTATGCATGAAAGGCTGCGTCCGTACGTCCTCGGCGGCATATCTGGCGCACCGGTTCTCCCTAGTCTGTCTGGCGCGGAGCCAGAAAAGCCGCAGGGCGAAGTCGGCCGCGACCTTTTTTCGGTGGCGTGTCTCTGAACCCCGGTATCGCAAAACACGCGGGCTAAAATGCCAGCCTAATGATTGGTTACGATACACATTGCTGTGCTTTTTCTGTTTTTAGGTGCTGCTGTCCGCCCCCTGACCCTCGGGCCGTCCGTCGCGCGTCGGAGCTGAGCGGCGGTGTGGCCGCGGGAACACCTTCAGTCGGCTCCATATGCTGACACACCCGCTATTTCACCATGGTTAAGGACAAGGCGCCGGAAGAGTGCGTCTCCGAGGACGAGGTGCCCGCTTTGGCCGCCGTCGAGGTGGAATACTGCCCGCGCTGCGGTATGCCGTTTGACTTCTGCGACTTCGGGGACAAGTGGGAGTCCGGCGAGTGCCGTGAGGAGTGCGCGCGTCGCTACCCTGAGATTTTCGGCAGCGCCGAGGACGTGGCGGAGCAGCTGTCGAAGATCGCAGTCGCGCCTCCGGCCGCCCCGCGCAAGAAGAAGCCGGAGGTGCGCCAGGAGGTGACGGTGCAGCGCAGCACGCGCTCCAAGCGCAAGGTCGTCACCAGCGTCACTGGTCTGCACCTCTTCGGTACGTCTGCGCGTGCCACGGCTCCCATCAGCGTCTGCAGGTGTGAAGCTTGAGGCCGCCGCCAAGCTGTTCGCGAAGCAGTTTGCTTCGGGGGCCGGCGTGGTGAAGGGAGTGCCTGGTCAGATGGACAAGATCGATTGCCAGGTGAGCCCGCTGCCTTTTGCGCACATGACCGCTGCAGGGCGACGTGGAGGATCAGGTGATCGACCTGATATTATCGCAGTACCCCGAGATAACTGAGGACAAGATCGTGCGTCTCACGGCGAAGCTAAAATGAGCTCTGCCGTGTCAACGCGCGCCTCACTGGCGGTAACGAAGTCAGGCGCCCCTGGCGAGCGGCCGAATGCCAACAGCGCATCGACGTGGACTGCGACGGCGCACCTCAAAAACGCGTCTAATAGTTAGAAGCTAGCGTGTGTCAGTGTGTTCAGCAACGGGATGCTGGGAGCCTTCGTTGTATCTTGCGATATGGAGGGTGCGCCGTCACCCCTCCTGTAATTGACGGATCGGCGTCAGGAACGCGCCCTGCACGTGCTGCTCGATGTTGAACTCCTTCCCGTCCCTGCGGCACGACAGCATGAGCACCGAAGCTTCGCCGGTTTTGCTTTCGTTGTGCAGCTTGAAGACGTCGTCTGGCAGCACTAGCACGTGTGCCTGTCTTGGGCAGGGCACCTTGCGCTTGCCGGTGAGGTTCAGGCTCTCGTAGAAGAGTTTCCCCGGCGGAAGGTCGATAAATATCAACACCATGACCCCGGAGGTGTTGATGAATGGGCCAAAATGCGATGTGGGCGGCACGCGCAGCATGGCGTAGCACGCTCCGCGCGGGTTATTCAGCAGCGGCACGCAGCTCGAACCCCCGAACGCGGCAGCAGGCATTTCCGCCGCAAGCTGGTCTAGGGACGAAGTATCGACAATTTGCACGTCGGCGCAATCCGATTCTTCGCATGTCAGGGTGGCGAGCAGCGCCTCCGAATGCTCCTTTACTCGGGCGACCTCCACGGGGTCCAACATGAATGCGAAGCTCCCTTCATTGTCAGCGACTGACGCGAAATGCCGCAATTCACCCGTATGCAACGCACCTGTATCATGCGATATCGAGTTAGACAGCGAGGTACGGCCGTTGACGTCTGCTTTGCGCTGGAAATACCTCGACATGCCGACCTTCGGCAGGCTAGTTGAAGTGCCCTTCCCTTTCACGGACCTGCGTGCCGGCTTCTGTGGCGAGAAGAGCGGTGCCGCGGCCGATCGTGCTTCAGTGCTGGTTGAGGCTGTGTATACACCCTGGGCCATAAGCCGCTCCCTAAGCGGCACATTGTTCACCGCCTTCTTAGCTGTCCCTGCGAGCACGTTAGAATACGCTTGAGGTAGACACTCGTTACCTTTCACGCCAGCTTTCGGCGCCATGGCAGCGACGGAGCCTGGGCCCGTACTTTGCGGGTGTGTAATAATGCAGCGGGCCACCTATCCAACCTGTTGCCTACATCTCACCTATATCATTTACGGTGTAACCGCAGAAGTCCGATACTGATGTGCGTACGTTGACTCCGGACGTATGTGAAGGCGCGCGCCCCGCTGCGGCAAATTGCTCGCCACCCTCCTACAGCGGTCTTTTGCGACGACGCGGTTATAATAATCGATTTACGTACATTTGCAGTGTCTGCCACAACAAATCATCCAACTCCATTGGGTGTTATTATCGGCGCTTCACTGCCATCTGTCGACCGTGTCGGTCCCTGCGCAGCAGGTAGGTGTTTGTTGCTCTGTTTCCGTCAAAATCGGGTGCTATTTCGATTGTCAGGTTGATTTCGCACACGTTTGTGCTGCGTTTTAGGCAACGTTCCAATTTGGCACGTTTAACCACTGTATGCTGTGATTGGCGTTATGCCGTTACATTACCTTTGAGTTCCGTTGCATATACTCTATTTGCGAGCTGTGGCAAGTGGTTGCTGTAACGAGTGATTCTGTGTTATGTTTGCACGACTCGGATTTATATAGACGCCTCAGAATGCGGATGCTTGTAAGGAGAGTGGCGAGGCGCTCGTTCTCCTCGGTGCCCACCAGCACCACTGGAGCAACCTCCGACGTCGCCACCGGTTCCAAATACGAGGAGTCAAGCTGCCTCGCCAAGGTGCACCACGTCGAGGGCATCTGGCGTGCCCCGCGCAAGCTCCCGTACACGAAGGAGGAATTCGACCGCGCGTACCCGCCGAACTACCAGAAGATGCGCATCGGCCTCCCCGATTCCGGGACCGTGCACGCGAAGTACATCGACCCCCGCTACGACGAGATGTCGCCGCTGGTGTGGACCGGCATCCTCATGTCGCCGATCATAATTTGGGGCGGCATCGAGACCTACTACCACTACTTCCCCGGGGAGCCTGGTGGGCACCATTGACAAATCATTAATATTGGATGTTTATTACACAGAAATGCAGCGAGAAGGCGTGCCGCGGGCGGATGCCACTGGGCTGAGACGCTCAGCCATGGCATCGCACCTGGCGTCCATGTTCTTTTGTGAGATCTGCTGCTTGACGCACCACACCAGCGACAAGGGTGGCAATTCCGCTGATTCGACGTCAAGTTCGCCCGATCCATCTTCACTCTTGGAAAGGCTGACTACAGTGGAGCTGGAGAGCGCCGGGCTATCGCACTCGGCAATTACGTTGGAGGGATCCCGTGAAGTGCAGTTCGAGTCGCAGCTAGACACGGTGTCATTGGTGGTCTGGTTGTGGTTCTCATTGTAGGCCGAGTAGCGCTTAGCTTGGTTGCCGTACTCGCCCTGGTAGTCGGCGTATCTCTTGGTGGGCTTGATTGACCTTCCAGACAGAGTGGTGAAATGCTGCTTGACAGGTTCAACTTGGCCCGCATTGTCGCCCCTCACTCCCTGGTACCTGCTGTGCTTGACGTGCTCCACCTGAGCCGGCGGAGTGGCTCTTCCTCCGGTCGCCTCCACTGAGGACATCTGTTCGTACATCGTGGCGTCGCGTTTCACCATAAGGTTCTGAGGCACGGTAATGTTTTGCTCCTGCGGTTCTTCATTGAGCTTTGCCAACTTGTTTTGTGAGCCGTTTGGGACATCCACTTGCATCGAACTCTGAAATTCCTGGGACGCGCCGGTCGTATCGGAATCCCAGCTAGTTTCACTCGACTGGCTCGACAGTTTCGCCTGATCATCCTTGGCAACTTCCTGTGTTAGTTGCTGTGCTTTGGCTTCTTGAGCGGCCAGTGCAGCATGACTGCGGTCCACCCTCGACCTGCCCCTACTCTTGTCGTTCCTTAAGGCGGCGCTCATCTGGCTCTTGTGAATGGCAACAGCCTGCTGGAAGACGCCAAACTGGTGCGTAAGCTCCCAGAGCATGGGGATGTTGAAGAAGGGAAGGTTGCTGATCGAGGATGGCGGATTCCTGGCTTGCAGAATGGATTTGTAGTACGGGGGGTTCTGCCTGTAAACCCTCCTCACAAGCTCGAGCAGGGCACTTCTACCCTTTGCTCCCAACTGTCTGTTGAAGCCCGGGTACCACTCAATACGTTCCTCGGCGGCAGGGCCTTTAGCCACCTCACCAGAAGCCTCTGATGATTCCTTAGTCACATTGACGGGGTCCACCGCAATCGGCTCCTTGCTAGCCTTTGAACCTCTGCTCTTTTTGTTCGACTTCCCCTTCTTGGCCACGGACAACTTCACTTGCATCTGCTTGTACAGTGGAGGATCTCCAGCCGCTGGCTCTAGCTCCTTGGGCGCCTCAACAAGCACGTCGCGGCGCATGCCAATCGCGCGTTCCTCCGACTCATCAGCTACGCCACAGACCATGTCTATGATGGACACGTAGTTGTCCGTGTAGTCATCATCCATGCCATAGCCAGTTACCGTGGTGAAATCGAAATTCGTTTCCGAAATGTCGTAAACCTCATCAGAGGCAAAGGAGCCATTGTACCCCGTGAAGAAGGGCTCATCGGCAAACTGCAGCGTGCTGCTGGGAGCATATCCAGGGAAATGATCACATCTACTACGTTTAAACGTGGAGAAGGCAGTAGGCACCACTAGCGACTCTCCGTTTTTCTTCTTGTTCCAGTTCATTTTGTCGCACTCGGTGCCGAATGGGCTGGCTGTGTCCGAGATAGAGGCAGAAGTTTTGGCATCATCCATCGAGAATGCGTCGTCCAAATCGCGCCTCGGCAAAGCCTGTAAATTAAGCATCGATGGTACATGCAGCTTTGTGCTGTTAGCATACTCGGAGGCCTTAGATGAATACCTCGTAACCTGTTTTAGTTCCACAACATTGCACTGGTCTTCATTGCGCGCATCAAACATATCAACATTATCCGCATAGCCGAACTTTGGCGTCATTTGGTTACATACAGCCTTATCCTCCTCAGACGAGAACGGAGTCTTAAAAATCGCGAACCCTATTGAGTTTTTTTCTTCCTGCTTCATTGTTACGCAACGTGCGCCATGTATCTCATCGTTCTTAGACGAGGAAAGCGGCTCCAGTACAGCGCCGCTGCCTACACGGCGGCATTGGGTAAGTCCAAGAGTACTGTTGCCCTTCATGTTGTACCCAGAAACTGCATTAACAAGCAACCAATCAGCAAGATTCTCGACAATAACTATATATACGCTACCGTTATAAACATTAAATCGAAAATGGACTACATTGACGGTACTACATTAACAAGAATAAACATACGAGATAGCCGCTACCCACTCCTTTTCGCTGAATACTCGGCATCAATCGCGGGTGTAAGCTCCAGCGACTATTACCGATCCAACCAACAAAACGTCGCGAGTGGACGCGCCACGCATAGACTTTCCGTTCCACTAGCCGGGTCTGTCTACCTGAGAAAGTAGACGACCGCAAAATGTCAAGCGAAATGGAAATTATCGGCTCCGTCAAAAGCCGAGCACTGTCGAACACCTTGTACCTAAATGGGTAGGGGGCGACAGACAGAGGCGTAGCGTTGCCAATCCGTAGATGTGTAGAGGTCGTCTCAGGGGGCGCACTGCGGGATGCCGGCAGATAAGCCGTATTTCCCCTGCAAACATATAACGGTGCTTGCCTCGGGTGTGCACGGTCTGTGCTCCAGCCATAGGACCGGGCGTGTCTGCTTACCAGGGCAAGACATTGGAGGTGCACCCAGCCGTGCACCGCGATCGATAGCAAAGCAAGGGCCGCTCCAACGGCGATATTTCGAATCGATCTACAACGTATAAATTATAAAATTATTTTGCCGAGGTGTATCGTTGCTTTCCAGCCCGGTGCCACTCCACACATCCGCGGCGTTGTTAACGCGAAACAACAATCAACTGCATTCTCACTTTTTCAATACAAAATATAAAAACAGGTGCTTATTATAATGCAATCAAACGCTGATACGCTTGATGGTCAAAGAGTCGTGTGGATGCGGCGGTGGCGGGCGCCGCGTAACATTGCGCGTCGTTGTTACCATGCGTAGGCTTTCTAATTGAAGCACATTATAATACACAGATGGATGCAGTAGACGATGTATTCTTGTTTGTCATACGTAACCAATTCAATAATTACAAGACGTATACTGTGTAATGCAAACTGTTTGTATTATGCAACATAAATTTGATTTCACTCACGCCCCGCATTATTAGCTATAAGTGTTTCTTAGCTCATAGCTTGCGTTTTCGAGGTGATGTGTAGTTGCTATGTGCAGCACGGACAACACATGTGTACGATGTTGTTTGTCACATCGTTGCCTGTACGTGTTATTTGAGTTTGAATTTGGTGCGACATACTTTTATATACAAATAGGCCGTTTGATTTGTCGCAGTGGCACTCCAGTCGGTCGGCAGCGCATATCTGTGTCTTTTCAATCCGGTGATATATCCTGAATTTGCTCGGTGTTAGCCCACCCAGGCCTCCTATGAAAAGCATGCGTGCAAGTGATGGTTAATATAACACTAGCATCGGCTCTCATCCGTTCTATGTGTCGGAGAGGAAACGACGGCGTAGCATACGTGACGTCGTACAACTATTCCGTCCATTCGCGCACACGTGGTTGTTACATTCAGGTTGATTAGGCATTATTTAACCCTTACGTGTATACATGTGTTAACGTAGAACTATCGCGGTCGCTGAATGTCTACCAGGTCATTACTGCGGCATCTGATGCGTGGCTCGTATTCTGTACATAATTCAAAGTACACGGGCGTCGTGTATACGATGTATTTATGCGTTAGAATCATATTCACTATTTGTATGCGTCCGCGTTGGTACTGTGCTGTCTTATACACCCAGGCAATGCTTCCATTTCCACACACCTGCGACATTCGCCGCAAATAATAGCAAACTGCGTTCTTATGTCCGGGATTTTGACGCCTAAAATCTGTGACGTTGTAGTTGGGGAGTGCCAACTGCCTCGATTGGCGGGTTACGTCTTTCTGTCAGCGCGCGCTTGACGCTCCCAGTGCCTTTTGACGCGCCACAATGATAGATTACGCTTGTGTTGTGAGCCGTGGTGGCGTTGTGCTCTGGAATCAGCACTTCGACCACGGCTTCGACGGCCACGATGGGCAGCGGACCGGTGAAGCCCTCAACAAGCTGATCAGCAGCGTTCTACTGGAGGTGTGTATTCATCGCGGCATGATTCTCACGTATTTTCCTGTATTTGTTACGTGGTTACAACTATAACTGTATGTGCGCCCTATTTACTCAGGTTGCTGCTTTCGTGATTGGCCCATGTGCGTTACGTAATATTGCCCGAGATGCTGCCATCTGCATGTCTCTCGTGCTCATAGTGGTTCACGATGTCGTGTTAGTTCGTATGGGCCTAATGTTGTGGCGTATCCAACCTTTGTGACAGTGGATCGCATCGAACCTACGATGACGGTGATTGTTGTCATACCCTTTGCTCCAATAAGACGACATGCGCATATCTCCGTTACTATACTTACGTTTGCATGCGATATATTGTGAATCGAAGCGCTTTCCCGTTTCTATCTGTGTTTGCATAACCGAGTCGCATGCAACTGGCGCCTCCGTTGTGCGGGCATGTATTGGATGACTGCGTATGTCAGTAGCTGCGTTCTAATTCAAAGAGCGCCCACTTGTACGTCTATGTGGCATGGTTGATGTGCATATGTGTACTGCTTTGTTACGATGAATAACGTGTTTGCAGGAACGCGGCGCTACGCAGCAGGCCAGCATAGACGGCATCAGCTTCCGCTGGAAGGCGCTGCACTCCATCGATGCAGTCATGTACATTATGTATCAAGTGAGTCCGACCGCAACGTACTCTCTGTAACGTTGGAACAGGGCATTCAGAGCTCCCAGAACATTGGGAACTTACTGGACACCGCCGCCGACCTCTTCGTGTCGCATGTGCGGAAGCGCCACACGAACCCGTCGTCAATCAACTGGGTCACCGACACTCTTGGTTTCGAGTTCGATGAAGAATTCAGCCAGCTACTGTACAAGATAGGTTTGAGCGCTAGCAAGGCTGCGGCGCCGGAGGCAACGGACAACGCCCCGCAGCGCGCCGCAAATGGCAAGAAGGAGCAGTCGAAGAAGCCGGGCAAAACTGGGCGCGATTGGGGGATACGGCAAACGGTTTCGCAGCGGGAAATGGACGCGCTCGACTACTCAACTGACAAAGATTCGCGGTCGGGCCAAAAGCCGACGACCGCCGAAAGTGCTGCCACGCCGCAACCTGAAGGCGCCATTGACCCTTCGGCAAAGGGCGGCATTGGTGGTATTTTCCGCAGCGCACGCAGGTCGCTGGGCAGGATTTTCGGGCGCAACAAGAGCGACCTGGCTTCGAGGCCCAGCACCGACGAGGGCTCCAATGGCCCCAGCGTGCTGGACAACTTCGCCAAAATGGTACTGAAATACGCGGGTAACATGGTTCTGACCCCCGAGGCCATAGAAGAACCGCTGAAGGAGCTGAGGCTGAAGTTGAACGCGAAAAACGTTGCCAACGACATCTCCACCATGATTTGCGACTCCATTTCGGCAGGCCTGGTTGGCAAGAAGACGGCGTCGCTGAAGTCGGTGGCCGCCACCGTGCGCGAGGCGCTGGAGGCGTCCGTTCGGCGCATCCTCACGCCGAAGGAACCGATCAATCTGCTGCGCAACGTCTCCGAAGCCAACGCACGCGGCGAGGTGTACTCCGTGCTGTTCCTTGGAGTGAACGGGGTGGGCAAGTCCACGAGCCTGGCCAAGGTGACCTACCTGCTCAAGTGCAACGGGTTCAAGGTACTGCTCATCGCGTGCGACACGTTCCGTTCTGGTGCTGTGGAGCAGCTCAAGATCCATGCGGACAAGCTGGGCGTGGAGCTCTTCGAGCGCGGCTACGGCAAGGACCCTTCGGCCATCTGTCGCGAGGGTATGAAGCACGCACGTGCGAATGGGTTCAACGTGGTGCTGATCGACACCGCGGGTCGTATGCAGGACAACGAGCCGCTGATGGCGGCCCTGTCTAAGCTGATCCACGTGAACAACCCCGACCTGCTGCTCTTTGTCGGTGAGGCTCTGGTGGGCAACGACGCCGTGGACCAGCTGCGCAAGTTCAACCAGGCGATCCATCGAATGGGCGAGTCAAGCGACGAGTTGCGCGGCCGGAGGATCGACGGCATTATTCTCACCAAGTTCGACACTGTGGACGACAAGGTCGGCGCTGCCCTTTCGATGTGCTACATCACGGGGCAGCCCATCGTATTCGTGGGCACTGGGCAGACGTACACGAATCTGAACAAGCTGGAAATCAACGACGTTGTGAAGTCGCTGACCAGCTGACCGTGCAACGCGTGCCTATTGCCAAAAACATCGCCACTTTGGGCCTTAACTCGATAAAGGAGAAATGTTTGCTGCGTGTTGCTATCAGTCGGCTCTTGCGTCCGTCGATGCCGAACTCTCGAAGCGATTCCTGCCGTTGCACACGCACTCCTGTACAGCGCCGGCCGATGGGCCTTACACGATCCAGCCTGCCACAGCTCTGTCCCACGAGACGATCTCTTCGGGTTTGAACCACAAGCTGCACTCGCGCTTGGCGTCCTCCACTGAGCTGCTGGCGTGAACCAGGTTTTTGTGCGTGACAACGCCGAAGTCCCCGCGGATGGTCCCTGCATGGCATTGGCCGCGGTGCCCACGTAACGTACCTGGCGCGCTCTCCATGGGAGAAGTGACGCCCACCAGCTTGCGACCGATCTTAACTGCCTCGGGCCCCTCCCAGATCATGCAGAAAACTGGCCCCTGCGCGATGAAGTCGCAAAGCGAGCCGTAGAAGGGCTTTTCTCTGTGCTCGCTGTAGTGGTTGGCAACGACCTCAGCGATCGGTTGGTGGAACTTGGCGGCCACCAGCTTCAGCCCCTTTTGCTCATAGCGCTTGAGCACCTCGCCCATGATGCCGCGCTGAACGCCGTCGGGCTTTACCATGATGAATGTCCTTTCCGCGTCCATGTTGTCAAATTCAGCCAATACACATTACCGTAATTTAGCAATAAGAACCTGTTTCGGTAAGAAGTACAAAGTAGCTGAGGCTGGGGCGCCGTTCAATCGGTGATGTGTGGTTGGTACGTAAAACTGGCGAGACGCGGCACGCGGTACGACCCGGTACACAGCAGCTCCGCTGGTGGAAGATCGCCGTAGGCGCCGGTTTTAGGCGGCTCTTTCGGTTACTGGGAGCGGTAACCGCCGTATTTTGAAATGACTTCTAGACTCTTTGGACACGCTTGACGACGTTGGTATAATAACTCCAAATGTGAGCTACTTCAGGATTCTATTCCGCATCGCACAGCATTATACGGCTTATGAGTAATTTACGGCCGATAATACAGATCCCTCAGCTCGGTTTGCGCGCACGCCCTGTTTGGAGGCTGCAGATTCCATGACCTTCTACGCCTTTGTGGGCCAAATATGCGAGAATGGACAACACATCACTTGAGCAGGTTGATGTGCATTCGGCCGTGCATCAGGATCGCCGCTACAGCGTGGAATCACTAAAAGAGTCTCTACATGCTGAGCTGCTGAGCCACATTGACCTGAGCGTCGTGTTTCTGTTACTGCTCCGGGGCGAGCTGTTCCTCTACGAACCCAAGTCTGTTAAGACTTTGTCATCGCTTCTGGCACGATGGCGAGGGTTAGGCGAGCAGAAGGCTTGCGGTGGTACCCCCGCTTGTGAGGGCACTGCTGCCACTCACGTTACCACTGGCGATGGCGCTGCTGACAACACAGACAATCGTGACAATGGCGATAGTGGGTCTTTTGACTTATCGTGGTCTCCGAACATAAATCGGATTCTCCACAGGGTGCGTCAGAGGTTCCACTGTCCCCGCAGGCGCGGCACGTCGGAGTGCTCGGCTATGACCCTCTCCGAGTCGGACTACGAATATTGCAGCAGTTGCATCGGCAGAGAGGCCGTGGGGATGTTGTCAATGCCGCCAAGGTGTGTATGCAAAGTCAGGCAGGGCTCCGAACACAAGTACCACCGTAAACGCGCTGACACTGGCGGAGTCCCAAGCACGGCGGATCATGAGTCCAGTATAGTGAAGAATGGTAACAGTATTACACCGGATACTGCCAAAGGAGACATTATCACGGGAGTGAACGTTGGCGCTGATATACGGCAACCCGGTGAAAATCATACTGAAGCGATGGCCGATGGCAACGGCACCGATGCAGCCACCGCCACAGTTGACGATGCGGGCCGTGATGGGGAGGCATCAGCAAAACCAACCGGCATTGACAAAGGATCTGCGTCGTTGGTTAGTGCGGCTCGAAGGCTTGTGGCAAATGCAAAGCTAGGGGGGCCCGCTACATCCAACTACGACCACAGTGGCTGTGTGACATGCTCCAGCGGAGGCACGTCGGCCAAGGTTGTGGCCGTCATTAGCCCCTTCGTCGTAAAGGGAGTTAAGAAACCAGGAAAGAACTCCAGAAGATCCATCAAACGCTCCAGCCGTTCGGCCGGCTGCGGCGTGGGCGTGGAGTTGGACTACCACGGCAACGTGGAAATGTACACGTCACACAACTTTCCCCTCAATTCATTTTTCGAAGCGGATGTTTCTGGAAAATACAGCGTTCATCAACCGGTTGTTACAGATAGTGGGGAGGCACCAAACACCGTCGCAGATGCCATATTTGACGTCGTGGAAGCCATCCTTTGCCCCGATACGGATGCCGCTCCGACATTTTCAAAAAACGCCAACATAGTGGCTCATATGCTACATCAGAAGTTGGCGGAAACTTATGCGGGTGAGTCGAGCCCCAGCCACCCCGATGACGCGGAACCCAACGGAGCAGGGGAATCAGGAGCGATGTTAGGCAGAGCATCCCGAGAACTAATGGATCTATCAGAACAAGGCGCATTTACCAGCGATGTAGAGTCAAAACTGTTGAAAGAACAGGGGGACCTTGTCGGGAAGGTGGGCAGTTTGGTGCCATTTCCGACGACATATTGGCTTACCGACCCCGAGCTCGTAGCGCAAGTGTCGGCACTGGAAGGAGGGGGAGCCATAATGCACCTTCAGAGGGAAATAGATATGCATGCACACGCGTATGAACGTGAGGGGGTACCCGAATCCGGCATTTTTGTGAGAAGGCTAATATTGGATAATTTGGCGTACATCTGCCAACGTTTCGCATTGCTGCACCCCGTCATATTGACAGCGCTGTATACAATGCTAGTGAACTCGGTCCTTTTCAGCAGATTTTACGACAGCGACTATGGTAGCGAGGATGCAGTGCGCAGTTCGTACATATCGCTATCGTCCACTCCAAATGGCCAACCGGCCGAATCGCGGCCCAAGAATCGCTCATCGTTGGAAAAGGCGCTCGCCATTGTGAACACACCGAGGGTTTACGGCATTGGCGGCAGTCGGAGCTTCGTGCACATCAAGTGTCTACACACCAACCTGGCCTTCGAACTGGCAGAGGGATGTGCCCTTGGCAGCCTGGTGTTTGAAGCCCTGGCGGATCGCACATCGCAGTATATATAACACATGAACACGTATTCGCTGAATTTTGTCACTAGCATACCGGTTGCAGGCGCCCCTTGGCCCTACGCTCCAGCCCGCGCGGCGACGCTGACGGCGGGGTATGTTGTTTGGCAGACCGCCAACTATCACAGTGGAAGGAGGGCAAATGAAGTGAAGTATGGCATAAAAGTAGAGCGTGCTTCGTAAGTGATTGTATTTTGTCTCCATTTTCAACATCCAGACACATACTGGCTCGAGCAACAGCGACGTACGCCGTTGATGCTCTTACGGCGCGTTGAGCGTTTCTACAGCGTTGTAGGCTCTTGGTGGATATAAAACATAAACATCTGTCGCGCTAGGAAGGTATACTTGGGTACCATAGCTGTTTTTGACGGCATCGGTCTTCCAAAGGTCCCAATGACAGCAGCCCGTGCGTCTGGAGCCGCGTATTTGGCAAATAATGGCTTGTATGTGAATATATAGCTATATCGGGTCGCCGGTTGGGCGCATTTGAGTACCATGAGCGCATTTGGATCGGCACAACGACATGACGAAGAGAGTACTATCAATCTAAATTCTGCTATGAGGAACGGTTAATAATCGGCCTTGTGAGGTTCAATTGGGTCGGGATTTAGCAGCGCTTTTGGCACCATACGCGTTTTGAATTCACAATGACGAGGGATGAGCCCGAGTCGCCGTCGTATTTCCGCAACAAGGTGGCGTTCAGTTACGGCACCATCAGGCGCTCGCCCGCGGAGATTAAGGTACAGGCAAAGATACAGCACGACCGCGAGACGCCTATCTTTTTCGAGGTGATCAGCTTTGACAATGGCCCCTTGCCTTTCAACTCTATCGCATTCCTGCCCCCAGGGGAGACTGCTGTGCTTAAAATGCAAAATGTCTCCATTCACAGGTTCAGATCGCAAACCGAAACTGCACTAAGCGAATCGGATGTCAACGTGTTCGCACGCGTGGTTCTGGAAGATGGCGGCAGACGGTATATGCCTCTCCGCCTCATGGATATCCCCGAACGAAACTGGCTGACGTTCGTGTACGAGGTGGACGAAGATGCCGACGACACCACTTCGCGTGTGGACGGCCTGTTGGTAGCTGGGCGTCTTGAACGCGTGTCGTACGTGTTGTTGCGGCACCGTGATGCCGCTGGCACATGGACGGTGGCTCCCGAAGAGGAGTGCATGTACTTCGGTGGCAACACGCTAGACGCGCTGAAGTGCAAGGCCGCGATCGACGCCACTGCAGCGGTGCCGCATATAGGGCCCCAACGTCCGGAATTCGAGGTCACTAGCATGCCGTTGTCTCACCACACGCGATATACTGATGTGGCAACGTGCAAGACCCTTTTTGAGCTGCGGGAGGCCGCAATGGACCCAGACAGAGAGGACCACCTCGTCGAGTATATCATTGGCCGTCTGGAGGATTTTTTGAAAGATGATATGGATTCGTCGGAATTTGTCAACCTCAAGGAATTGTTCTCGGAATGCTACAAGCACACCAAGTTCATCTTTTCCGACAAAATACCACTGAACGAAGTTATCGTCCCCGTGGTCGAGAAGTGCATTAAGAACGTCACTTTCGATTCTGAGGACCTGTACTTCGGCATATTGCAAATGCTGGTACGCGACTGCGACGTCGCCCACACGCTGATGTTCGATAAGGGGTTCGGCAAAAATTTGGTTGAGAGGTTGGTGGCTCCGGAAAACCACCGCTGGGTTGAGCGCGGCTTTATGCTTGACCTGCTGGTAGAGATGGTGTCGCATGGCAAGTGTATGCGCAACTTTCTGCAGGGCGATCCCGGGGGGAAGGTAGACTCGCTCTGCGACACGTTGCTGCTTGGGGCTGCCAAGCTGCGCCGATTCTCCTTGTTCAACATGACGACGCGTATGGAGGCGCTGGGTCAGCGAGTGGAGCTGTTCCTGGCCCTGTCGCGCGTGGAGCAGCTCTTCCAAAGCCTGGAGCCGAAGCTTAAGGAGGACGAAGGCCCTACATACGAGCACCTGACGACGCTGCTGCAAAGCTTCAACGAAGCCGTTGAAATGATCCAAACACACCACAATGGTAAGGTCAAGCATAGCGTGCTGCGCGACATCCACGAAGTTCGGCAGTACACCGTGTCGTACCTTTTGGAGACCACAATGCACAAGGTGCTGACTCAGTTGATGGGATCGCTTCTCACCCACCTAAAACGCTTCCCGGTGGCCCCCATGTATATCGACAGCATGCTGGAGCTCCCGCTGTGGTTCGTGGCGCAGTACACCAACCTGATAGACTTCGGGGTCTGCTTGCTTTACATGACGGACATTTGCGATTTCGTGAACGGGATGACCCTGAACAACGCGCTTCAAAATGGCATGTACGCCGATTCGCGGGCGACCTGCTGCAAGGCGAGGTGCCAGAGCATGGCGATACACACGATAGTGCTGAAGATGGCGTCGGCCTTACTCGGCAAACGGTCGTGCCCGCAAATGGTCAGCGCGTTGCATCGAATATGCACGGAGTACCCTTGCGGATACCGGGTTATTCCCACCATCCTGGCCGAGCAGAGCATGATACAGACCGTGCTTCAGATGGCCACGTCGGCCATCACCGACATGACGTCATCGGGGGTCGGCGCAGGTGGCCACAGGGATAACATGGAGCTGTGGCAGCTCTTCGAAATTGTAAGCAACGCCGTGTTGAAAGATGAAAGTGGGATACTGCTGTATTTTATGGGAAAGCAGTTGATATCTCCTCTGGGCTCGTTCGTCGACATGTTCGTGCCCGAGGGCACTCCGGCGGCCGACCTGGAGCTGCAGCCGCTATGCGATCTGCGCAACAACCTGCTCCGCCTATTCAAGTCGGCGGCGCTGATGAGGCCTGCAAAGTGTGGACGGCTTTTCGATGACGTAGAGGTGTACCTGCGGGATTTACTGGCCAGCGCTAAGGTGACGTTGCACCCAGACACGTTGAAGCAAAGCATGTCGAAGCTTTCGCACATGGACGCAATGTCTCTTGTGAACCAACCGCTTAGAAACAGCGTTTTCCTGATGGACCCGTCTCAGGCCAAGTCAATTCCGAAGTCGATGGTGTCGGAACAGTTCGGCACCGTGTACAGCGTCAGCGCGGATACCGTGGAATTGGGCGCCGTCCACTGGACGCCAAACGAGCGTTATTCGGCAAGGGTCACCGACCTGGGCGTTACAGCGGATAAGGCTGGTCATTTCAAAAGCTGCAGGTTATACGTCGCGCCACCCGAACGCCTGCCAGAATTTGTGCACTACGGTGTCCGCCTGCTTAGCTTCGCCAGCACAATGGACCAGTATGTTTCCGTATTCTCAGACCTGCTGAGGGAACGCGAGAACACGGAGACCCTGCTGAGGCTGTGGGTCCATGCGGTGGCTTCAATATCGCCCGATATCGACACGGTGTTGAACGTCGAGATGGGAGCGTTCAAGTCGCTGGTGGGCTACGAGTGGTTCTTCTCGAGCGAGGATGCGATACCCCTGGTCACGAACATCGCCCAAATCGTCTACTCATCGCTCCACCACCTGTCGTGCGACGGACACTGCCACGAGGACACGGACGAGCACCGCAAGGTAACGGGCGCACCCGTGCGCTATATCAACGACGATATTCTAACGCTCGTCGTCCTGTCCGTGAACGGCGTCATGATGAACCGGAGATGGGCGTTCGAGGGCCGGTTGGGCCGCACGTCACGCAAGTGCCTGAGGTGGCTGTGCAAGCTGATGTCGTACTGGTATCTGCGCTACGAGAAGTCGCAAGGGTACCTGATGAACAAGCTGATGGGCTGGTACACGACCTTGCCGTGCATGGCCGACGGCGCTGCGTTGCTCATCACGTCATGCGGCCCCGTTATAAACCCCAAGTGCAATGTAGTGGCGTATGTAAGCCTGCCGGAGGACGAGGAGAACGAGGCTCTGTTAGGACGTCGGAGAGCGAGGGTTCTGTTCGAGGGGCGCGAATACACGGTGGCCCTAAGCGAAAAGGAGGTTAAGTTGGGACGCGATGTGCCTAACTCCGCCGTCTGGGGGCTCATTCGCCGGATAGAATCCCTGAAGGTATCGGTGCTTGCCGAATTCATGTGCGCCGTCGCGACGCGGTGCTACTCCGCCAACCCATGCACAGTGGTCCTGGCAAGCGAGATTGCGCACTTCCTAATTGCGAACGGCGCGCCGATGATGGTGTTCCTGTCCGCTGTTTCGGACCGGTGTTTGGAGGAGTGCCTCAAGGCCGGCTCTGACGCCTCCAGGTCCGGCAACGCATCGGGCAAAGCCTACAGGCTGTTGACGTTTTGGTCGCTGGTCGCTAAAGCGTTGGTGTCCAACGACTCAGCGGGACCCACGGCTGTGTTCAAGGTGAACAACTGGATCCTGGATCTGTTCAGCCGGTACACCAAGGGCTGCAGGGTTATCACCGAAGGGTGCTGCCGAGTCCTGTTTGACGGCTATGTACACCTGTTCAGGTGCCACAATAAGCTGTGGGAGGGCCACCACGCAACGTTGACGCGTGATCCGGAATTCCACAACTACATGAAGAACATAAACGGCTCCGTGTGGTGGATTTGCCATATCCTCAACGGGTGCAAGGCCAGGGACACCGAGACCGGGTCGTCCGACGAAGGCTCTCAAAACAAGTTCGCAACCGTAGACTTCGACAGTGACATCCACTTAGATTCCTCAATAAGCCTCTCGTGGGAAGTTATTCTGGCTGGATTCGCTGCGCTCAAGCACGCTTTCAAAATCCCGTTCACGGCGCTGAACATTTTGTACACCGTGCTGTCGGGGCCCATGGAGCTGATGGTGCAGATCATCAACAAGCAGATCGACTCTGAGATCATCAAAGTGACACCGTCCACCACGCTGTGGCTCAACAACATCATACGGCAGCTGTGCGATGCGCTGTTACTGCACGGCAGCAGTGAGGAGGCCGACGGCAGCGGTAACTCCGACGCGCCGTTGCAGCTGCTCATACTGCAGCTATTGCACGACATTTGCGCCTCCATACACCAGACTGGGCCCGCTCAGGACGTGTTCATATGCTCCTTGGTGTACGGCACGACCCACTCCGCGGACCATGACATGCTGATGGCCGAGGACAGCCTTGGCGACGGGCAAACGGAGGGCGCCCAACCGCAGGAGGACATATACTCGGATATAGTGGGCTCTAGCAAGAATAGATTGCCGCGCAGGGTGCTGTCGAGCGCCGCATCGCAGAATGCAGCCAACGGCCCCGCGTTCAAGAACGTCACCGACGCCCTGGAGGCGTTCAGAGACGCAGTGGCGGCGGAGCTTGCGCTCGGCAAAGCCCAGAAGCTGCAAGGAATAGCGCTCTCATCGCAAATCGCAAATGTACTGCTGATGCTGAACGCGTTCAAGTCGCTGTCATCGGTGATAGCGAAGGACGCCATGGAACGCACGCCGCCCAAGTCGCTGCCCGGATACATATTCCTCAAGGTGCCATCGTACACGGGGCTGTTCCGCCACTCGCTGGGTGACGCGTGGTCAACAGACGGGCGTGGCCCCAGCTCAACGCGCTCCATCCTGACCCGAGTGATACGCATGACGAAGTGCGAGAACTGGGCCGCCAACACGTGCTTCGTCAACCAAAGCGTGCCCAGCCCGCTACTCACAGACGACCGCAGGCAGATGAGGTGGCTCTCACGCTGCTTCATGTTCAACGGGAGCCCGGAGTCAGTCGAGATGTGGAAGGCGGTGCGTTATTTCGCCACCGCCAAGCTGCTGTTTGCCGACGAGCTGATGCAGTACGCCCCCGTAAAAACCAAGCGAATGGAACGGCCGCTGCCGAGCGACGGCATGCGCTACATCCGCAGCGTCAGCACACGCGCCCCGTCGAAGCACGTGGACGCCTACGAGTCGGAGAAGGCGGGCGTTGCCACAGATGACGACGGCGCAATCACGCAGGAGAACATCGAAAAGGCTGTCGCGCGTCTCAACGGCGTGATAACGTCGCAGACGTGGCTGGATTTCGACAACGACCTGGTGACCAACGGGCTGAACCTGCGCTCGATTCTGATCAACCCGGGGCTGCTCAAGGACTACTCGGCGCGTGCGACGTTCCTGAACGCGCTCTCGAGGCACGTGCTCATCAAGGAGCTGCTGATATCGGTGGGCGTGGACGTTCGCTGAGCCCCGTGTCTGCGATGCAGTAGCGCAAACGGGGACCTACACACCTGGTGGTCGGTAGCCACCGGTAGCCGAGACTCGCTAATCGCCATTGCCGGACTCTACAAACGTCAATTTTGCCTACACACTACGTAAACCATCCATGTGTGTCGCTCGTAGCGCCGTCGTAACAAACAAGCGCCACGCCGGCGCGGCCACGGCCAGACCGTGACCGCCACCTCTGTCCCGCCGTCCGACGGCGCCGCCGATCACAGCACGCCTTTTAACGATGATTTACGGCGTCTTCCTGCAGAATGTGAAGAACAACACGCGCCTGTCCAGGTGGTAGGCGGCTTTGATCGCACGGCATCGCGCGCAGGTACTGCAACTTCAGCCAGCAGGAAAAGAAACGCATCGCGGACCTCATCTACACGGAGATATCGCGGCGCGACGTGCGCTGGGTGAACTTCTACGACCTGGAAGGCCGCAAGGTTGTCTACCGCAAGTACGCCGGGATCGTCATCAGCATCTACACCGACCGCGAGGACAACACGCTGGCGTACCACGAGCTCATCCACCTCATCGTCGAGATCCTCGACGACTTCTACGACAACGTGCACGAGCTGGACGTCGTGTGCAACTTCAACACGCTGCACAGCCTGCTCAACGAGCTCATACTTGCAGGCGAACTGCTCGAAACCTCGAAGCAGACTGTGCTTGACCGGATGAAGGCCACGTATAAGTTGAACTGACTCCTGCAGGGCTCTAATGTTATTATTCTGACCTGTTGTTGTGCTTTGTTTGCAGCAAAATAACGATGTGGATCCACTGTTGCCGGAGACTTGCCTAATGTAGGTAGCGTGAGGTATGGCGCTAGGCAGCGTACAAAAGGACGCCGCCTCAATCCGTACCCAGATATGGTATCATATGGTGGTTGTTTGAAATGGCCATTTGTGCTGATGGAGGCAGGCTATTTGGGGATCAGACGTTGGCGGCCGCATGACCAGGATCCATGCCGCCTTCATCGGCTGGTAAACTCCGCGGTGCAACACATGGCACTCGGATCAGACGTGGCGACCACTGACCCGAGGAGTATCCGAAGGACGATGTGACAACAGGCTGCTTGGTTCTTGTTTCCAATCGGTAGACGCCAGTAAGTGCCGCTGAGCCTCCGGCTGATCACATACAATTTTATCCGGTTATCACGATCTTAGCTTAACCGTGGCATTACAAAAGGTTGCAGATTAACATATATTAGCGTTAGGTGTGTTTCCTAAAATTTTTGCCCCGCGTAAATCAGGGAAAGGTAATGTGTCATTTTCTTCGTGGTACAACGCGGAACCCAGCGCGTTGTCCAGTACGTATTCAAAAAACAAACTGTGTCAACTTAACTACGGAAGTTTAATTAAACTACGAACTGCAACTTCTGCCAAGGCAACTTGGAATTTTCATCCCGAGGAATTTTCGCACTGCCGCAATAGCGAGCGGAGCATCGCCTCTAAAACACAATAATAAATTTTGCAAAGATGGAGAACTCAAATATGGGACTGTTCAAGACTCGTACTGACTGCAGGCTGCTGCGGAACCGCAACACGATTGCCACCGGGCCCTTTGGGTACTCCGTGATGGCAACGTGCCTGGCTATTATAACGGCCGCGACGCTGCTCTTCATTTGCATCTGGCCATTAGAGAATGCGGTTCTTTACCATCTTTTCGGGATGGGTATGCCGCTGGTGTTCAAAATCTGGAGTGCAGGGACTACTGTCATTCTATTTAGCATACTGTGCAGGAGTGTTACCCCGATTTACTTGCTTATTGTATCGTGTTTATTATACTTCATGAACCACGTAAGTTTATTTCCAGATCGCATCAACGTGTGCAGATGATGCTGTTAGCAGGGCTGGTCCAGTTGTACATGAGACAGCACGCGGCCAACTATACGCTCTTTAGAATGATGTACCATTCACCGCAGATCTTTCACTTCGCCATATTCATGGTTCTTTCTATATTAAGGCTTATATTGACACTGCCGCTGTTGTACTACGTGATGGTGCTGGCCTCGATCCGTACCTTCGGCGGCACGGGGTGGGAGTGCCTGTCGTCCTTGAAGCTGGAGGAGAAACAACTGGAAGGGCAAAGGAAGCAACTGGAGATACGCAGTGAATGGTTGAACCTAGTGAACCAGGAATAGAGCCGAAAACGATCCAGCAAGACGGTACCTCAGGAGTTCCTGCAACGCCTCATGCTAAAAATTAACAAACTATAATTAGCGTATTTTTAAAAACGTGACGTTGTATGTGGCTCGCCGCGACGCCTACTCGCGTCTAAAATTCACAGATTCGGTGATGCGAGGAATTTTCGTCGCAGGGTACGGCGCAGAGAGGCACGGCCGCGCGGCATATAATATTTATTGAAGTCAAGATGGCGTTCAAAGAGACTTTGATTAATATGCACCGGGAAAATGTGAAGGGGAGTTTCGGGGGTCGTCTGAATGTTGTGCATACCCTCATGGTCCTGCACGCCTTAGAGGCAGCAGTGACTATTCAGATGTTTGTTAGCAACTACCTGTATGAGTCCCAAATGCACGGCTCCGGGTTTCTAATTCACTGCATCTTGAATGTAGTATTCAACGTGATTACGCTGATAGGATTCATTCCGGGAACTTTCTGGCTTTACTTGAGCCTGCCCTTCCACGTCATTGTATGTCTACATCCCTCATACGTTATAGGGATGATTGTGGGAAACCTAATCTTCTGGATGTATGTTCGCTCCGGTCTGAATGATGCGAAAATCTTTAAGAATTTGTTCTTCTTATTGGTTACCCGCGGTCTTCTGGCAGCGGTCATGACCTTGTTTTTTAAATTGTACCTCAGTTTAACGGTTTTATGGTACCACCTCGTCCTCGAACGCATACGTGCAGCAGGTGGAAACGGCCGGGAAATGAAATCGGCACTGGAAATTGAGATGGAAACGAGAATGGGACCGAACTGCAGGAGGGGTTCATGTCCGATTGAAATTCTTTAGTCAGGATTCTCATCGGCATGAAAGCCACTCAATAGCAGCCGCAACTCAAATAAGTCTTATACATTCGTAATGTTGGTAGTTCATACGTTTACACCCTCCATTGTTTGATGCGCGATTGCTGCGTTCAGCCTATGAGGAATATGCCTCCTAGTGACAACTACACTACCGCTGTGTCGTTCGTGCACTCTTAGTAGAATCTTAGTTGCTAGCGTAGTTGGCAATTAGCCCGTAGTTTGCCGCCAATAGGAAGAATTGGTGGCAGTGTCCGACGTTTGTACGTCCGCTAAATTTGCCCATGGATTACCGACGCTGTTCTGTTACCACCCATGAAAGTATTAAAATGGCGTCGCAAACTGCCATGTTGTCAAAATTGCAGCGTTTGTAGCTGCTGTAGTACACTAATGTGCTGAAGTAACAGCAACGAACACCAGACATGCCACAAGTAGGGAACGATCGCACAACTCAGCATTCTAAGAAATAGATTTGATGAAATTCAAGGTTTAGGTTTCGTGGAAATCAGTAGTTGCGTTCCGCCGCCGATTGCTGAACGATTTTCCTCCACACATCACCAGACTACACAAACGTTGCATTTCCGCGCCTCTATCGACGTCCTTCACATAACATCGTTAGCGTGGGCCTTCCATGAGATTTGGAATATACGGTAGTCGGCTCGTCGGGCTTGTTAGTTGATGCTTGCACGTTCCACGGCTCATGTCCGTATGACACACCCATCAATAGTGTCTTGGAATCCGTGAGTCGTTGTCAAGCTTTGGCGTGCATTTCGTTCATCTGCTGCTGTATGCGGTCCACGGCCGTTTGCAGGAGCTGCTCATCGACGGCTACGTCATCCTGAGACTCGCATTTTAGTTTCGAAAGGTGGTGTTGTAGAGGCTCTATTTTGGCAGCCGTGGCCTCAGCTCCCTTCGATGCCTTGCCCGAAGCGTCGACAATCGGTTCCGGGTGTTTATAGGGAGTTTCCGGCTTCGACTGCTCCACCTTTCTAGCGCTGTCGTCGAGCAGCTTTTCCCGGGCCTCGTACAGACGGTTGAACTGGTTCATCGCACGACGCTTGAGGTCAACATTGGCCGGGTCCAGGTTTATCTTATCAGGGTGCCATTGCTTGCACAGCTGGTTGAAAGCCTGCTTTATTTCGCGGGGGTTCGCCGTGCTGCTGACACCGAGGATCTGGAACATGGTTGCCCCCAGCTGTGACTGCAGAGCCGCCATCTTCTCGTCGTCGAACACGCCGCAGTTCTCGCGCATCAGATAACACGTTTTAGCCGCATTACCCCAGTCAAGCAGTTTCTCGTACGCCTGGATGCAGGTGGCGTAGGCGTTGGTGTACGACGGAATGTGCTGCACGCAGAGCTCGCACGCTTCCACCGCGCCAGTCCACCTGTCCAGGTGCATCAGACTGCGGGCCTTGTTGTAGTAGAGCTTGCCCAGGTTCACGTCTTGGGTGGCCACTTTGTCGCCGCCGTCGATGCTGAGCACCTCTATCTGCATCTCTATGGCCTCCGAGTACATCTTCAGCGCAGCCTCGAAATCGTTGTCCCGGTAGTTCTCGGAGCCCTTTGCCGCCTTTTGGACCACTGCCAACCCCATGAGTTCGACGCGGACCTTGCCCTTGGCGACATCCAGCGGGGTCTCCTTGTGGTGGTTGGGCGCGCTGATGTGCTCCGCGTCGATGGCGTATGGCTTCAAGGTCTGCACTACAGCCACGGCGTCACCCTTCGCCACCCTGTGCCACAGGTTGTCTCCATTATGGGGATCGGTTGGGAATGTGGCGAAGTTGAAGTCCAATGCCTTCATGTACCGGTATGCCTGCGTGGCATTGCACGAATCGCCGAACGACCACATCATCGGATGGCTCACACGCGCGCTGTACGTCGGCGCCAGCTGGAAATCGAGGAACCTTCGCGCGACGGATTCTTTCAGAATTTCCACAGCCCTGAAGTTGTCGTAGTACAACGCGGTGAAGAGGTAGTTGTAGAGCGTGCCCATATCAGTGTGCTTAAGGATGCTCAGCAACACTAAGCGGTTCATGACAACCCCCATTTTCTCGCGTTGGGCATCGCTTTTCGCTGTACCGTGCATGCTGAACCTGCGCGGAGGGTGGCTCGACTCCATCTCATCCACCACACGCCGCTCGAACTCTTGCGGGTAGGGGTACCTATTGGTGGCGGCCGGCAGGTGCCCCTCAGTGAATATGCGATTGATGCCGTGCCGCAGCGCCGAGTGCCTCAGGCGGCTGTGCAAAACGTCTGCATCGCTCCGTATGCCGTCGTTAATGAAGTCCACCAGGTCGCCACAACGCACCACCTCCGGCATCGAGCTCAGGTCGCGGTACAGCTCCGATTGAAAAGCAGCGTTAGACGACTGGTCCATACTGGTGTACAGATACGTTTTCAGGGTCGTTATGTATGAACGTCTCCTCTGGTCGAGCTCATCAGCATCGATAATGACGGCGGGCATGGTTGCGGTGTAGTTTGAGTCGTCAGTTTCTTCGCCGTCCGCACCCTCCTGATCCTTAGGTCGGTCGGCTCTGCGGGTGCTCTTTAGACGCAGCAACTTAGCCTCAAGTGCATCTAGTCTCGCCTCCAGGTCGCTCCTCTCCGATTCGTGCTCCCTGGCCTGGTTGCGCAGGCGGGCCAGCTCTTGGTTCTTCAGGTGCAGCTGGCTGTATAGGGCCCTGCGTATTCGCTCGTTTTCACGTTGGGCTGCTTCTCTGGCACTAGCCATCGACTCTATTTGGTCGGCCATCGCTCGGAGTGACATCACCAGCCCACTGTAATCCCTTTCGAGCATCGAATGCGCACCAGCATATCCAGCTGATGCGTGACCAGGTTCCTCGTAGCCAAACTCGACATCAAAGATATAATCGTTGTCGTTGTGGTTTGGCATCTCCCTGGCACTCCTAACTGGCGGCTTGACTTCCGCGCTGTTGGGGTCTGCATCTGACTCCGGGTGCCATCTGTACGGACTGCGCTCCCGATGCGATTTGGACCTTGCCGCCTCCGGTTCCGTAGAGTAGTGTATTTCATTCTCTACAACCACGGGGCTGCCTTCATCCGTGGACGTCTGAGAATCATGGCGGATGCTAAAGGCGTTATCCGATGAACTCTCAGCCTCTTGGAAAAAGTTGTCATTGCGGAACATCTCCACAGAGGTGGTGTAAAGCATTTTCCCGTAGGTGTCGTCAGCGTGGCGACGCAACCGGTTTTTGCTTATACGTGCAGCGCTCCTTTCAGCGAACGTAGAGTCTGGTACCGTCGCATGCAGACGCATCATGCGTTTGCGTTGTTCCTCATTGATGCTGCTGTCGTAGTGCCTGGAGTCCCTTGATTTGTCCTCTTTTCTGTTGTGAGACGCTTTTTTGTCGGATGTGGAGCCTCTGGTACCGGCTTCGCCGCCGTAGTTCGTGTGCGGCACCCCCCAGCGTAAATCCTTAAGGTATTCGTGGAACCTCTTATCCATACCCCTATTGGTTACGTGGTCCCGCCCACCGCTGCCCGATTCGCGGTGCCTAGAAGCCTCCGGATGCGTTGAATTGAACATTGTGTCTTTATCTTGATGCCTCATCTCTCCATACGACAAGAGGTCTAGTCTGCTTCACCAACTTGATGTCGTAGTGCGTTATCACAGGTGAGCGTTTTTACCGTATTTCGCTTACACCCCCTTAATATGGTCTCATAACGGTTCCTCTGCACTTTCTACGCTTGGAGATCAATCACACTTTCATTTTGTGCAATGCTGAGGGCACACCTGTGGAGTTCCGATGCAGATAATGATTAGACGCCAGTGCTGCGACACTTGCACTCGTGTCGCCTAAATAACAGACGATCGCAGACTCGCGTTAGTACCGTGTGCTTCCACCCGTGCCGGCGCACAAATGAGACTGGAAGACCTGGATCAAATGTGTCCTGAGGGGTGTTTACACATCACATAACGACGGCGCTCAACGCTCAAAACACTATACACATTAATAGCGATCATAAAGGTCGCTTTTGATACCAAATAAAACCTTGGCGATGTTAGACAACACGTTTTTAATGTACAGCGTCACGTCTGATGCGTTACACAGCCCTCAATCTTCCACGCCAATATATGCGATCCTGTACTTATACCTATGGTAAATTGATATCTCACATATGTATGGGTGATTCGCATGGCAATTATAAGAGTAGTCGTATTTTGAGGTCCATGTGTACGGGTCTCCGCCCACGCATGGCGCGCGCAAGCGTCACCGCCGGATGGGTCGCAAAGCGCATCGCGTTTCGACCTCCCGTATCGCGTAGTCTAAGCTGACGTTTGAGTATGGATTCCACGGCTGATGAGGTACGTGACCCTCCTTTAGTGCGCCATGAACCGCCTTCCGTGACTCTAAGCCCGGCACCCAGTTAACCGCTTCGCAGGAGAGGGAGGCCATCACGGCATCCAACCTCAAAAGGCATGTGTCCGTGCTCGAAAAACGTCTGCTGCGCAATCAGCAGGTGCGTCTGGAACACCCGGAGGACCCAGAGCGGTAGGAATGAAGTGTCTTTGTGTCCACAACTTCGCAGCTGGGTGAAATCGGAGGTCGATCTGGATGAGCAGATTCGTCTATTCCATGACATATGCGCTCAGCCTGAGCTCTTCGGGCAGTTCGAGGAGCTCGGCGGCCTGCGCATCCTGCGCGACGCACTATCGCATCCAAACATTGGTATGTCAGCCTCCAATACCCGCCTTCCATGATGCCGCAGATATCGCAATGGCAACGCTTGCCGTTTTGAACGAAATAGTCGACCCAGAGGTGCTAGTTCGACTCGCTCGCGCTGAGAAATTCGTGCGCTCCCTGCAAGAGTTGAGCCTGCACGTACCTTGCGTCGCGGCGCTGCTGAAGATCGAGGAGGACAACTCGGAGGTGGACTATGAAGGCGTAAAGAATGCGCTGGAGCTCTTGGAGAACCTCATGGAGCTCTTCCCGTCGATAGCGGGGGGCATGAGCGAAAACCGCGAACTGCTTCTGTTCTTGTTGCGCCGCATGAAGGCGAGCAAAACGCTGGAGTACGACTCGAACCGCGTACACGCGGGGGAGATACTGTGTATCCTCCTGCAGCATTCGGAGGAGTGCCTAACGCTGGTGGGCGGACAGGAGTTGGAAGGGGTTGACAAGCTGCTGCGCATCATCACCGTGTTCCGCAAAAAGGACCCCGAGGGAGTAGAGGAAGAGGAACTTGTCGAAAATGCTGTCCAGTGCCTCTGCAGGCTGATGCTGATGTGGGTTGCGTGCACTATGTTACGTCCTTACTGTATTCAGACCGTCCAATCGCTTGCTCTTCGGGAAACTGCAAGGTGTTAAGCTGCTGATTCGGCTTATAAAGGAGCGCCGCTCAACCTATCGTTTGGCCATAACGCTGCTAGATTATGCCCTGATGGATTCGCCGGAAAACTGCGCGCTCTTCGTTTCTGGGTTAGTCTTGTCTAATCGGCTGTGCCATTACCGTCTTAGGCTCGGGCTCAAGTGCATATTTAGCGTGTTGATGCGCAAGGGAGTTCGCACTAAACCCGGATCGGAGGATGAGAAACTCGAGGACGAGCACGTGTTGGGAGTGGTCCACTCGCTGTGCGCCCACAGCTCCGGCACGGAGCTCGCTCGCGTGATGAACAAGTTCGTCGAGCACAAATACGAAAAGTTGGAGCGCCTAATTGAGCTCCACGAGAAGTACAATGCGATGAGCCGTGCCGCAGCCAAGAGCATTCAGGGGCGCAGTGGAAGCGTACGTTCTATGTACTCGGCGCTGCAGCTGAATGAGGACAAGCAAAAGTACCTGGAGCGTTACGAAGCCGGGCTCTCAATATGCCAGTTGGTGGACTGCATCATATTGCGTCTGTACAACATGGGCAATTCGAACCTCAGCTCGTGCCTCCTGGTTCTACTACACAACAAGGGTGTCGATATACAGGACATATACAACAATATCTCCGGTAAGCACCCATATCGGCGCCTAAAATGTCTACAGACTATCTGGAGCACCTGGACGAAAGTGCTAATGACACTAGAGAGAAAGTGGACCGGCTGCTGAAGACCTTCTTAACCGGTGCCAGTGATAGTGGACTCTTCGAGTGATTCACGCATAGTGAACTTCTGGAGACACTAACAACCATCGTTAATTTTTGTGGCTTTCATGCTCTAATGCGTGTTGTATAAGAGTCTGTGTAGTTGTCTAATGCCTTTAAAACAAATATAGACACGGCAGTGTGTCGATGTGCTGGATGCTTCAGATGAGGGCGTAAAATCCGCAACAGCTTACACACCGGATTTTAATAGCGCGAACACCATATATGTATCCATCTGACGTCGAGATAAAACCGTTTGAGGCCGGAAGAAGGCTGCACCTGGACGCATGGCATCTGACGGAGCATGGATTGGCGTATAGGCCCGTTAAGACTCCAAAACGCTCATATTATAACTGGCCAAGTATGGCCGATTAGCCGCTGTTGTACGCCGGCGATGCAGTATGGATGTGTTCCACTTCCTGCTGATGGCTTCTGTCTGACGTAGCTTGCTGCGTTCAAACCGTCTAGCCGAGACTGTGGATGCGCACAGCCCGTCCATGCCAGGTTTACAAAATATTAACGCCGAAGGAGGTGGGATTTTACGATTTTGGAAATCGTGCAGTGGATTTACTGGCTGTCTGTGTGTCACAGGCGCAGCCGTCTACCGTTCAAGTACTGCTTTGCAGATAACGGATAACTAACCATATTACAATATGACGTCTTCTGTGCTTGCGGTCAAGAAAACGGGATCGGGATTCTCCGGCGTATCGTCGGGCCCCCTTCCTCTCCGCATGCTGTCTGTCTTGGTGTTAATGGTGACTGTGTCCCTTAACGTCCCGTCCTCTGTGGCTTTGGAAACGCGACAGAGGTTTTCTTCGCCTATCGGAATCGTCAATAACGTGAATGTAGCCTCCCCAAACAACTTTGAGTCGCCTATCATAGTGCAAGAAGAGAACCAGTCCTGGAATGTGGCAGAGCCACATATTGCTACCATCAACGCACACCGCGTAGATACCCACTCGCAAAAAACCGAAAGCAAGACTGTGCCTGCATGGGATTACGCGCGCCATGGTGCTGACTGGACCTCGGGTATGTGCAAAATCGGCTCCATGCAGTCTCCAGTGGATCTACACGTGGATGGTCTGGTGAGCCGTAGACCAGAAAATCTCAAGCAAGTGTTCGAGTCTGTGCTTAAAGGAGACACTACAGTGAATACTCTGAGTGATGGTTGGAAGCGCGGAGATATCGTCTATTCGTATCGTCATCTCATATCGTCCGTACAGGTGATGCGCACCGACAAAGTATTCCGACTGTCGATTCCGGCTAACGAAGGATCTACGTTCGGCGCACTATTCACTACCGACAGACCTAACTTGTACATGGCAACCCACATCGAGTTTCACTCGCCCAGTGAGCACACCTTCGAAGGTTCTGCCAACAGGCGCCAGGTGGAGGTGCAGATCTGGCATTACTACGGTGACGACTCGGGCGCTGATTCAGGAATCAGAAGCCTGGAGTTAAACGAGCATACCGACATGAACGTGCTGGTGAGCACGCATGACGCCGATATGATTAACCGTGTTAACAAAGTTGGCGCTCAAAGGATGGATGCCGAAAGTAAGTTGTCGTCTAAAAAGGCTGAAGAATCTCATAAATCGGAGGAGCCCGCCGCTAAGAATGATAAATCTAATGAGGTGGATGATAGTAAATCTAAGAGTGATGAGGGTGATAAAACATCCTCCCATGATCAGGCCGACAAGACCCCACACGTCGATCATTTCGCCGATAGCCACCAAAATGACAAGCCAGTTGCGGATGATGTTACCAAGGATGTTCATAGTGAGACTTATGTACAGCCTTCGACGTCAGACAAACCGGGAGAGCATGGAACCGCAGAGGTTTCATCTGCGAGCGACAAATCGACGCCGCCCGTCGTAAACGAATCGCAGTCTGAGGGTGCTGATACGAAAAAAGAAGAAAAATCGCCTTATGTGATTGTTGACATCGACGGGAACAAGATCGGGCAAAACAAACCGTCAGGCAGTGCTTCCGCAACCAATAATACCCGCGGTCATTCAGAAGATGTCAAATCGGCGACAAAATCCGTTGCCGTAGCTGAAAAGCATGAGGAACACAAGGACAGCGATCCCGACGACTATGAGGATATAGATGACGAGGAAGACGATGAAGTGGATGATGGAGAGGACATAAAGGATGCCAACTTCGTAAACGACGAAGCCGGTGCCAGCTTTATCGAGGTTCTGAGCGATGTCGAGATGGCAGATGGACATCACGTCATAAACCCGAACTTCGCAAATACCAAGCCACACGATGCGGTGGTACATTCAGTGCGCAACGGCAGTTACAGGGGCAACCTTCACCAAGAGCAAAACAATACTCCCCTGGCAATTAGTGACAAAGCTGAAAACATTTCGGATATGCATGCTCAATCTACGGGTGAAAAGCTTACTGATAAACATGCCGATGCCGCAAAACCTGCTGATTCAGCTGATGGAAAAAAGAAAAACGATGGAACCGGACACGAGTCACATCCCTTGAAATCGGAACACTCGAAGGTATACTCAGACATGGTGGAAAGCGAGCAGTTCGAGCTGTTGCACAAGTACCTGCTCGATCACCTGCACAAGGCCGCGTACGACAAGGAAGGTGACCGCCGCCACGTGTCGGAGAAACGCCGTGCGCGAGAGACCGGGGTTCACTGGGGTCGCTGGGCAGTGCTTTCCATGACTTTCATGAGTGAGGAGATGGAGAGGACCCGTATCGAAACCTTGAAATCTTTTCCCTCCGAAAGGTTCATGGAACAGGTGCTGAGCGTAGGGTCCGAGGTTGATGTGTCTGCTGATCCAAATTCTTCAGGTGTAGGTGACCTTGGTGCCGATAATGGGTCGGAGCTTCCGGTAGTCGAACTCGACGTGCCAATCAACCTTTCCTCTCTTCTGATGATGTTGGAAACGAAAAATTTGAACTACTTCGCGTACGACGGTTCGTTCACCCGTCCGGGATGTGAGGAGACTGTGCGTTGGTATGTGGCGAAGGAGTCGCTTCCAGTGTCAACTGAGTTGATGCTGCAGATACATCGCATGTTAAACCAGACGCGCGACCAAACCGCGCACTCCGCCCCTATCAACAAGTACAGGGAACTACAGAACGTCAATTCCAACCTGCATAACTCCGGAAAGGTTCACCTTGTTCACGCATACCCAATGGAGTATTTCATCGCTGCATCACTGGATCACGCACGACAAACGCCAGTTCACCATGAATCAGGATTCTACACTTGTTCATTCGGCTTATGGGCAATAATCGCTGCAGTTACACTTATGTATTTGTAAACTAATGTTATAATTTCAGTTAGCCTGTGTTTGTGCTAATTATACAATGCTTTCAGTTACATATTGTGTGGCTCACCGCTACGTCTTACGTAGCCGATGACATGCTTGGATGCCACCACATCGACAATGGAAATGACAAGGTTGCACTAATCTGTGAACTGCGTGATGTTATTAAACATACACGTAGAGGCATGCGATTTCCTCAATATATTGGATAGCGTTGTGAATTGCGCTTCCATAATCCCGCGGACACAACATGACATGCTGCTGAGCGCTGCCCCCGTGAAATGGCAGACATTGAGATATTACAACTCCACGCAGCCCATTATGCTACATGAGGTCCTTGGACGGGAAGAAGGAGTAGGGATTAATGTCCATCTCCTCAGTTATATGCGTAATTTTGGGTACGTCCAACTCCGACCTGGGAATGAATCGAAACTTTCTGGTACCCAATATATCCGAGAAGTAGTCACGGGCTTTCTGGAGGTCCGGAAGCGGATGCGTAACGAGGTAATAAATGAAGAATATAACCGCCAACACGACTGCACCTGCAGCAATGACGCCGCATATTTTGGCTATGCGACGTCCACAACATGGGCATGCACAACCCAATCGACTTCTACGAGCCGTAGTCTCTCCACACCCTTCACACAAGTCGGCACAGGACTCACCGGGGTCTACAATACACATGCAATTTTTAGACGGTTCACAGCCAATCGGCTCCTCATGGTATTTATTGTTTCCCATTTTGAACTGACAGAAAGGACGTTTTTCCTCCATATTTGCCTTCAAATAGGGAGATGTGCGACAGCATTCACTCTGCGCTCCGACATCAGACGGCGCTCGCACACATTACACCTTTACGACCAACACCTGCGTTGAGAGCTTTAATTGCAATCACCGTAAAACTAACATGGAGGTCAACTACTTGGGATAGAGGAACGCAGAATACGCTCCATGCATCATTTAATCCGCGCAGCGCCATAGGTGCGCTTCCGGCTGTCTAGGATTGCTGCGGTGCGACGCAACAGTGTCAGCAAATGCCGCAATCTCACTCATAAATGTCACTGAACCACTCCTTTCACTGTCTATGACTTCGGAAATGCCACCGCATCACGCAGTGTGTAGCCCATGGACAGGGCTTTGCACGTCTTCTAGACACGTACCTACTCAATGACATTATACCCTCGTGACATTTAGATAAGTCGAGACCTCGGGCAGAATCGCGATTTTCGGCTGTTGGTGTGAAAGGCCAGTTGCCTGACTAATCCGTCTATTCTCAACATCGAATGACGTCATCGACTTACACCGCTCAGCGGGCACGCATCACTAATAACGCTAATTAAACAATCTCCATGTTTGCAAGAAAATGCGATAGGTTGTTATCGGAGGCTGTGAGTCATTGCTTGATATAGATCAATATGAGATGGATGGCTTCGACACCTCACTAAATAAATTCGTCACTCCAATCCTCAATTTCCGAGCGTTACCTGGATAGATGTGGACTAATGTCGTTAGGAAGACTAAGAGTGCCAATGTGCCAATTAGAATGCCAATGCGAAGTATGCAGCAATGACATCGACACGTGAACAAATATTTACACCTCCCAGCGCCCTTGTGATCACATGCCTTGTTTTTGCGTTCTTCGTATTTTGCCTTGCACGATGTGCAATTTGGACATTTTTCACAACACCACGGACAGCAGTAACAATCTCCCGGTTTCGGGCATATAATATTACACGTACAGGGACAACATTTACATACTAAGCCTTTTGTGCAACCGATACTCTTGCAGCACGTAGCACCTCCATTCTCGCACTTTGCTTCTTTACATCCACACTCCCCATTAGTCATTTTAGCCTCACTTGACAAATAACCTTGGAGAAATCTTTAGCTACCCAGGCTATAGTAGCGGTTGGGGGAGGAAATAACATAACCACCGCAGCATAGGTGTACAGCGTTATACCTTCTGCTTGTTCTGCTATCTAGCATTGGGGAGAGGTAAAAATATTTCTACGCTTCTTGCGTTTAAGATGCATGGGACAGTAGTTGGCATAGATCCGCCACATAATATACGGTTCCTAACACATGCAACTGTTGATTATTTCCAGCTGTACGTCATTTGATTATATTTCTAATTTAAATTGCGCGCTGTATGCTGCTTCGTCATACTGAGCGATGTCCTACTGTGCGCTCTAGTTATCAATTATGTGGGTAATTTAGCCAACCCCAAATCGTTAGTTGGAAAAAAAATCATGAGAGCATGCAGTTTTGGACTAATAATGAACCTCGGTCATTAATTCGTTACTACCGCCCCTATATTCTTAGAGCTTAAATATTAATCAGCTCGTTGACTCTTTGCATCACGAAGTTGCCCCAACCAGTTACTGTCCAACAGCTACATCTTGAGCACCTCGTACTGCGGGTTACAACATTGCTCCCATTTGTGCGCACATACAATACGTTTTAAATCAATTGCTTACTCGTGATCCGAAGGTTCTCTCACATCACCAAATTGTATGTCTTGCTAACACCACAGGCCACATCAACAATGTGGGTTGACGACTGCAACACGTATCGATAACGATAGCATTTTAATGTTATTACATATTATTGGCGGACATTCTCATCGACACATGATCAATTCGCTTAATCAGTATGCGATATCAGCGAGCAGAACGTTGTTGCCACTTGTTTACAAGGCCATCGCCGTTAGCCATTTTACCACGTCAGTCACCCACTGGTCTTCACTCTATTCTACCTATCAACCTGCTATAATCTCCAGTCTAAATTTGTTACCCGCAATTGTTATGGCGACAAATAATGAATGTCCCATACAGACTGACACCGAATGGTATACAGGAATCATTACGTCACTGTGTTAACACATCCCAGCCGTTTGTTACATCATTTCATATTACGTCATGTTCTGGGCATCCCCATCGCTAAGTAGGCGCCGATGTCCGGGTGTGTTCGATCCAGTTGATGGGTGGCGTCAGTTGGTGACAACTGGTATGCCGAAATGCTTCTATATGAACTATAATGACTGTAGTTTTTATATTGTCCATGCCATATCCCTTGGTATTAATCTAACCACAGCAACAGTTCACGTATACAGTCTACCAACTACCACCGCCGTCATGGATAACATGATACCATTGATTATAGCTGTGGTCGATATTGCGGTCATGATAAATGCTTAAAAGCAACATGAGCGAGTTTATAACGATGCCATCAGTAAATTCCGAGGTCAGCTCCTCCTTGAGGTGAAGCAGATTGGTTATGGACTAAGTGGCTTTAAACTTAAGTTACCATTGGATGACTGGAAAATTTCACCGTATGCATAGCTGTATGAATGGAAGTAAAGGAGGTGCCACACGTTGTGAGGAATTATGCAAGAACGTTGCCCTTTGTTCTGCTTTGCTCATTGGGTACATCTTACTTCGGGTTGGGAAAGCATATCGGACTAAATGGCTATCGGTGTCATAAGCATAACGTTGGAACTATGTTAACGGATCTAAGATTTCCTATACCGAGTGTTAACTGGTGATGCGCTGGCGAGAGACGAAGGATTACTATGAAGCAGGTGAGTGCAGGTGGACCAATCTATGAATTTATATCACCAATTGTACATAGTTGCGACCATCTGTTACGAGTAATCACTATGAAAGCAGCGAGTGTTTGACGTGCCATCATTCAGAGGAGATGTTGAATTGGCATGTATGAATGTTGCGCGCCATTTTAGTAGAGGCTTTGAACAGTACGAAACGTTTGGCTAAAATATCCGAGAATACGTCCTAAAGTTGGCGACATATACGGAGATGGCAGGGACAATAATATGATTCAGGTTCTCTTACGAATAGGATCATGGAAGATGCTACCAAGGTCGTCCCACCAGAGGTGGTGGAAGGATAGCGTAACCTGAGACTAGTGAGGGTATGACCGATATCGTGTATCATACATAGTAAAACATCTTGACAATAATCTTGACCTCGAGAACCTGCCTCATCAATGCATGCATTGTTCACGCAGTTACACGGTGTCAGTATTGCGGAATCTGGAACCACCCACACCTGGCCAATAGGTAGACGGCAGACTGCATGTATCGATCTGGGTATTTCGTGTGGTATGTTTACTACAGGTGTCGGACGTTTTGGGTAATTTGTTCATTGCTTCGCAGGGCTTATTGTTAAGGAATCCGTAAGGGAAGATGGATTTTGCGTCGGCGTCAGGTGTTGTTTTCGCTGTACTCGCCTTCATACTCTTCACATCGTTAATCGGCTATGCTATTTACCTTTATAAGACCAAGTCAACGGCTTACCTAATCCCCAAAGAAGTCTACGAGTGGACCGGGTACACTTCGGCATGCACCGGCCCTGGAAGCAAACATCTCTCGTAAAATTAAATCCGGTATAACATACTTACAGGCATAGTACATCACAATGTCGATTATTTACCGTATATAACCGTTTCATGCCTCACCATTTGAATTCGAAGATTTATTCCTACGAAATATTTTTCGATTGTCCAGCCCAATATGCTGCCAGAGCCTCATCTGGTTTGAAGTCCCACCAACCCCCACTCGATGCACATTATCGGATTTACTGTTTAACTTAACAACCTAGTTCCTCGCATCCTCCCCATTGTGCATCATGAGTCCCGACAAGTTGATCCACCTTGTCAAAGATGTATTTTTACCTTAATCAGCGTTCCGCAACACTTATTAAGGATTTTACGATTAACCAATGTGGCATTTCTACTATGTTGTATAATAGAATGTACTTCATCATCAGTATACAAAAACTACAAGTAAGGATGCAAAAGTTCAGAGTATGGCTGAGGCGCTTAATGGAAAGTATTGTTAGATTGGCAAACCATAACCAATTTAACTTTAATCGATTCATATTTCGACCTCCAAACCTTTTCAGGCTATCACAGTTACAGAAATGCCCCGCCGACCTTGGAAAGCTGTGTTCCCAGGATATATGCAGAATATGGTTGGGTGTCATAGTCGTCGTTTCTCTTATTTTAGCATTCTTGTTTGTGATGCGATCTATGTTTACCGAGAAGTTCCACGCGTTGATGACTAAGATCTGCGCCACATTCGCCATCTCGCCCAGGCATCCCGGCAGATCCCGATTAATTTCGTCGGTAACACAATAGCCGAGGAGGCGAACATTGACCGCTACCACGCCGTCCTTCCAAGGGCATACGCTGGCTTGGCGTAGAGTTTATTATTGCAGCAACTATGTCATGGCACTGAAGTAGCAACACACGCTAATGCTATCTCGTCGCCACTTTATCCTCACCAATTCTGCTTGCATGAGTCACAACATTAACATAAGTTGACCAACGGCTGTTGCCGTTGTACTAAGTGGCGCCTTCGTAGCCTCTCTGTGGCGCACCATGTTCATAGAAAACTACATGTTGACAACGTCAATGTGTGTCATTCCAACGCCAGGCATCTGTAATGTCGATCGGTTGGCCCTGTTGCATACCTTAGCATTATCGCCCCCACCCAGCCCACATACCCTCCACTAGTCACGTGAAATCGAATGAAATCCTGCCATACTCTACCATTGCACATGATAACCCAAGGCGTTCGCAATAAATGCCCAACGTAATTTGAAATTTTCCCGTACCCTTTATACCATCTAAGTATAACCCGTCCACACCCATATCACAATGTTCCTGTAAACATCTAACAATAAGATTAAAAACACAGTAAACAGCATCAACGTATTACGTCAATTAATACACTAGCACACTTCCACGCATACTGTCTTAGTTGATGTTAGGTCACAGAATGATTCCCATGGGTGTCATCCACCCCTCTGTTAGTCAGATTTTCGAATCTCACAAACGGCCATGTAAACGTCGCTTACGTGCCTCTCTATGCGCAGTTCAGACAGCAGAGACGTGTTTAACAGATGTTCAAGCTATTCACAAAACTGCCCTGGACTGTCCCCTGAGCCACTCGCTCTAGGGAGTTAAATACGCAATCGATGGGCTATAGGGTGTCGTGCGACCCATCTATAGATTGTATGGAAAGTAGGCTTGTGACAACGGTACGGTTAGTAAGATGACGAAAGCATTACTCAGTTACTTGATAATCTGCAAAAGGAAAGTGAGAAGTTGACTGACACCGGCAGTCCTTGGTTGAGTGAGTTTGCGAGGCACAATAGAGGGATCGCCGTATGAAAAAACAAGGTACGAACAGATATAGAGGCTGCAGAAACGTCCGATAACAAACGTAAAATGGGCCATCTTGTTCAATTTGCCAATGTGCATCCTATATATTCTGAATATGATGCATGAAAGTGTCGCCGGGTACTTGCCAAAACAACATTATGTGGCATTTCATAATACGTCATTAGACAAGCATTGTGCCGTTAATCCGTACTACTGTGATCTAAGTGCGATAATACGAAGTGTCGGAGTTTATTAATGAGTGCGATGTAAACCGTTCATTTTGCGGGCGCAGAAATCGCGGACCTTGTGGAACGGCCGGATGCGGAAGGTGGTCATGACGCATATGGCGATGAAGATGAGGGCGACGGGGACGATGATGTAAGGGGCGGGGGAGGTATGCGGTTGAGTGTCGGTCTGAGAATGAGCGCTGAATGTAGAGGAGTGGCCGGAAGTAGAGCGTTTCTGCTCACAACACTTACATGGACAACTGATAATCTTGGTACAAGTACCCTTTTTAAGCTCACATAGAAAAGCGTTGCATACCTTCCGTAGTCTGAGGGGTCTGTTTGCCTGCGAACATTGATCACAGCTACTACCATTACATTTGTCACAACACCATGGGCAGCAATTACACACGTGAGGCAGATAACAATTCTTACCACAATCTCTACACTCCCCCATCTTCCCGCTCCCCTCCCAGTCCCCTCAACCTGCGAACATCAATCACCTAGCAACGCACTCATCAACACGCACCTACCAAGCACGCACCAACCACTCATGAACACGCAACTCAGCAAGGCGTGGCCCGTCCCATCAACCAGCACAGACATGAACCACGTACCTCAGCGAAGGACACTGACCGTATCCCATCGGCGCCACGGTAGCAGCAAGATGATGACCATCCAGTGCACCGCCACTCACATCACAACTATGCAGCTATCACAGCTGCAGTATTACCGAGGTAAAGCATGTTGATACCATCCTTGCGGTGGCATGCAGGTCAACCGGTGCCAGGTGCGCAGTCAGCTCCATACAATACAGACCGCACAACGTTGGCACCGCCTACGACAGCTGTTACATGTCATGTAATAAGTACCTACCTAAGCCACATCGGTTGGTTAATATAATAGTAATATACACTGCTACCACCAATGCCACCTAACTACGCCGTCCACTGTCCATCACGTTGCAGTCCCGGTGACATTTCCCAGTGACGTACATTGCTGGCATTGCAAGTTGTAACAACGCAGATACATAGTTACTCACGTAGCACGGCACTTGTCAGCTGCCTACGTTGGTCGCTCTCCACCCAGCGCCCAATTACACTGGCAAGGTCGGATGGCAGATATGTCTCACAAGCAACGCATAACTCAACGTACTGAGGTATATTATTTATTAAGTGGTCTCCATGAGTCTGGTTATGCCTGGCAGCAGTCACGCTTTCCTCTCACCACAGTGCCATAGATGCTGCAGTAACACAAATAACCACTAGTGCTGTAGTGCGATCCATCACTAGGCAAGTAATGACTACATTAATGCGATAACTACTATTTGAAACCAAGTAAACCAATAGGGTCCTCGTCGAAGTAGTCGACGTCTTTGTAAAGTGAGAGCATCTTCCGGCCTTTAGTGAGTAGGGCCTTGACGTCGATGAGGTGGGAGGCCTTGGTGCGGATAAGGTGCGAACGGATGTGGAGTATGTCCAGGCGGTATAGCATCGTGTTGGCGAGGACCAGCAATGCGGTGGACCACAGTGCGACGATGGTGTAGATGAACGGCTCCCGGATGTTGTAGAGGAAATTGTCCATGGTAGTCATGAGGGTTGCGATAGGGCCACCGTTGACAATTTCCTGCAGCTTGGCGATAACCTGTTGACATGTGAGTGGTGACTGCGATTTGCCCTCCGGTGGCGTGAACCCGTGAGTGTAGAGGAGGGGCAGGGCAGTGGAACACAGGTGGAGGGATGAACACTTGGTGCTAACATGCTTCTTGAGTTCATAAAACAGCTTTTGAAGTGACTCCCACAGTAGGTCCGGCAGGTACACCGCCCAGCTGAGGTAGGTGTGGGCGAAGCTCTGGGAGTACAGGGCGTAGGCCCGGTAGGTGATGGGCGAGCAGTGTGGATGGCAGCTGTCAGGGTCACTACCGCAGCCGACCAGTGTGGACAGGGTACGTAGATGGTCATTGCTGTAGTTGGAGTTGTGTTTCGATATGAGAGACTCTTGACCACGGATGCCACTGACAGCTTGGAGGTCGTGGCGACCAAGATGGTCCCAGTCGGGGCAGTCGGCATGTGACTTGGCGAGTGCAGTGCCCAGTGGAGACAATGTATCTAAATACATATCATGAAGTGAATTTCCAAAATTGTGGAAGTACGATACGAGCTCCCCGGTGGTGCGCGGCGTCCGCCTGGTGAGGCAGTTGAGGTAGGAGGACAGCGTCAGCAAGGGGTCACTACCGCCGCAGCTGGGAGAGAGGATGGCAGAAATGACACTCCCCAATTGTGATTTCTCAGGCAAGTCCTTCGCCTGAAATCCCATCCTTATCCTGCTCTTGTGGCACAGGTTGCACGGGTCGAAGGGGTGAGTGTCGAAGGTGGAGTCCCAGTCGTCAGTCAGGAACGCCTGGAGGTGAGAATTGGTAGGAGTGATGTCTCTACCGTACTCATCATGTTTCCATCCACCACTTAGTTTATCCCTATTACACTGCGACTTGAGGAACTCCAACTGGTGGTGGCAGGCGTAGACGTAGTCCCGCAGCTGGCAGATGAGGGCGCAGCAATCAGGCTCGTCGGATTGGTCAGATGGCTTAGGCTGCACAGGTTTTGATGACACATGTGCTCTCCAGTTAGGTGCAATGGAGGTGAGCACGGAACCTGCAAACATGGAGGTAAGCTGGAGTATGTCGAAGACATCTTTTGGTCTGATGTAAGAGCCGTTGACGGAGAGTGCAAGCTGTGAAAAGTCACTATGGGAGCCACCAAATGCCTTATCAATACATTGTCTGAGAGTGCTATGATGCTTTTCGCTCTTAAGCCCTGCCAGCCACTGAAGCATATCCCGGACAGTGCGAGGGGCCTGGGCGGGGAACAGCTCCGTCTCGGGGATGTCAGTGGAGTCTCCGATTTCAGTCTGTTTCATCCACGGGGCAATGCACATACCGACTGTTTGAGCGTCGTGCGTATAAGGATCCACGTACCTGTTTGGGAGAGACTCCGGAGGATCGATTGGTTCTATGTCGAGATTGATGGCGGTGGTGACTGGGTCTATTGGGTCCAGGGGTTGGAGGTTTGGGAGAGGAGGCTCGTCTATGTTCACGTCATAAGAATCGTCTTGGATTGTGCGGTCGGGAACTTGGATTTGGAGGTCGACGTTAGAACTCCCGTGACCAACGGCGCATAATTCGGTATCATCCTCCTCACATTTAGAAGGTTTGAAATCCGCTTTTTCAATGAGCACTTGGGGGTGAATCGGCATGGAACCAAGAGAAGAGAATGGGTCGTCGTGCTGGAAATCGAAGTACACATCCCTAGGCCGAATCTCTGAGTCAGCGGAACGTTCGGCATATGAATTATGTTCATAATCGCGACTATGTATCTCCAGATCAGTTGCGGGGACTGTGACTGCAAGTGGCATTCCCCCTTTAAAAGGGGGATCAACGATAGTTGTTGGTTTAATATTTCGCTGTGGAATGTCGAAGTCGAAACCATAAGGGTCGCTGGGATGTGTTGCAACCACGACATGAAAATCTGAGGCGTTAGACACCTTCATGCGTTCTGCATCTATCTGTACTGCCTTTTTAATTTCCTCTTGTTGCTGATTTAATCTGTCTTCAGCCTCCCTCAGCAACTTGTGACGGTCATATATCTTTTTCTTTTCTTGTTCACGCATCTCTTCAAAGCGTTTTTCGTCTTCTAGTTTCTTTTGTTCACGTAAACCCTCATTCCTCATTTCAGCAAAGGTGAAGGCTTCATTACCATCCAAGTGTAGTGCTCCCTGCGGGGACGTCTCTTCCATCACATCTCCATCCATGAATATTTTAGGTGCAACATCAGCGTCCAGGTTCCCGTATTGCTCGATTTGTGGAACATACTGCGGACGCTGACTAACAGTGCGATCGGTGGGATGCTGGGTAAAGAATGGGGCCCGACGGGAAGGCCCATCGACAGGACGGCTGGGTTGGCTTGGAGGAGTGGAGGGAGTAGTTGTTGCGGGATGTCGACTGACTTGTTGCTGATCTGATTGTTTCTTCTGCAGCAACCGTTTCTGCTGTAGTCGTTTTTTCGTATCATTGCTTGCACTGCTGGATATATCATCCACGTGTTGTTTCTGTTGGATGTCCCAGATTTCTTCTCGGTTGTCCTTCAATGTTTCGTCAAGTTTCTTGGCGGCTTGCTTTTTTCTTTCATTCCGCATTTCGATAGTTTTACTAAATTTGTCGAATTGCCAGTCATTTTGTCCCTTTTCTTTTTTTTGCTTCCATATCTCTGCTGCTTTTTTTTGTTCCTCATCATTCGACTTTGCAACTTTAACTTTAAATGCTTCCTTCTCAGCGTCTAAATCCCAAAATTTCATTTTCGCCTTGGCTGCATTTAATGTCTGCATTTTCTGCTGTTTTATGGAGTCTGTGTCCTCTAAGACTGTCCCGGTTATATCGGAAGGCTTAATGCTCCAAACACTCTCGTCTTGCGGACGTGTCCTCCCACCTCCTGGAACAAAGTACGGGCGACGATTACTAACACGGGTGGTGAGACTTGGACTGGAAGGCGCAGGAGCATGAGGGATGGGTTGAGTTGCACGGGTGGGTGGAATTCGAGGGGTTGGCTGCATTGAGGGGGTGGGTGGAGTTTGAGAGGTAGGATGAATTTGAGGGGTGAGCTGATTTGGAGAAAGTGTTGGTGCCTGAGGTCTATTTACTGCGGTTTGTGTATTACGCTTTTCATCTAATTCGGCTCGGAACTTATTTTCATTAATTTTTTCCAACGTTTCTTGAGCCTTTTTCCATATGTTCTCCATGTTTTTTCTGGCATCATCATTTTTGCGTTTTATTTTGCCTCCATATACATCTAGGTGCTTTTTCAACTGTTCGGCCGCTGGATCCAACTGCGCCTTCCCCTTCCCATTACTACCGCCAACCCCTCCAGCTCCGCCACCTGTACCAGCACCCGAATCAGTGGATGTCGTATTAGAAGCGTTGGTGGAACCTTGCGATGTACCTTGACCATTTTGTTGAGTGGTGCTAAAAGTGGACCCCTGGCCACCCGTGCCCTGACCACCGACTGGAGCAGGGACACTGGATGACGGAGAGCCTTGGGTTGCAACACCTGGAGGCTGAGAAGAGACAGGGGCTTGGGGGACAACAGTCTGTGAACTATTAGGATCACCGCCCTGTGCACCTCTACTTGTAATACCTTGCTGAGTAGGCACAGAAGTAGACACCTGACCACCACCGGGACTAGGGACACCAGATGACGGAGGGACAAGACTGGAATCACTTGAACGCTGAGTAATAACATTCTGTGAAGTGACAACAGGCTGTGAACTATTAGTAACACCGCCCGGTGCACCCTGCCCATTGCCACCTTGTGGACCAGCGCTAGACACACCCTGACGACCACTGGAGCCAGGGGCACCAGGTGACGGAATGCCTGAACTTGCACCACTTGGAGGCTGAGCTTGCGCAGGAACTTGAGTTGCAGCAGGCTGCGTAGCTTTAGAACCACTGCCCGGTGAACCCTTACTTGTACCACCTTGCTGACCAGCGCCGGAAGCAGGCCCCTTACCACCACCGGTACTAGGGGCACCAAGTGACGGAGGGGATGAATTTTGGACACTTGAAGGCTGAGATTGGACAGTTGATGTAGATCCACCAGCCTTTTGACTTCGAGCACCACCGCCATTTGTACTCCCACTCCCGCCACCGGACTGACTAGTAGAAGCAGGGGCTGCAGGAGTACCGGGGGCAGGGGCTTGAGGGGGAGCGACTGGCGGCGGTTGAGATGGAAGCTGTTGCTTTTGAACAGTATTTTGAGGCGAAGAAGATGTTGTAGACTTGGTACTAGAAGACCCTTTATTGCCTTGATCACCTTTAGGCCCTGCCTGCCCTGGCGCTCCTGCACTACCGGGAGGCGGAGATGGAGAAGATTTGCCGACTGATGAAGTTGCAGGCTTTCCTCCACTTTGACTAGTATTTTGATTTGTACTTCCTCCAGCATTCTTAGCTTGGGGCTTCGTAACCTCAGTTTTGGTGGCAGTCGGCTTCGCCGCCTCGGCTTTGGTGACCACAGGCTTCGCAGCCTCAGTCTTGGTGGCCTCCGTTTTAGTGGCAGTCGGCTTCGCAGCCACAGGTTTCGTCGCTTCAGTTTTGGTGGCAGTCGGCTTCGCCGCCTCGGCTTTGGTGACCACGGGCTTCGCCGCCTCGGTTTTAGTTGCTTCCGTTTTGGTGGCAACCGTCCTCGCTGTGTCACTCTTTATATCTGTTGAAGGCGGTATTTCAGGTTTTTTGGGTGGACATGCCCCACCTTCTAAAAGTTCCCTAAGTCGATCCAGACCGTTTCGCGGTTGGAGAAGTGTATTAAGTACATCACGCCAATGATGTTGAAGCAATGCATTGCGACGGCTAATCATCCTTTTAAAGTGATTGTCTTCAAGTATGAACCCGTAGGGGTAGAGATTTTCTGTGAAATATGCCCCAAGGTTGTCCTTATTGGGAGCGGCGACGGCAGGATCATCCGTTTTAATTTTCTGCAAGTTATCTCTCACTGTTCTCAAATTCGCTCTAAGCCAATTCGCCGCGACTTTTGCAAATTCGTCCATATTGATATCTTTAGATTCTAGTGACTGGCCGGTATGGTCGAAGGCTTCTTTCCTGAACACTTTATGCATTTGAGATTTCACTGTTGTGCAATGTTGTTTTAATTCAGTCCACTTAATGCACGTGTCTTTTTTTTGCACAGCCTCTTTTAATTTTGAACCACTTGGGTCCGTCTCAACAATGGCACAAAACGTTCCCACCAATGCAAGAACGTTTGCACTGTTCACCATACGAGTACCGCAATCAGAAAGAATGGATATAACTAAGACGTCGAGCAAATAATTATGTCGTGATGTATTCAAAATGACCCCAAGTTCCGGAGCCATATTGAAACCCTGGCGATAGCCATCGTAATACTGATTATACCTCACATCGCCAGAGGTGAAACCACCTGGCATCAGGCCACCGTATTTATTGCTAGGCTGTGCATGAAGATACGCATCAAGGTCACCGCCATAGCTACTGTACCAATAACTGGATATCGCCCCTGGATAATCATTCTTCCATCCACCGCCACCAAGTTGCTCAAAAGTCGCGTTCACATCATACCAAAGATAATGCAACGCAGAGATAAATCTGGGTAGACAGTCTAAAAGCGTGTCAACAATTTGTGCGGCAGTTTTATCATTATAGTTTCCAGCAACACGTACATAACATAATCGATTGTAAAAGTTCGACACGTTTGTGAGGAATTGTGACAACGATTTCTCAATGTCGTTTTTCATGTTACTAATCTTATAATACTTTTTAATACGCTCATACAAGTTACTGGCCGTCTGGCGTTGCATATTACTATGACTTTTCAACCACTCCAGGAACATAAGACACTCCTTCAACGTGCTCAGCGGCACTCCATGTGCCGTGCCTACAGCAGCGCTTTTAGCTGTCATCCTGCTCAGTCACAATCACTCGCATACATACTGTAATAAAACACCGAGAGATGTGTCGATGACAAGGTGAACTACTAAACCCCTACGTGATCAACGCGCCGATGCGGACACGGGAGTATTGCCATACTCAGACATCGATGCGGAAACGTCAAGTGCGCTACGTGAAAAAGCTACACAGCGAACTGCCAGTGACATCGGCGTGAGTCATGATACCAACAACACGCCCGCATTCCCCCTCAACGGACGAAGGACTAAACTGACACCCCTTCCACCTACCTGAGGAGGAGGTAAACGATAAGCTCATATATTTGGCAACACCTTGGGCTTACTGGCGGGGTGTGGATCGAAGGGTGGAGCACGGCGTGCTCCACGAGGGTTCCGGGTGGAATATAGGATGCATATCCTCACCCCGCATTGACGCCGCCAAGCCGTCTCACATAGGCCTTTTGCGAACATCAGGGTACCCACGATGCAGCGTGCCGCTGTCGGCTGGGTAGACACCAGTGCCTCATTTTAGCATCACCCCAATGACCACCAGAGATTGAGAACATTACCCCACATTGCGTTGGCCTAACGAGGTGCAGATTATAAATCGCTGCATCAGTCTACGCACGAAGTTCTCGCCTTGCAATTATACATCTGTGCGTGATCTTGCCAGAGCGACACCCTCGCCAGCCGTGCCCCCTCAGTCACCTTCCAGCAGCATTGCACCATAATACCCATGACACTGCCAGCTTCAGCTGACGACCCAGCTCACTCATTAAGTAGACAATCCACATGCGGCAAACTCAAATTCAATAACTCCGTGATGTCTAGACGAAATCACTATTGATGAGAGTTCCTCACATCCCTACCACATTGCTGTCTCACCCCTTATTGAGCTGAGGGGCATTGAACGTGTTCCACTGACTTGCCACTCACTCCATTTTCCAAATCTCAATAATCGTCCTGACACGTAACGCCCAATTGTAAATCAGTTGCTGCTTTTCTCTCGCCCGCATACCATTAAGCTGTAAGGCGTGCGGATGAGGCCGATGACGGGTGGCACCTTAAAATGCGCACTTCAACCTTGTTTGTATTACACCACAAAAGCGTTACGTAGCAGTCTATATATAGCGCCGCGAAGATATTATGATCAATTAACGCCCTCGCACTATACATCCCCAGCGGTGGTCTGGTGTAGGCAACAATCGCCACCGTTATCAAGATTCGTATAGCCACTGAATTGCAGTAAATGTTGACGTCAAACAAGAATTTTTGTGTATTGCGGGCATTGCTGGTGTTTCAAATTGTGAACAAATACGCTGATGGTTGTACCCCATCTGACTGATTCACGTAGTGAGAATGAAAAAGTGTTAACATGGTGATACGTGATTACATTGCTCCCTCACATCAATCCTTACCAACAACCGCACTACGTATACACGAAGCAGATTACGCTAGACTAGACTGCCGAATTTCGCCACCCAAATGACCACATTCTACCCTATACTTACGCTGATACTGGAACAGCCCAACCAACTAAGGGACCAACATTAACAAGCAAGAACCGATTGGTGTAGTTGATAAACAAGTTACTACATCTGTGATAGTCACTACTTGGAGTAGTAGTTCTCGATATGGATGGTGGACAGCATAGCGCCCCTGACGGTCACGCAGCGGCACTCTGCCCTACCAGGAGCTACCTCTCTGCAACTCAAGACATGAAACCAACCAGAGATAACACATGCACAGCTACAATGGAGTAGTATCATTAGCCCGAAAATGATAAACAACTAGCGAAAAAAATCTGGTGGAGATGGAGACTTGCAATATGAGGATGTCCAAGGAACTGTTGAAGCTCGGAGAGAGGGCGTTCACGTACGAAACAGGATTAGAGATGGTAGTTGTGTGATAGAGTATGTGACTCTCGGATATTATTGCTACGTTGTGAGTGGCCGTTGTTGTCGAGCAGGGTGGATGCCAACACGTGGCCCCCATAGCGTTCGGCAACGGACCGACGTGGAGTCCGCTACCAGAATCAGCGTTAGGCTGCAGCAACTCAAAACCGAGAGCCGGTTCAAGGCACGTAGCCACCTAGCACACTCTAAGATGAGAGTACATACTAATAATAAGTAGGTGGGTAATCGAAGGGGAAGTGTCGTTGGTTAGGTTACCCGATGCTCTCGCCGCATGGGAGATGGGTAGTGTATAAAGCATAAGAAAATAGACATATGACTATCGAAACACGATAACGTGATGATGACAGCCAATGCGATGCATTACTCCCTGGTTGAATTTACAACATACAAAACATAATGTAGACATGAATGTGGGGTAAGCTTCTAGGTCTATATATGACCTGCTGGGCGTGCTGTTCATGTAGTGCGAAGCACCTTATCATGCTACCCTTGGAGGTGTGGTTGGTGGCGGATGCTTGGGTGCTCGCCTAGCTCCTTGGGGAGACGGCTTGGCGGCGTCACGGTGCGGAGTTAGGAGAGGCGTACTCTCTCCCATTCAAAAACATAATGGTGTGAGCTGTTTACCAACTGTGCTCCACCTTGTCATGCTAGTCAGGTTCCGTCCTTGATAGACAATTGCGTTTGCGAAATTCCCCCGCCTCAGGTAGGTGGGATGTTTGTAATCTTTGTTTTCTTGAATGTAGTTTGTAAGGATAGGAGTCATGTACCTCGTTTCAGTGCCATGAGGCACTTAGTTGTCACTCGTTTCAGCTCCTAATCTTGCCACTTTTCCCAATAAGCAAACTTGGCCTTTTGGCCATGCTGTCTTATAGGCAGCGGCGCAGGCCCTGGCTGCCTGGCAATGTGACTGTCCGACTACAGACGGCATGGCGCCTAAGGCCTTGACGGAATGTCCCGAGAACCTTCGAGAGGCGATCGACTGGCTCGTCCAGGTGCGGCACTGTAGCGGGGTTTCAACGCTGTCTGGCGCTCTCTCCGCGTTGTTCGACAATGCTGCTCAGGACGCTGAGAAATCTCTGCCGTCTCTGCTCGACACGGATCGGCCGTCCGCCAGAGATGTGGTCTCCAAACTTCGGGCGTTTCAGAGTACTCTTCCGAAAGACTCTGAGAATCCTAATAAAAACATTATACATAATCTCTGTGCCTCCGCTTGCAGCTTCTTAGGTTATCGGTATCGTGGGACCTACGACGGTTCCGGGATTGTATATGGCAACGCCTCCCGTCTGTGCGATGCCATCCTGGCATTGCTGTATGCCGTGTTCAGTGATGTCTGTGATAACCAGCCTTACGTTGCTGGTAGAAGTGTATTACATGATGTGATTGTGCAGCTGAAATCCCAACTGTGGCGTGGCCACAAGGGGTTTTGTCAAGCCATCCCCAAGGTGGCCACTGGCCTCCAGAGGTACAACGCCGCTGTCGAGGCTTCAAACGAAAGAGTAAAGGAGCCGATTCAAACAGTTTTGGAGTACGTGAAACCAGATGGTGAGTTGTGTAGAGGTATAAACATATTGCAGATAACGGAAACATCTACGTCAGCTGAAGATGAGAAAGCTGTGGAGTCCGCTGTCTCCTTGGTCGAGGGGTGCAAAGAGGTTGCCAGGGTATTGTCAAAAAGTCTCATGGCAGCCAAAGATGCCATTAATGACCTGAACCCCAAGCTGAAAAAGAAGCTTGAGAACGCCAGGAGAAGCTTTTTCAACCACGTCGACTGGCTGAGCAGGTGGTCCAAGAAGGGGCAGAAAAAGATGTTGGACAAGATGATACAGAAAATCAAGAATAGGCTTAAACAGCTTGCAAATGCAGTCAAGGACAAAATTAAACAAGAGGTGCATACGGTTGTCGAGTTGTTGAAGGACCGTGTCAGGGAGGTTAAAATGAAGTTGGAAGGTATTACTGTCAGTCTGGAGGAATATGTCAAGGAACTCGGGCAATGGATGGATGAGGCGAAAGAGTATATTCAAGATGTGAAAAAGTATGTTAATAAGATAATGCAGGAACTTGATGGAGAGAATAGGAAAGCGATTGACAAGGCAGCCGCGGACATTGATAGTGAGCTTAGTGAGAAGGTTGAGGAGTTGAATCAGTGGATTGAGACGGCGGACGCCGCCGTCAATGTGGCTAAGGATAAGGCAGATGATGTATTCAAGAGGTTGGATAAAGATGAGAAATCTGGGACAAAGATTAGTCAAGGGTTTGAGAAGATTAGTGAAGCTAAGGAAAATGTTTCGGAAGTTAGTACCCAACTGCTATCTGTCCACGACGATTTGGTAGGTTGGAAAGATGCAACGCAGGGTGTGATCAGCAAAGCTGCTGGGAAGGCCGGAGAGGTGAGTGGGCAGTTGGATCCTTCACAAAAAGGTGATGGCAATCCAATTGGCAAGAACCTCAAGGATATTGAGACCGCTGAAAAGACTATTTCATCCGCTAATGAACAACTCAAAAGTCAAGTCGATAAGTTGAGTAAGTGGATCACCGAAGCTGATAAAATCCGTGAGCAGGCACAGAAGAAAGCCCAGGAAGTGTACAACAGCTTGGATGTTCATAAGGACCTTAGTGAAAAACTTGGGCAGATTAAAACAGCAAATCAGGAAATAAAAAGTGTTAATAAGGAGCTGAGTGAGGTAGACAAAAATCTGGAAGAGTGGAAGCAGGTGGCCGGGAAAGTGATTCAGGATGTGGTCAAAAAGGCTGAGGATGTATATAAGAAGCTGGATCACGGAGATAAACAGCAGCTGATTAGTCAAGGCATTACGCAGATTAATGCAGCTAAAGATAACGTTGATGGTGTTGCTAAGGGCTTAACATCTGTTAATGAGGATTTGCAGAAGTGGAGAGAGGCGGCAAAGGCTGTGCTTGGCACTGTGATTGATAAGGCTAGTGAGGTGCATAAACAGTTAAATCCAGATGCGCATGATGCATCCCATCCAATTGGCCAAAAAATTAAAGAGATCGGCGACGCTAAACAAGAAATTGATAAGGCCAATCAAACCCTTGGTCAACAAGTTAAGCTTTTGAACACCTGGATTAATGAGGCGGAGAGCATCCGCGCTGCCGCTGAAAGTAAGGCCAAGGAAGCGTACGACAAGTTGAGTGTTCATGAGGAACTTAGCAAGAATGTCAATAGAATTATGGACGCTAGTAAGGCAATTAAAGGTGTTAATAATGCGGTTGAGAAAAAACTCAAGGAGTTGGGAACGTGGAATGAGAAGGCTAAGGAGGTGCTTGACGGGGCTATAATAAAGGCGCAGGAAGTTCATGGTAAGTTGCAAGATGCTGTTGTCGAGAAAATTGATGAAATTGAACAGCATAACAAGGAAATTATTACTGCAAATAATAGCCTTGAAAAAGAAGTGGGCCACCTAGGTAAGTGGAGAGCTGCCGCCGGTAAAGTCATTGATCAGGCCGACGAGAAGTGCGACAAAATTCTGGAGAAAGTGCAAAATGAACATCCCAAGAATTACGATAAAGGCAATAAAACAGTTATCTTCCAACAAGCTGAAGATTTGAAAAATCAGGGTAAAAGGCTTTTGGATGCGGCGAAAAACGCTAAGCAGAGAGTTGAAAAAAATGTCAAATCGGCGTTGGAGGCTGTGAATGAGATGGACTCAGATCTCAAGAAGGATTTGTTTGACGTTAAGACAAAAATTAAGCAGGGGATTACGGAGGTTATTAGTACGTTGCAGGTGAATAAGTTGGGTGAGAGAGTTAGAGAGGATTTAGTTAAGCTGAGGGAGCGGATTGGAAATCTCAAGGGTAAAGTAAATAAAAATGAAAAAAATGGCGGCACTCTTGTTAAAAAAGAGTTGGATGCGCTTGATCAAGCGAAGAACACGCTTACCGAGGAGAGTCGTAAAATTAAGGAGCAGAAGTTGAAGGAGATGGACCAGCGGTTCAACAGTGCAATAAAGGAGTCGCTTAACCAAGAGGTCGAGAAGGTCACTACGGCGATTCAGACTCTGTACGGCAAAATCAATCCAAAGAACGACAGCGCATCAGAGACTGATAAAAAGCAACTTCACAAGATTTTTGAGCATATTAACAACGAAGTTGAGAAGATTAAGGGTAAGGCAGGGAGTAGTGCATCTGATCCAATCGCCAAAGGCCTTGATGGTATTGTATCTAAAACGAAAGGGCTTGTTCGGGGGTTTGGGGACAGGAACAAGAGCGGTCATGGATTTAGTCAGAGAGTCGATGGGTGGATTGGCAATATTCTCGGTATTAATCAGAATACTGGAGGTAAACAGATAAAGGGGATGGAAGCTGTGATATCTTGGATTAAAGAGTATGATAGCAGAGTCAATGAGCGTAACAACGCTTTAAAAGATCAATTCAAACAAAAAATTAAAGAGGCACTTAATGAGCAAATCACAGCCGGCCAGGATAAAATATCATTACGCGACGTGAAAGAAAGCATCGTGGAAAATTTGACGAAGGTCAAAGAGGCTTGTGATACATTTGCAGATGCTTTGGACGCGAAGCTGACGAAGGTGGAAATAGAGAAAACCATCGCTCCGATTGTCCGTAATATTCAGGGTTCATCAGGCGGGGCAGGAACGTCGGGTGGAAATGCCGAACATCTCACCACCGCCGTTAAAACAGCCTTAATTGCGCTCTGCAGGTGCGTTAAACAGGTGGCTTCAGAAATAGATTTCTTGGGGGTACGAATGTTTGGCGGAATTATAGACGAAACCAAGAAGACTGTTGATGGGCTTAATACAAATCTTACCAATGCGGCCAAAACTGGCACCCCCGCAATTGGCACCGCCCAAGCAGTGGACAACGCGATCGATAAAGTAAGGGAGGAAGTTAAGGGGCTTGAACAAAAATTTGAACAGGTCAAAAAGCCAGTTGAAGAAGCAGTCCGAGACCTTGATACCGCCGTTGATACCTTCGACAAGCAAGCTCAGCAGCAGGTCAAGGATGCGGCCGAAGGGGCGATTAAAGCGGCGGCTAAGGAGATAAGTAACAGTGATAATGTGGATCTTGATGAAGCGCTGAGTAAGATGCAGAATTTCCACGAAGCTCACCAGAAAATTAATGATGAGCTTCCAACACAACTTGAAAGCTTACTCAATGAGCACATCGGGAGGGATGGTAAGGTAGGTGGTGGTGATACAGTTTCACTTAAGCACACCTTAAGCTTGGGTGCATATAGAAAGCACATTAAACAAAATGGAGGTGATGAAGGAAAGCTTAAACAAGCGATTGAGAGGATAAGAGACGGTGTCGATGACGCCTTGAAAATGGCCGATCCAAGTGTTAAAAAAACGATTGAAGAACTGACCTTTAACTCTGCGTTTGCTCTAATTGCAAGTGAGCTGTTGGGTATCACCCATTTAGTTAATGGAACAAACTCCTTCGTAGATGGAGGCGAACAAGGCGTAAAAGCGCTTTTGACGGAGCTTCATAAGGGGATCGGTAAAAATAAATTGGCTGACACAGAAAAAGGCCTTGAGGCAATCATAGAGGCTATTAGAGATATGCAAAAAGAGGCGTTTGGTACAAAACCCAAGGCAATTGAGAAAATCGCCACAGATATAAAGGCGCAGGTTGAAGATCTTAAGAAGAAGTTGAAGAGTGGTGATAAAGATCCAATAATCAACGCATTGAAGGATTTGAAGGATGCTGGTCTAGCTAGTGGGCAATGGAACGGCAATGATGGGCGTCAGGTAGATGGTCTTCTGAGAATCTACGAGGACCTTCAAATGCAGAGTGGGAAAGTGCCCGATCAAACCGGAATTATAGGAGAAGCCATTAAAAAAATTAGATGGGAGCTTTTAAAACTCGGATATAAGTTGGACAATCTCTTCACTGATGATGATATCCTAGACAAGTTGAAGGAGTTGCAAAGGAAGATAGGTAAAGACGCACATATAGATGGTGACAACCTTCGAGCAATTTGTAGCATTATTGAGAAGTTGCAAAATGGGCAGCTTACTAGACAACCGACGGTAATCGAGGGAGCACAGGAAGTAATCGCAAAGGAACTAGAGAGACTTCAAGGTGAGTTGAGAAACGGAAACGGCAATGGTGTCATTAACGCAATTGAAAATTTGAGAGATATTGGATTGAGTGAAAATACCTGGGTTAAAGCTGAACACAATAAAGGTCTCCAGTTGATAGAAAACGAACTTAAAGAGCAGCAAGAATCGTTGGCACAACAACCCGGACAATTCAACTCAGGCGTCGAAAAAATTATCACTATGATTGCGAAGCTTAGAAAAGAGCTAATAGATGGCAATAGCGGCAAGGATGGTGTTATCGACGTATTAGTACGCTTGAAGGATAATGGGCTCACTGAAGGCGAGTGGGAAGAGACAGGTATCCATGGTCTTGGACTCATTCAAAAGGAAGTCACAAAGCAGAATAAGAAGTTATCCAACGCAAACAAAATAATAGACAAAGCAACTGACAGTGTACTTTCATATACACAAAGTGTGCTTAAAACTGCTAAACAGAAGTTACGAGATGATATAGCTACTGACGACGTACTGGACAATTTAGAAGAGCTGCAAAAAAAAATTGGTCTCATTGGAAGTAATGATGATGCCACCCTTCGCGGAATATATAAGAAAATTAGTGGGCTGCAAGAAGATGCGTTTACTAATAACCCCAAAGAAATTGAAGAAGCAAAAATCGCCATTAACAAGGAACTTGAAGAGCAGCGGGCGACTTTGCAAAAAAATGTCACTGATCCGCTAAAAGATTTGGTGACCAATGGATTCGGTAAAAGTGACAAATGGAATGGCAATGCCAAGGGCTTTGATAATATTCAAAAGCGCCTTAACACTCAAAATGACACGTTGTCACAACAACCCCAAAACATACAGGATGGAATCAATGAGATAACCGATGAGCTTAAGAGTCTCAGAGCTGTGTTGCAGGGCACTGGCGACGACAATCCCGAAAAAAGAGGCGTGATAAAGAATTTAGAACATTTAAGAACACAGATCGGCAATAAGGACAACAAAGGCCTTAAGAAAATCAAAAGTGAAATTGACTCCCTTAACAAAAACCAAATCCCGGTTATCACCCAGAATCTCAACACCATGTCCACTGAAATCACCAACGCAGCTGGACAATTGGGTTTGAATCTGATTCAGCTGGGTGATCCACATATCGACGTCAAACTCAAAGACATACAAGATGGTTTCGACAACCTCCGACTCACCGATCTGGCCGAGGCCATCAGGTTGTGTGACGATTTCCTTAATAAAGCCGACGAGATGGAAAAGAACACCATCATCGCCCTTTTGAAGCACGTCGACGATGACGTGTACGACGCCATCAAGGACCTCACCAAGGAGGCCCGTACGCTGTACGTGGACTCAGTGAAGGAGGCATTGGAATTGTTTGTCAAAAAAGTGGAGGAGGATTTGGAGCAGCTGCCGAATGAAATAAACAGGGAAAGGTACATAGGCTATAAAGGGTTCATGAAGTACTTGCAAGGATCGCTGACCTCCGATCTAACAGGTGACGAACAGAGCGTCGCAGAATTGTCATCCGCATTCCAGGAGGTCTTCGAGCAAATGGAGAAGTACATAAGGGTTGAGATCACCAGGCTGCACGATGAGCAAAAAAAAGAGCAGAATCCCTCTTTGCCACCGACCGAAGAGCCATACACGCCCAAGCTTAATGATGTTTATGAAGCGCTCACCGCGCTGCTCGCCTACCTTAGAGACAATGATGACGGTGCCGACAAACTCACCGAGCTGGTTGAGAGGCTGACCAAGGCGCTGGGTGATTTCGTACCCTCCGACTTCAAGCACCTGTGCACTCCACTGCTGGATACGGTCTCTCGCGGTCTCACTAAATTTGCCGCTGAGTTTGGCAACACGTACCTATCTACCTACTCCGGTCAGCGGTGCAGGGAGGAGCACTCACACAAGTACGCCAAGGTGTTCCTCAGCCTGATACCTATGACGCACAAAGCGCTTAACAAGTTGATGATGAAATGTGAAGGTGAGTGGAAACATCTTCCCATTAGTATGTTCACTGCTGGCGACAGGGACAACGCGCTTGGCAACTACCTCACCAGGTGCGGCTACAGGGTGTCCAGTTCACGGGGTGAGCAGGATGGCGAATTGAACAACGTGTTTACTGGCGGTGGGATTTACGAGTTGCTATTCACCCCAATTGAGAGTGTGGACATCGAGATGATGATTGACGGTGATCCGATGAAAAACGGAATTAACTTTGTCCAGATCATATCGCTGCTGTACAACCTCTTATGCCGCTACTTCCAGGTCTGCCACATCCCTGTTCCCCCTGAGCCACGATACCCGTGCACAGTCAGGGACATGTTGTCGTGGCTCTCCGGGCTGCAGTATACAATGGTGGCTGACAAGCTACCTGGGCACTGCAAGGCGTTGCTCAACCGCCGATGCCACGATGGCGACACCCCTAACAAGGAGGATCCCATCATGGCCAAGTGCATTGGTGAGCTACCTATTATCATCGCATCAGCCTGTTCACACTCCACCGCCCTGCTCACCGCCATCCAGGGCAACGGCCACGGCTTCGACCTCGCCGCCTACCCGTATTCGGTGGACTTCTCCAACAACCGCGCCAGGCTCCACTACCCGGCTGACCCAGACGCACTGCTTGAAATGCTACGTGATATAACATGCCGTCTAAGTAAAGTGCTCTACTTCCTGTACTCCCAGTGCTGCCGCAGCACCGCCCGGGTCAAGGGGTGGCGGGAGTGCGCGTACGGCAGGCAGGTGCAGTCAAACCACTGGCAGTGTAAACAAATCGGCACTTACCCTAGTACTATCAGCACTACTACTGCTGCAACAACTACCACTTCCTCCACCTCCAATCCCGGCTGCCCTCCCACCTCGCCGCTCCAGTCGTTCCTCTCCGACCACTGCCAAGGTCTACTGCCGCATACCCTAACTGCTGCTGACATGACCATCCAATGTGCCAACTGCGCCGCCAACCAACCTGGCCAGCAGTGCCTCACTCCACTCGGCTTCTGGGACCTTGGCTTCGCCGCCTCCATAAGTGGCACCGGCTGGGATCTCGCCAAGCGCCTCGGAGATATGTGCCGTGACGCCGACTCATGCCTCTTCGTGCTGTGCCGGACTCTGTTCTTGTTGTGTCCCACTGCACCCTCATCACTGGCCGATATGTTCTCATTATTCACGCAGGTATTACGGCGGTGGGACTCTCATGACCGCGTTCAACACCGTGGAGGCACGTACACCGATGCCTCCGATTTCATATCGCATCTCAACACCGACGGCATCGACAGTCTCTTCCCGCTGTGGAAAGAGCTCCACGGCAGCTATGAAAATCACAAGCTTACCAGTGCCATCGCATCACTCGCTGGCCATGACCACATAAGCCACGATGCGCTGTCGAACCTCTTCAACGACTTCACTTGCAAGTCACCCAGTGGATGCGCTCCCTACCTCCAACCCCTAGGACTCCACGCCCGTCACACCTACCCGCAGAAGCACGCGCGGTTATACATCACGTGGATAATGTACATGGCATGGCAGTTCTGGGAGTTGCTATTTGATTTGTTGCAGGCTCTGGACAACATCGACTGCACGGCCTCCGGGTGTGCCACATGCCCCTGTAAACCAGGCATACACGGTGGGAAGGACACCTGCCACTGCCCATCCATCGTCCACTGCGCCGGACCTCTGCCCACACTCTACCGCCACGGATTCACGTATCGCAACGCAAATCTCCTGGTCACCGATAATCGTGCCATGCGCTGCGGAGACCTCAACGCACAACTCAAAAGGGCGCTGCACTCCGACCACTTCACTGAATTGTTCCGGCAAATCGACCAACTCATGTGGCACATCCGGATGCCTTTCTTCTACTGCTTCATCGCACTGTGGTCTCTTGTGGCGCTGTACATACTCCACACTTCCCTGTACCGCATGGACGTCTTACGCATCAGGTCACATCTCCTTACCACCAAGGCCTCACACCTTATTGATGTCAAGGCGCTACTCATCCCGAGCAGAAAAATGCTTTCACTCTACAACGCCAGTTACTTCGACGACGACCCCAACGAGCTGCTCAACTTAAAATAATAATTATCGCAGTTACATAGTACATTGTACATTGTGTTGTTTGATGTGTTTACTGCAGGTTGATGTCATGTCTGTCGGTTAAGATTGTTACTTTCATCGTCAACGTTGCCATCACTGTGTTCTCATGTGTACCCATGACACTAACCAGGCACCCTACCTAGCAGCTGACCTAGTGACTGGCCAAAAGGCTGACTTAACGCCCAACCAAAGCGCTAACCTAAAAATCACGCAAGCTTCTACCTAAATGCTATCCTAAACTTAAATTTGGTCTGCGCGTTTGGAGGTTTGTTGTCCGGTACGTTGAGTTGTGAGTTACTTTTGAGACGTCTACGTCATATCACCGCAGTTCAATGTGAAACTACGTATTTGGCCACCAACGTAGGCGACTGTCGAGTGCCATGTTAGGTGACGTCATGGATGGTTAGTTATATGAGTGGCAGCAAGGTAGTACCATATGCGTCGCTAAGCAACAAGTGATGCCTCTCCTACGTGGTGGCCAGTGGACGGCTTAGTTATGGGACGCTAATTGCAACACTGTAAATGACAAACATGATAATCGTGTGCTGTACGTCTGCTGTACACTACTTGGAACACCAGCATATCGACACAGAGCAGTGACGAAGTGGCGTGGTATGTGATGGATGGAGTTTACTGTGGAACTGGCATGGGTTGCCCTGCATGCCTCTGCTAAGATACCAGCCACATGTGTTACCTTGGCAGCGTCTTTGTTGTGATATCTGCATATTTGTGATGTGACTGGCTGTGCGTTGAATGGCGGTAGCGCGGTTGGTCGGAGCGCCGATGGGAGTTGGTTGGTATCCGGGACTGAGATACACCTTTCATAGTTTGAATGTTGATGGTAAAGGCGGTAGTGGAAGATGTCGGCTGAGTGTAGATGTCGTGGAGGGGACATGAAGTGTCCCGACGACCGTTGTATATGCCGTGTCGAGTGTTGTAAGAGGTGTATGTCAATCGGTGGTGAGTGTTCAAAATGTTTGGAGAACAGCGTATATCGCGGTGATATGTATAATTGTGACCCTGCAATCTGTGAGACCACATGTCAACCAGATTGTGATTGTCCATGTTGTGAGAGTAAACGTGCACGGCGTTCCGCCGTTGTCACCGCTTCCATCATCATCCTCGTAATAATCTTCCTAATACTCATCTTACATTTATGCGCTTTTCACATTCTGCCTTTCCCCCAAGTCCGCGAATACATCGTCCGCAAATTACCGTTTTGCATCGCATTTTATAATTAAGCCCAACACTTTGTAATATCGCACTTAGTTCATTGTATCCAATATAAATGGCACAATGCTGATCTAATATCGTATTACTAAATGGTTCGAAATCGTGCATCGCAGTGTACCCAGCGAGACGTTCACAAATTATATTTAGACGTAGTGACCAATGTGGATCGGTATTCTACACAGGATGGACCACGGTGACTGGACTGACGTTTTTGTTGGACTTCTTGACACGCTCCAGATCCTCCCGCACCTCGGGCTGCCCGTTTTTCACACCGTCGCCGCACATGTCGACACACTAAACAAAATGGTTTACCCGAAGTTTTAATCGTCCCTCTGAGTTTGACCTTTATCGTTGCCCTAATGTCACTCATAACCATTCGTACGTCATTGCCTAACCCACCTAACCATCTTGTAATGTAGCACCCATACGATACAATGCGAACCTCAACGTAGTGGCACCTTATATTGAACAGCCCCCCCGGCACCATACCATAGATAACTACTACTCATGCATACAAAAGTTAGAAAAGATGAATTACGTCCAGGCCACCAAAATGGCACAGGCCACACTGACTCACTCAGCACAACGGCAACGTAACCGAATGGCCTCTTATAAGACTTTACGAATACAGCATTCGACTGCTATATTCACCACTGCCAACATAACATAATACCCCACTTCTACTTTAGCGTGAAGCAAATCACGAACTATAGACATCGAGATTTAGATAATGTAATCTCAGCTGCCCTACAGCATATATCGTGGCCCTCGCAGGGTCACTGTGCTTATGCGAAGTCCTGCCCAGGCTTCGGTGGAACTATGGTGATGAAGGTCATGAGCATATGTATAGCGTCCACCGTGCGATTTTTGTCGGCGTTGCAGTTTTGGTAGGCCGACTCCAAGAGGTCCACCAGGTTGTGTGCCTCAGGTTGTGTCAGAAGAGTTCCCGGTTGGTGGCCATTTTCAACCATGTGCTTGAGCGCCCTGATGTAGTCCACAAGCGCGTTGAAGTATATCTGGTGCGACTCGTTGCGCAAGACATGTGCGACGCTGTCAAAGATGTGATTGCGCCTGGCGTCCATGACGGCCCCGGCGTAGTCGCCTTTTTTAACTAGCACTGAAACGTTAATGCAGTCGAAGAGACTGCTGAGCTCGGCCAAACGCTTGTTTCCAGGCGCCAGACTCTTAACGAGGGAGAAGTAGACACAGAGGTCGTCGCCAGTAACGGCAGTGGCACCCGACTGCTCCGCGTTGTCGTAGAGGTAGCAGCAGCAGGCTTCCAGCACTGAGACACAATTTTCCACGTCTTGAGTGCAGTAGAAGCACTTGAACGCCGCTGCCCAAAGCCCTACATGCGCGGAGTACTGCGCCATCAACTGGATTGCAAGCTTCGCCGCGCTACGTCTTGTGGCGAGCTTGATGAGCTTCTGCAACAGGGGCCCGATCACCAACATTCCGTTGCGCGTGGTAGCGGTACCGATAAAGCACGTGTTAACTGCGTCGTTAAAGTTCTCCGACACTACGTACTTCATGCAAGCAGTAGCCTTCTGCTGTGGCAGTATGGTGGCAATGAGTATCTTGAGCTCCGGCGACACGTTTCTCTTCCTGCTGAATGCGAGTTGGGTGAGATACGGCACCTCCTCCAACTTCCCCGTACCCTCCTCCATGTTCCAGAGTGCGCTTGCGATGTACCTGAGATCATCCGCGCCGAGCAGCCCGGTGTTCTCGAAATACACCAAAAACACCAGGGCCACTGCTTGGACGTTAGGGTCGTGCACTGCGGACATCAGCAGGCGGAGCGCCTCCATCACCCCTCCCACCAGCGCCAGGGAATACGCATACGTAAATACGCGTTCAACAACATTCGCGTCGGTCGCCTTGATGGTGTTGACCTCCTGCGTCAAATTGTGACACAGCGTCGCAGCCGACATGCTGAGGGACGTGGACGACCCGGCCAAGATGATGTGAATCTGGTACCAAAGATAGTCCTCCTTAGTGTGCAACGAATCCGCATCACAGGGCAAGTAGTAGTCCGGATAGATAATGCTGAGCAGCAACAGTGCATAGAAGTTGCTTCCCTTCCCCAATAGAGTGATGCTGTTGGCCTGTTTCGTTGGGAAATACTCCGCTGTGAACTTGCCGAGCAGCACCTGCTTGTTGGCATCCGGTTCCTTGTCCTGCATCACGCCAATCAGCAACTGGCAGATGTCTGTGTACATTGGAGGGTACCGCTCGGATTCCATCCCGGGAGGTAGCTCGTAGCGGCCATTTTTGCCGATCAAAATGCGCAACCCCTCCTCGGAGCCAGCGCGGAATAGCAGGTATGCGATAAAGAAGTAGTACTCACTATTCTGCGGCTTTGCTCCGGAGCTTATATGAGCAGTCTGGCTGGGGAATATGAGCTGGGCGCACTCCACGCACATCTTGAGTATCTCCTGGGGCTTCTGGTGCGGCGCTGCGATCAGGGCGTCCATGAAAATCCCCTTGGTGTTGAGGATTGCAAGGTGCAAACTCCCCCACGCATGCTTCTGCAGGTGCTTGAGTGCCACTCTTAGATACGATTTCATGAAGTCCGGCTTCTTGCCGTCCCCCAGGCGTGCGATGTCGAGCATGAATGAGATGAAGTTGTGCGCATTTGCGTCGCATTTGCGGAGCAGCGGAATCATGTTGTCCACAAATATACGCCTAGCCTCCTCGGATATGCTTGCGGTGTTGTGCGCGTGGCGATCGAGCCAGCTCAGCAGCATTTCAAGTTCGTGCGACATGACGATATCCGGGGCCTCGCGTGCCGGCTCTGCTTTGCTCTGCGCAGGAGTCTCCCCATTTCTGTCGTGCTTGTCGCGAATCCTTGCGCTGCTCCCCGATGAGCGCAGTCGGTTCATCAGGCTTTCAACGACAGCCGCCTTGTCACGCTCCCACAGCTGCAGGTCCTTGTCGCACCATTGTGTGCCTTCCTCATCGACAATGCCGTCATCCAAGTCGACTACGTAACCAGTTTTCTCCTTATCATGCCTTCCAGACGGTTGTCCAGCCGACTCAGGGGCAAAAGCTTCGTCAGCCCCTGCTGCGTTGGCCCACTCCTTGGATAGCTTGAAGATGTTGACCACCGACGTATGCTGTATGCCAGCATCGAGCGGCGCCAGCGCTGACGCTGATGCCGTAAGCATATGCCAATCCATTTCGTGTATGATCAATTGGTAAACTCCTAGGATTCGCCTGGCGTTTGTCGCTGGGCTGTGTACAGCGCTTCTCCAGAGCAGCGCCCGCTTCCGCCGTTCAAAGCTTCAGAACCGATTCTATCACCGGTATACGCCCACTTCGGCGGTCAGTACAGCGTCATTTTTGACGGCCGGTACGTGCATCCAAATGTCGCGTCGCGTGATCGTCCCAATTCCCGGTTCTGGAGCTCGAAGGCTAGAGCGAATCTAGTCTCCTCCTGACTCCCAACGACCAGGCTGTTTTTAGTCTAACCCTATCGGTGTTAGACTTTGGGTTAACCCCCGCGGCGTTTGTGTAAACTTCCACGATCACCCACAATCGCCCTCCGGCAGCGGCGGGCCGCGTTCGTCCGCAGCCTCTGCCGCATATGCGACGTAATTCATCACATACGTGCACTTGAGTTAAAATTGAGGGATAATGTCAGCATCGGGAAGTCCGATGTATGCTTTTGCCGGAGCAGGCTGAGGGGCGTCCTTCCACGCCCTTGGAGATGTGTTCAACATTTGCGGAGTAGGCTGTCGCGACCGCTTAGGAACATTTATGCGAGAGGCATAGTATCTAGCGCGTGGCTATGTGTGAAGGCTCTTATTTCAAGCGCTATCACGTTTGATTTGCCGTTGAAGCTGCTCCTTACTTGCAGTTAGGTGTGTCTTCTATCGCGACGGCGTTAGCTGCCGATCAAGCTACAAGGCGCGTCGGAATGTGAATCTGGTTCCCTGCATAATGGATTCGCTGACCTCTTACGATAGCGACGATGGCGCTCCGCCCGGTGACACGGCGCCTACCACACTCACGCCCGCGCCATCAGCAGGGAAGGGGAAACAAGGCTCCAGCGCGACCAATAGCGCGTACAAAGGGATCAATAATGGACAGCAACCGGGAGGAGACGGTCTAATTACTAGTAACCCGGTCCACCAGCACTTTTTGGCCTTTGGTAGCGGCCGCTCGACACCGCAGTCCAGTGTGACCCAAAGCTCCGATCCATCCTCTACCACCAATCGCAACCCATACACCCCTTCAAGCCAAACAGTAAACCATGGATCCACAGCCGCACAAGCACCTTCGGCTTCCGAATCAACCAAATCGCAACCTACGCCCAGCTTTGCCAACGTCAATACCATGGACACCGAGGCCCTAGAAGGAGCCGGCTCTCTGAGCTCTCGGATTCACGCCTCATATCACCGCTCAAACCTAGCGAAGTCCAACGACATTAGCACGGAGAGGCCGGTGCGCTATGGCGGCAAGTACAAACCTTCCACGGAGGAGAGCTCCTCCCTTGCCGTGTTGCCGGATGGTCGCATGGGTGTGGTGTCGGTTCAATTTGGGTCTCGCAACAACGCTACTGGGCTCGTGAGTGTTAGCGGCGCAGATGCCGACGCTGGAGCGGCGATTACCGAGCCCGAGGTGGTTGCGCGTAAGATGCAAAGCATGGAGGCTAACGCCACAGCTCTGATGAAGAGCCGGCTGAGGGAGCACACTAGGAATGCACAGGACATGGTGTTGTTAAACTACCCCGTTGACCACCCGTACCACCAGAGCATTTCGGTGATTACGCAGAAGGCCCTCGAGAGCTACAATAAGGCTAATAGGAACCCAATGGCGCCGGAAGCCGAGTCCGTCAGCGGCGTGTTTGTCACTCCCTCCGGCGTCACCGAGAAAACGTATGTGGACGAGGTCAGCTTTGATGACCAGTTGCGTGAAGGCGACCGGCAAGTGTCCCTCGCCCACCAAAGTGACGGCGACGCTAAGCGGCGTCGGCGTCTGACTGAAAAGGAGGTTGAAGAAGAGGGAGTGTTCGGACCGTGGCGACCGTACGAAGAGACCGTTCAACCAGCTGCCGATGTCGCTCCCAAGGAAGAGGGCAAGCCTGAGGAGGAGAAGCCCAAGTTACCGGTGTTCGAGACGAACACGCACAAGATGGCCCACGTCGGCATGGCCTTTCCGAGCTGCACCCCTGATGTTGCTCTAGGCCGTAACGAAATCGTGGTCGAGGATGGAAAATCGGAAACGCGGTACGATGGCGTGGTCGTCTCGACGTTCCACCGCACGGTCGATCCGAGTTCGCCCCCCTCACGTCCGTGGGTGCTTCCTCCGAAGAACTTAAAAATGGTGGACCCTGAAGAATACAAGTCGTTCCTGCCTAAGAAAGAGGTGTACACGTACACCGGCCACACGATGGCCGTGCAGGCCATCAGGTACATCCCTCGCACCGGGCACTGCCTGCTGTCCGCCTCCATGGACGGCTTCGTGAAGATATGGGACGCGAACAACAATAGGCGTTGTATGCGCACCTTCAAGGGCCACTGCAAAGGCGTGCGTGATATAGCGTTCGCGAACGCGTATGGCACCAAGTTTTACAGCTGCGGTTACGACTCCTCGGTTATCCTGTGGGACACCGAGTACGGCAAGGTGCTTGGCGTCTACGCGCAGGAAGCCCTGCCGTACTGCGTGACCGTCTACCCCAAGGACGAGGGCATATTCATCGTCGGTGGCGCGAATCGCAAGGCGTGCCAGTATGACGCCCGTACCGGTAAGGTGTCGCTGGAGTACAGCGCGCACATGTCGAACGTGAGCACCGCCACCTTCTTCAACGACGACCGCAAGCTGATGACCACCGGTGACGACCGTCGTATAGTCATATGGGAGTACAACCTGCCGGTGCCCGTGAAGCAGCTGGCGGACCCGTCGATGCACAGCATGCCCGCGGTGGTGATGCACCCGAGCGACAAGTTCATGCTCGCTCAGGCGATGAGCAACCAGATTCTGGTGTACGAGTCGTCCCATTCGCGCTTCCGCTTCTTCGGCGGCAAGCGGTTCAAGGGCCACATCTGCAGCGGCTACGCCATCCGGCCGACGTGTTCGCCTGACGGCCGCTACGTGGCGAGTGGCGACGTGCGCGGCCGTGTCTTTTTGTGGGACTGGAGGACCTGCCGCAACCTGGTGACGCTTCCGGGTCACAAGTCTGTGACCATGGACTGCCAATGGCATCCTCTGCAGCCTTCACGTCTGGCCACGTGCTCTTGGGACGGTACGATCAAGCTGTGGGACTGACCGGCTGCACAGCGCCTCCATCAAGTCTATGTTGGACACCGTCATAAATGCTGTATATATACATCGCAACACACTGAACTGCCGCGTTCTACACCGCATATCGGCCGCAGTCGCCCTTGGCGCGTGTTTGTAGGTCGCGCCGCCAGGGGCCGCCTTCCGCGGCACCGAGGGCCCTAGGGCACCATCTCGCCACATACAGCAAATTAATAACCGCCAATGGCGCCCGGTAATCGCAAGAAGCTGCCGCAGCGCAAAGCCGGGAGCGCGGGCAGCATCCACGATGTCTACGCTCGTGCGCTGCGGCTGTCGTCCGGGGCACCGGCGCAGGAGATTCCCGAGATTCCTAGCGCCAGCGAAACCCACGAAGACGCCGATGAGGTTGAGTGCGTTCAGCCGTCGCCTCCGACGGACCGCCCCGCATCGGCCGACAGCAAAGTGAAGCTGTTCATGTGGGACTTCAACCAGTGCGACCAGAAACGCTGCACCGGCCGGAAGCTGCTTCGTATGAAGCTGATACATCCGTTGAGGATCGGGCAGTCGTTCGCCGGCGTGGTGTTGAGCCCGTTCGGCCGCAGCAAGCTGTCGTTGGAGGACCTGGAGATCGTGCGCACCCGCGGATTGGCGGTCATCGACTGCTCCTGGAACAAGGTCGACACCGTCAACCAGGGCCAACTGAGCGTCAGTAAGTTGCTTTACTGTTTTATTAACTTAGATGTGCGTTTTATGCGTCTGGCAGTTGAACCGTTCGTGTTTAGCCCCGTCAAGTGTCCAATGCTTCTACAGAGCATGCGCGCCTGCTCCCCTTCCTCATCGCCGCCAACCCAACTCACTACGGGCGCCCCTTCGAGCTGTCTTGCGTGGAGGCGCTGGCCGCCGGCTTGCACATCCTAGGTGAGTCGCCACCACTCCGTGCCTCACCAACCAGCAGGCATGGGGAACGAAGCCACACGCATCCTGGCCCCTTTCGGCTGGGGGCGCAACTTCCTGGAGATAAACGCGTCAAACCTGGAGCTGTACGGCTCCCAGGGCCACACCAGCGCCGACATGGAGTCACTTGAGCAGCGTTTCTTGTCGAGCGTAGCGGCGGAGAACGAGGAGCGCCGTGCTGCGCGTCGTCAGCTCGACTACCAGGACATCGGCGCCGAGGCGCCTACTTAATGTTAGTCCAATCGAAGTTTTGGTACTGGTTGCGTAGCCAGCTGAGCGCCTGCTTGTAAGTGTCTGGCTTCCTGAATGCGCGTGCCATGGCGTCCATCCTGAGCACGCCGGCAATGACCTCTCTGGCGAATGACATTTGCACCCTGCTGGCGTCCTCCACGACGCAGGCGATGCCGTCGCCGGAGAGCGAGTAGTCCACGTGCACGAAGTCGAACCCCCTGGGTATATGCTCGCGAACGCCGGTCTTTCCCTTGACCTCGAGTACCTTCTTGTTCCTCGACCACTCTGGGACCAGGTCGCCGATGGCCTTGCGAAAGAAGCTCTTGGCCTCGTCGAGCGCCTCCGCCGGTATCGGGAAGCAGTCGATACGGCAGTGCTGGTGCCGCCGCGTGCCGGAGTCCTCCTTGTTCCGCAGGTACGGGTCGCGCAGCGAGAGCTCGACGAACACGACGGCCTTGCCCTGCTCGTCGAACATGCGCACCAGCGTTTTCTGGTAGTTGCGTATCTCGGTGTAGGCGTTGTCGTCGAGGTACAGCGTGCTCTGCATGTGCTGCTTTGGCGCCAGCACGAGCTGGTCGTGCAGTATGGCGTGCCGCTGCTGCTCCATCGCCAGGAAGGCCGCTGTTGATTGCGATAGGCGCTGCTCCCGCTGCACTCCCGAGGCGCACAAGGGGCATCCGCCCTCAGCGGCGCCCATGTGGCTCCTAGGCGGGGCATCACGTAGGTCCAGTGGCTTGAATTTGGATATCTGTCTAAACTGGCAGGGCCCGATGTCGAAGCCTTCCGCGTCCTCCCTCACCAAAATCCGGCGCCTCAGGGCGGCTGCTGCCTCGTGGTTGGCCTGGTAGAGCGCCTCGTCGACCTTAAACTGGTAGGGAGCCATGCCGCGGCCCCTGTGCCCAGGGCGGTCCGAGGGACCGTCGCGCCGCGGGTTTCCCCGGTGGCGCTTAGCCCCGTAGCCCATCTCCGAGCTCGCGGACTGCACAATCTAATTTTTATCACCCGCTTCTATGTGTTACAGAACGCGATACGCCGCAAAATTCAAACAAGAGTCTGGTCGGCCGGTGTAGGCGTGGCGACGTAGCCGACGGAGCAGGAGAGCCGGTTATAGGCGAGCTGCACCTGCGCTTCCGACTGCTCCAGCGCGGCGAACTGGTATAGCGCCGGTTCGAGTCGGGCGTTGGTAACCTGGGGGCTGAGCCGTATGCCGTGGCCGTCTGAGTCGCGGATGTCGCTCGGGCTGTCGTGGATGAGCTCGAAGGTCTGTACGCCGAGCACCACCCCATGCAGGCACGTGAACAGCATCTGCTGGTGGTCGCAGGTGACGCTGAGCACGCGCTTGGCGATGTTCACCGGGGTGGGCACTGCAATTGAGCACGACTTGGCCAGATGCGAATCCACCTTGACCAGCGACCTTCGCGGGCGCCTCCTCTCCGGGTGCTCCAACATCTCGCAGAAAGCGTTGACGAGCAGCGCCGTGTTGGGCAGCGGCTCCTTGAAGTGCTTCGAGAAGCAGCGCAGGTGCCCCCATGCCAGGACCTGCTGCCCGAGGGCACCTCCTTCGGTAACCTTGTCCACGACGGCGCATATCATGCGGCCGTTGGTACACACCGAGTGTATGTTTCCGCGCAGGTTGTAGCACTCAGCAAATGCCGCACTGCCTCCCAGCACGCGTAGCACGTAGCGCAGCTCGGCCGTGTACAGCACGGTCATAGTGCCGCCGCACGCCACCGCCACTATGCGCTGCCGTTGTATAGCCTGGCAGTGCGCCTTGATGTCCTCGGGCGCGTATATTGCGTACCCGAACGCCCGTCCGAACACGAAGTACTCGCCGACGGAGACCCGCACAACCGAGTGCTCCTCGCCGCACCATGCCCCAGTCACCTCGCGCAACGGCAGCATCGTCGGCGACCAGACGTACGTGAGCCTGTGGCCCTGGCCACACTGCCCGTGCACGTTTGTGCCCCAGCTGTACACTCTCCCGCTGCGATCCAGCGCCAATGAGAATTCGTTGCCGCAAGCAATCGACGTGATCTCCACTCGCGGTACCAACACCATCTGCGGCCGCCCCAAACCGACGAGCTCCGTGGTATCCCATGTGTAGAATTCCAGGGGCTTTGGCAGGTACTGCGTATGCAGCCTCTTCGGTTTTCCGCCCGTGGATCCCGTTCCTGGCCTGTTTCCAGCCGTCCGTGGATGCGGGGCCGTTTCCGCCTCCAAAACCGCGGCCCCTCCCCATGAGTAGAGCGCTGTACTGCCGCCTTGGGTGTACGATACCAGCATCAGACTGTGGTACGCTCCCACCGCGAACTGCAGGCCGACGATGCGCGGGCATTCTGCGTTCCCGGTGTCGATAAACGTGAGCTGCATCTGAATCAAGTAATCCAGTATCCCGCTCGCTTCTGCGGCCCACGAACGCGGGTAAACGTGCCGCAGGTCGTGGTACGCGCGGAAGTGGAAGAGCGTCATGCCGACCGCGTTGCAAAGCTCGCGCAGGGGCGCTGCGGCCGCGTACTCCCTCATGTTGAGGTAGTACAAGGCGTTGCCCGACAGCGGCGCAACGCCGGGAGGTCTAACGCCGCGCCACCAACGCTGTATCGTAGTGGCGGCCTTGACCTTCTCGAGGTACTTTATGCGCGCCACCTTGGTCATCCCCAGCGCCTGCACCTTCTCGATGGCCGAGCGCAGGTGCAGGTACTGCTTGCGCACGAAGTACATCCGGATCATGTTCTGCACCTTTGTGAACCCTGGGGGCAGGTTGGTCTGCATCATGATGAGCTTCTTCATCTGCATCGTGGTGGAGTTGTATCGCTTGCGCTCCTTGACGAACTTGAGGTGGTCCCCCAGGCTGAGGAGCTTCGACCCCTTCCGCACGACGGAGAGAAGCGCGAGTTTGAGTCCCGTGAGCACCTCGTACTGTCGCCTCGCACGGTACCCGCGGTACGCAGCTTGGATAGCCGTCGCCGCTATGTCGCGCGTGGGTTTCTGCTGTACCAGCTTGGCGGTTGCCAGGAACCTCCTGATGGCGGACTGGACCAGTGCGGCCCCGAAGTCCTCCAGCTGTTCGACGCGCATCTGGTCGTACCGTTTCCGCTGCACCCTGCCGCGCCAGCACGCCTGGATGTAGGCTGCAGCGGCGTGTTGTATGTGGTGGTACTCCTTCTCGTGGTACCGCTTCTCCATAGAGTGCAGGAGTTGCAGCGTTTTCTGCGATGAGGAGAGCAGGCTCACCTTGAGGTGGTACAGGACCACGCATAGCCCTATGAAATCCGTGCTGAGAGCGCGGGCCTTCGCCCGGGTATGCACGTGCTCCTGGAACAGCCGCTCCCTCACGCGCGCCTGTATGCGTACCACGGTTCGGGCGAGCTTCTCCTTGAGTCTGATGACGTTGTATCCGAACCACCAGCGCTGTATCAGCTTCACGCTGCCCATCACCTCGGTCAGGTACGTGAATGCGCGTGCCAGTATCTTGACGCACAGCGCCCGCCTCAAGGTGACGGTCTTCTCCGAGATCTTGTACGCCGAGGTCGGCACGTTCAAGGCGTGCAGCAGGAGCATGAGCGTGACCTTGTCATCCATGAGCGGTATATTGCGGTGCGCCGAACAGTGCAACGCGACGTAGGCCAGCGGGAGGAACGCGTTCAGCGCAGCCGATATGTCAAGCGTCACCTGCGACTGGTCGCGCTGCGTCACGCATATCTTCAGCATGGGCACGTTAGTCGACAGCGCCCGCTCAAGCAGCGTCATGTCGCCCTCGTCTTCGTGTTCCGCTTGGTGGTCGTCCGCCGCCTCAGGCCGATCCCCCTTGTGCTGTCCATCTTCGTCGGGAGAGCGCCTTGCGCTGTCCGATTGGTTGGCGTGCTGATCGAAAGTGTGATCCACGCCAACCCTGGCACGTACCTTACTGTAAAGCTTGCGAGCTAGTGTTGGGCTGGTGCATACGATGAAGTGTGACTCATCGCCGTCTGCGATGGTCGTGTCGAGGAACGTCATGTAGCTGAGTGCGCCGGCACACGCCCCCGACACGTTGTGTAACGACCTTTTGGAGACGAGCAGGTCGATGATGAACTTGTTCTTGGAATAGGCGAACAGCCTCAAGACGCGGCTCGGGATCGTGAACATCTGGGCCTCCTCTTGCGCGATTGACGAGATGTCGTAATTCACCTTGTGCCACGAATGCTCCACTGCACAAGCGTCATTGGGCTCTTCATCACGCACGACGTACCTGTTGCCACATTCGCGGCTTGCCATGAGCTTTTGTTGCCTTTCCCGTTGGCCTTATCATGCGCAATCACCACCACCTTCCCGAGCAGACCCGTGACTCCACTCAATGCGGCCACCGCCTTCCGGCTCCTGCGCGCCATATCCAGGTCGCCGTCCGAGGCGTTGCTACGTTGCATGGCTGCAGTGATGAGCTTGTCCACAAAGACCTCCTCGGACGCCCGCCTGGCCAGCTCAAGGTCGCAGTGCTTGTCCACGTGCAGCGACTGGGGAAAGCTCCCGGCGTTGCAGTGGATCGATATTGTTGTCTGCACTGCGGATCCGCGCTTCAGGTCCAGGAAACTGTTTATTTTCCGGTAGATGGCGACCTTCAAGCGCACGAAGAGTGCGGACGACAGGTTGTCTAGTTGAGCCATGCTCTCCGACGAGAGCAGCTCTAGTCTGAAGAGCTGCTCTTGTGACCCCAGCATCTTGGCCGGCACCCTAAAAAACCCTATATCGAGCACATCCGCAGCGAACACGAGAATATCCTTCGGGTTGATGACGCCATCACCGTCCTGCGAGGCCCGCCCGGTGGCGGTGCGGGAGGATGCGTTTGGATCGTCGCTCCTGATGCTCATCCGACCAGAACCACCTCCGCTATCCTTTGCACTCAGGTCGGTCCGGTGACTGTTCACCTGTGAGACCGACCTACTGGAGCCCGACTGCGGGTCTCTCTCGTAGTTGTCACGCAACAGCGTGCAAGTGTCGAAAAGCAGCACCGCCGCCAGCACCTGCATGATCGACTGTACCTCGTCTGCGCTGAACCCAATTTTCAACAGTATGCGTATGGCGCGTTCCAGCGTCTTGAGATGCCAGTCATGGTGCGATTCCTCATGCACGGGCAGCATCTGCAGTATGAGCTTCGCGTCTCTGGCCGTGAGCTTGCACGTCGCCAACCACCGCCGCAAGTTGCTTTGGATGCTGCCGCGCAGCAGTGCGTAGAAAATTGTGGGCGGCCTCACCACAACGTCGCGAAGCGCTGCGTCTTCCGTCCTGCTGGCCAGGTAGCTCCTGAACCTCGACGACACCGCGGTGCTGCGAAACCGTTGGGCGACAGTGCTATGCGCACTCACCATGAGATATCAGTGGCCATATTTGGCACCACGCTAATCGACGTCATTTTGTGGTCACTGTCGAAATTCAGCTTGTAGGTCATCTGCGTGTTGCGGTAGACGCTGTCATGCGATGCGTAGTCGCCGAACATCGCCAGCAGGTCGTTTACGTCCGTGATGTGCTCAGTCATGGCTCCAGATGGCTGCACATTCATTTAACGCCTTGTATGCAACAAGTAGTGAAACCGGAATGCAATCGCGCGTTCACTGACACCGTACCAGGTGACATGCTTAACAAAGCGGACACCCCAAAAGGGAACGTGATAACAATGCCACTCAACCACAGCCACCACCGTCAACACTTATATAACTGCTGTGGAAGTCACAACTGATTGCTGTGGCACCACAGGGGAAATATGGCTTGTGCATCGAAACTAACCTCGAGACCGATAACGTGGGCACTTTGCGATAAGTATTCTACAGCGTGTTTCGCGACGTCCATCTGCCCGAAGGAGCTGTCGCCATACACAAAGACATTGCAGTTGCGTCTCTGGTTCTGTGGGTCCGCCGCGTCGAAGCGCCGCTTCGGCGCAGAGCCGGCGTGGTCGCTCAGCAACCCATACCCTCGCCCCATGGGTCGCGACTGGGAGGCCACGGTCAGATGCAATATCTCGTTGAGAAGCCCGAAGAGGTGCGGCTCCGCATCGCCGGCCTTGAACAGGTGCTTCTCGTACTCCCTGCGCATGTCCCGCTGCCGTGAGGGCATGAGGTAGAAGAGCACGTTTCCGAAGTACGAGAAGTAGTGCCCCCTCCTGTACCTCCGGTATATGTGCTCCACCACCTTCCGTGGCGCGAGCCCGTCCACGTAGTAGAAATCTTCGAGCGCGGCGATCCCACTTCAAGGGCATTAGGAGCTCATTGCAACGACTTACTCTTCCGTGTTGGCTCCCTCTGCGCCGTTTGACTCACGGGGCTCGTTATGGCTGCCGCTGGAGCCGCCATCGGTGCTGATCATCAGGTTACAGGCAGCCCGGTGGTCTGCCCTGATGTCTCAACCACTCTGCGAAACTACACCCTGATGGCCTAATGGCCCCCGAAACGGACACATCAACTTCCGCTTACGATGCTGGCGGCAATCCGAGCGTGTACCTCCACACCGCGCCTATTAACAGTCATTGTCTGCCATTGCATCCTGGTAACGACGTCGGAGCCATCGCAGCCGGCAACACACCGCCGAAAAATCGACCCAGGTATCTCGCGAGGACCTTCAGCGCCGCCTTCTCGCCATGTACACCATACTTCCAGACAGGCTAAGGGTGTACCGCGGCTCTCTACACGGCACCGATGACGCGGTGCCTACACATCTCGTTCGTCACAGACGCACGCGATAAGGCGGTATATCACTTGACTCAAATAGATGATCCGTCTGCAGTCGCACCGCGCTGAGCTTTCGTCGTATGAGCTTCTTCCTTACAGCACGGCCTGCCGTCACGCCGCGTGGAGTGCAGGCTCAGCCGGTGACGCATCACTTTTTTGCGACTTGTACATCTGCGTTTTTTTGCAAAATGTCCGACAAATCGTCTTCGTCTTCTTCTTCTTCGCCTGCATCCTCCGACATCGAGGTGGATGAGCCCGTGGATGTGCAGGCTTGCGTCGCCGAGGCTACCTCGCTGAAGGAGCAGGGCAATGCCGCGTTCAAAGCGGCCGACTACGACACGGCCGCCGAGGCATATCAGGTGTGTGCGTATACGCGATGATCTCACGACTGTACAGAAAGCCGTTGATCGCCTCCGCAAGTTGCCGTCCGACGTGACGGAGCACGACGGCATGAAGAGCGTCCTGTACTCCAACCTGAGTGCGTCTTACCTCGGCATGGCCAACCACGAGAAGGCCATATCCGCGGCTGAGGACGCGCTGAGATGGGACCCGGGGAACAAGAAGGCCCAGTACCGCCGCGCCCTGGCAAGGTTCAACTTCGGTTACCTCGACGAGGCGAAGAGCGAGTGCCAGGCGATGATCGCCGAGGACTCCGGCAACAGCAACGCGCGTATGCTGCTGGCTAAGATCGTCGAGCGCCAGAAGCACCTCCGCGAGCAGCAGAAGAAGGCGTTCGGCGGCCTGTTCAACAAGACTGGCGGGCTGTACGTGGACCGCACGGAGGAGATGCAGCAGCGCAAGCAGCGCCGCTTCGAGGACTTCAATCGCGAGCGCCGCGAAAAGGGCGAGGATGAGCTCGACTTCGAGGCGTGGGAGCGCAAGGAGGAGGAGGAAGAGCAGAAGCGCGAAGCCGAGCGCATCGAGAAGGTGAAGGCCGAGGAGGAGAAAAAGCGCAACGAGGCCAATGGCGACGATAAGAAGCGCAACGGCGCGCAAGCTCCCGAGGAGCCCAAGAGTCCCACCGCTGCTTCGGCCGCCGCCAAGAAGCCGAAGCAGGAGGAGTCCGACATGGACGAGGAGGACCAGAAGATCATCCAGGAGACTAAAAAGATGGGTGAGTGCCGTGTGCCGCTGATCGTGACCGGTGTCGCAGGCTACTGCTATTTCGGCAAAAACAAGCCCGAGGGCAACCTTACCAGCAGCAGGGTGCCTCAGAAGATAGAGACGGACGCATCGGTATGTTCAATTGCGGCACATCCCTTTCAATTGCCGGTGCAGTCGACGGACACGGTGTCGCGTTCGCTTTCGTCGTGGAACTCCAAGGGCACCACCTACGAGGAGAAAGGTTCGTTATGCGTGTGATGCGCGTGTTTAGCGGGAGTGCGATGGGCCCTGTTGCCTACCACCCCGTGGTACAACGGCAGCAATTACGTCTATTTCTACGTTTGTGGCAGTGACACCGCCGTGCAGATATGTCATCGTGGTGTCGCAAGGCGATCAGCGACAGCCTGAAGGCCGCCCGCTACGAGAACGACCCGTCGCTGCGCGACCCCAGCGTCAACGTCATGGAGATGCTGAGCAACGTTGGTTTCCCTAGCTGCGGCGCCATGTACCGCAGATAAACATCGACAAGCTTGAGGACTCTGCGAACCTGGAGAAGTTGGAGAAGCTGGCGATGATGATCCACAAGAGCAGCATCAGGGTCACCTCTGTGGCCGACCTCGAGTGTGATGCGCAGATCGCGCTGATCAGGGCCACTCGCCGCTACATGTTCGACTTCAGCTGCGCGCTGAAGTTCGAGGCGTCGATTGACACCGCGTTCGGTTCCGGCTACTCGAGCGACGACGAGTCGAAGGCTTCCGTTTACCGCGGTTCGTTGCGCCGTCGTCGCTGCCACGTCAATGCCTCGCAGGTACGCTCTTGCTGACCGAGATTTCTAGCGCCATGGAAAAGGGCAAGACCTACAGCGACTACATGCGCGTGTCCTTCGAGGACGAGCCTAAGCCCGAGCACGCGGAGCTGATGCGCTGCATGATGGACAAGTTCAAGACTTCCGTGTGCGAGCGTATCGACGCTTTCCTGGATGCGTACCAGCAGCAGTGAAATCCCCGTCCCGCGGCCGTGGAGAGCGGTGGTGTTATTGTGTGGTCTGCATGGCGACGACGGCAGCAACGTCCGCGCAGCCTTCTGGTGTGTGCGTCACTACCATATCTACTGAGCGCCGCAACTCGACTTCCGAACACATATAAATATATAAATTGCGAGGTTCTACTAGTGTGCACCACGCCTACATCTGTGAGCGCTGCAGCTGGCGAGGCGTGTGCCGTGGTGTCTATTGATGGCGTTCTTCAGAAACCATTTCGTCCAAGCGCCCGCAGCCCATCACCGCGAACACCGTAATATTATGGCGGCCGAGCAAGACACGCGGGCGGAGAGAGCGAACTCCTCGTCATTTGGCGAGGCAAGGTCCGCGCAACATCGCCGGTTTACCGTGAAGCACAAGCTGTACCGTTCTTCGTGCAAGCACAATGCGTCTCTTCGGCTGCTGAAGCTCGACTTCCTGGCGTACCACCTGCTCCTGAGGCAGCCGTGGCTGGTTGCGGCGACCAAGCAGATCCCGGATGACGGCTCGCTGTCGGTGCCGGGCACGCTCGACGGCGTGATGCCCAAGCGTACCCGCCGCAGGCGTCTCATCATGACTCGCCCGGATGGCCGCGCCCGAGCTCACATCCGGCGTTACGTGGGTGCAAACCTGCCCGACTCCGTGCATGCCCTGGGCTCCGACGGCGAGCCTGCCGGTCCGACGTCGCACCTGCGCCGCTGCCATGCGCACTTTTTCCTGGATGCCTATCTCAAGTCGGTTCTACAGAATGGCGGCATGCCCAAGGCGGCGTACTTCGGCGTGTTCGCGTTCGTGGAGAGGCGTTTGATGCTGTACTTCGGCGGTCAGCTGCCTGACGTCTTCACTTCGGGGGCCTGTGCGCACCCGGGGGAGTCCGCAGCCGAGGAGGATCTGACGTTGCAGCAGCTGGCGACGTACGTGCAGGGCACGGAAAACATGCTGCACACTCTCTCCGGTAAGCCTGGAATTTACGTGCACCTGCTGTTCATCGCCATGCTGATCCTGTTGCGCAACCTGCGCCGCACCCTGCGTCGTCACCCGCCTACGGCCATGCTCATCGAGTTCACGCTGCTATGCGCGGAGGCCCTGCATTGCACCCACGAGTACGTGCACCGGGTCTGCATCGCCCACTACATGGAGTTTGCGCATCGGCCGGGGGTCACAGTGCCGGCTCTCCCCGCCTCAAAGGCAGTAAGTTCGAACACTCCTGACACCGTGGATCCGGACGTTTCCGCTCCAACGGGCGATGGGGAGAAGGCGGAAGAATCTCGCGATCATCCGCCACATTTGCAAAACAACAGCCCCGCCAGATGCTGGGAAGCGCCGCCCCATCGTGACGAGGAGTTCAAGCGCAACAGGAACCTGCTCATTACCTTCCGCGACGCGTGCATGAATTTCAAGCAGGCGCTCACCGTGCGCGGGCAACTGGCATGGAAGGAGTACCGCGACGAGATGGACTGCGAAGTAGCGTGTGAGCAAAACAGCGAACAGCAGCGCGGTCCCGATGCCGGCGACTCGCAACCAGAAGGCACGAATATCGATACCGTCTACCCTGAGGTTCCCTTTTCAAGCAACGTTTTTGCGGAATTCATCAACGTGGCTGACAAGCTGCTCTTCCAGTGGAGCATAGCCCTCTGCAGGTACGCGTCTGAGGCCAACAGGGTCATGCCGAACCCACTGCTCAAGGAGTACCGGTCGCTAGGCTTCGGGTCGATAGCTGAGGGCCCCGTGAGACTGTACAAGAAGGTGCGCGGCCTGAACCTGACGCTGCACCGCTATAAGAAGCTGGCGGCCTTTAAGAAGTGGTCTCTGGACAACAAGTTGACAGCGGAACCATGCAGCGAGGAGTCGCCAAAGAAGCGCGCGAAAACCGCCGCGGATGCGATGCTCACGTGGAACAAACCTGTCGACGAAATTCCTCTGGTGTTTCCGCAAAACGGCGTCGCTTACTGTGAACCTGAGCTGAAAACCTCCCAAGAGGCCTCCGAAACTGCGCCGTCTGAACGCAGCCGTTCGGCCCGCCTGAATTTGAGCGAGGGTCCCAGCAGAAACGACTCCTCCAGAATCTTGTCGTTCTTCACTTCGTTGCTGGGGGCGGTGCGAGAAAACGGCCGCAACAGCCGCGATCCGTCAAAGGCGTTCCATGAACCTGCTTCGTATGGCATGCGTTGTCCCCCTGGGACGGGCGAAGCGGGTGACAAGGGGCAGGAAGAGGCCACGCTGGTTGAGCCTGCGAGCGGTGGAATGACACCCCCGGTGCCCTTAAACAGCGACGCGGATGACGAGTGGGCGGTAACCCATAAGCAAAAGGCAGGTGCCGGCAACGAGGCCGCTCTCCGCATAGTCGACGTCGCCGCTGCCTTGCAAGAACACGCCGCAAAATTGGAATCTATGTTACCACTGGCTGACAATCGTGCGAATGAACAGGGGAGAAAAGCTGACACTGTGGCCCCCACAACCGTCAAACAAGCTGAGGGAGCTACCTCACCCGCGATAACCATGTCCCCCGCAGAAGTGTCACCTCCGTCCGAGTTGCCACCCGGAAAGAGGTCACCTTTCGATGCGTTCTCTAAAGACAAGCCACTCGGGGAAGCGTCACATTCTGGAGTGAAGTCAAGTTCTGCAGAAGTGTCACCTGCGTCAGAGTTGCCACCCGGAAAGAGATCACCTTTCGATGCGTTCTCTAAAGACAAGCCGCTCGGAGAAGCGTCACATTCTGGGGTGAAGTCAAGTTCTACAGAAGTGTCACCTCCGTCCGAGTTGCCTCCCGGAAAGAGATCACCTTTCGACGCGTTCTCCAAAGACAAGCCGCTCGGGGAAGTGCTACCTCCCGCATTGAAATCAACTGCTAGAGGAGCGCCATCTTACGGAATGAAGACCCGTTCTGCGCAAATGTCGACTTCTAGAGGAGCGCCATCTTACGGAATGAAGACCCGTTCTGCGCATATGTCAACTTCTAGAGAAGCACCAGTTTACGGAATGAAAACCCGTTCTTCACAAATGTCATCTTCTAGAGAAGCATCAGCTTACGGAATGAAAACCCGTTCTGCACCAATGTCAACTTATATGGAAGCACAAGCTTACGGAATGAAGACACGTTCTGTACAAATGTCACCTCCAGGAGTAATGTCAACTTCCAGAGGAGCGTCACCCCCTGGAGTAATGTCAGCTTCCAGAGGAGCGTCACCTCCAGGAGTAATGTCAGCTTCCAGAGGAGCGTCACCTCCTGGAGTGAGGTCACCTCCCGGAGAAGTGTCGCCTCCTGGGGAAACGCCCCTCGCCGCAGAAATGCCACCCGGTGCAAAACCAGACGGTATAGGTACCACGTATATGAACGCAGGCCTGCGGATTACGGTGGGGTCATCATCGCCGCCCCCGCAGCAGGGGAGCGTGGCTGTCGGACGCCGTCGGGGCAAGTGGAAACGGGACGAGGTGCTATTGCTGATAGATGCAATAAACAGGCACGGCGTGGGCAGGTGGGCCTACTTCGCCGCCACGTACTTCGGCGGCCGACGGACCGGAATGCAGCTGAAGGACAAGTGGTCCAACCTCATGCGCTACAAGTACGTGTACCAGGACACCTCGGCTAGGGGCCCTAATGTCACCGAAAGGCCGCCGTGGAGGCTAGTTGACAGCTTTTGACTTAATAACGTATATTATCTTAGTTATGAGATGGGCGCCAGGTAGCGCTCGAGCGCTTCCAGGAACCTCGTGCGATCCGCGTCGACCTCCGAGCAGCTGGCGTCGTCCAGGTGGAAGCGCTGCAGCTTCTTGACGCGCTTGTACCACTCGTCCATCTCCGCGGAAATCGGCTCCTCCTGGCCGATCCCCGCCAGCGCCGTCAGCGGTGGGAGGTCGTCCGCGGTGCCATCGTCCATGGTTACGTCGCCAGATTCTTCATTAGACGGAGGTGGCGCCGTCTGTTTGCGATATTCCTCCAGGCGCTTGCGTACCGCCGCCAGCGCCTCCGCGTTAGACAGCGGCTCGCCCTTGGAGACGACCTTCATGGTTCGCGAGCGGCGCTTTACGGGTCGATCTGGGCGCCTAACTGCGATTCAAAAAGTGCGATAAAATGGCGGAGCCTTTAGGGGCAGTTTGCGGTCATTCTTGTGGAGGACTTGGCTTGCGCCCTGTGTAGCGTTCCCGACTCCGGCCGCCGAAGGTCACTTGAGTGCCCGCACCGCCATAGCCAGCCACCCGGCAAGATGTGTGGGCAACAATTTGCTGTGGTCCATCTTGGCATACCTGGGGCGCATGAGTCCGTTGGGCTTCTGACTTACGTCCTGTAGCAGGGGAATCTGCAGGGGGCGTTCGCCGCTTGCGGGTCGCTGATGCGGGCGAGGGGGTTCAAGCATCCCATCCGGCTGGGGTACAAGTATACCCAGTCAATGACGCCTATTTCCACGAGGGTGATGAAGACGCGTGCCAGCCCCTGCACGAGCATGTGCCCACTGCCGTCGGCAACTATGAACACCAAGCGGCATCGTATGAAGACCTACATTGAAGTGTGGCATGGCCTTCTTTTCATTCGGGTAATATATGCACATTTCTTTGAGATCCCGCTCGACGCCGAGGAGGGTCAACGGCATGATGCCCTGCAAGTGCAGCCGGGCGAGCGACACCAACACGTAGTGTTGGGGCAGCGAGAGGTGCTCAACGATCGACTCGAACCATCGTGTGGTCCCGGAATCGCGAAGCTTCGCCGTCACTGCGTCGCTGGATATGCAGAGTTCGCCGTCTTCCATGACCTCGAACGCGTCGTCGTAGAGCTGGGCACATGTGGCGGCGATGGTGCTGGTTGCGCTGCGCCCGCACAACAACCCCTCCCCGAGCATTTGCTGCACGGCGTCATAACCCCAATCACGCAACCCACCTTAGATTCGTCGTCGAGGAAGAGCACGGCCTCCTTCCCCAGCAGCGAGAGCTTCCCCGGCGCCGCCACGGCATCGTAGTCGGCGGTTCGGTCGCAGTGGATGGTTTCGTGCATGAACCTCGACCTCACGCGCTTCTCCAGCCGCTCCATCGTCCGCACGTCCGGCGTGACGCCGACCAACGCGAACGCTATGTCCTCGCAGGCCAGCATGTTGCCGATGAAGTAGAGCATGCCCTGCCGGCGGTGGCACGAACCCGTTCTCTCGCTGCAGTCGTTTCTGCCCTTGGTCAACACGTCCATCCCCTCCAGCGCGATTACCACGTACACGTGCGACTTCCTGAGCAGCTTCATGCAGTGCATGATGCGCTCCTGGACCTCCTGGCAGCGCGCTATCCCGCAGCGGGAGCCGCTCACCCCTGCCAGCTTCTCCAGCAGCAGCGCCAGGTGCTTCATGCACTTCATCTCGTCGCGGTAATTGTATATTTCGAGCATTATGATCTCGACGCGCCAGGGCATCTCGCTGACGCTCTCCGCGTCTGAGGATAGGCCGTCCAAGCCTTCCATCGGCTCGAACTCCGTGTCGAACTCCATGACCCCCTGATCCTCCACGTCCATGGCGATTGTGTCGTACAGCAGCATCAGCGCGGAGGTCACGAGGTACGACTTGCCCGAGCCCGGCGGCCCGGTTACCATGACGATGGCGCTCTCCGTCTTGTACATGGCCGAGACCAGCCGGTTGGCCATCATCTTGACCTTCTTGTACATCCAGTGGTCTTCCCCGGTGTTTCGGTCTATGAAGAACTCGCTGCGCGCCATGAGACGGTAGAGCGCCCGGCGCATCCGGCGCCTGAAGCGGTTGGCGGCCGCAGCCACGTCCATGGCGTCACACACGGCGGACCGCGCCGGCCACACACTCTAGCGACAGAAACGAACGACAGGTACAAAATACAACAATATTGCGCCGTGAGTTTTATAAAGCGTGCCATCTGCACGGTCACCGCGCGAAAATATCAGGTACACCCTCCGCGACCGTGCCTTCCGCCTTCCGGAACCAGTACTCGCCGGTGAACTCCCAGCTGGCGGCGCGGGTGTGCGGGTCTAGCTTCTTGTTGAACCACTGCGGCTTGTAGGAGCGCTCGCCGTCGATCCGCTTCTTGGCGGCCTCGCGCTGCCGGTCCTCCAGGCGCTGCTTCTCCTGCACCGCCCAGTCCATGTCGCCGGCCTCGTACGCCCGCATGTCCGGGCGGAAGCGCGAGTCTGTGGGCGGAATTGCGACGCCGCGATTGGGGTCGTAGTCCGGGGATAGTTCGTTGAGCTCCATGGTCATGTACCCGAAGCCGTAGTAATTCTCGTGGCATGGCGGCCGTGGATGCGGTTTCCAGACCTGCTTCTTGGTGCCGGGGACGACGTCGATCTTCTCCCAGTCGATTTCGTTCACGAATGCGTCCCAGGCGTCTTCCTCGTTCTTGTAGAAGGAGGTGTCGTAGTCCAGCCGCCCGTCGGGCTTCAGCAGCGGCTTCTGGCGCCGGACAGACCGCGGCCGGACGGACTCCATGTAAACCACCTCACTCCACTTTCCGTAGATGTGGTAGTGCGGCGTGGCGTAGCGGTCGAAGACCAGCGCGCGCACCTTGTGGAAGTCCTTGTCGAACCAGCCCTTGCGCAGGTACTGGACCACGGCAAACTCGCCGCTGGTGATGTTGCGCAGAATCGCAGTGCCCACGGTCTCGATCCATATCTTGCCTATGATGATGTTGTGTATCACCACGTAGCACCGCTGCAGCGAGTACTGCTCCTTGGCGCCGCCCACCATGAGGTTGACCAGGAATGGGCCGATGATGCTCACCTCGACCGACTTGCCCGTGAGCCGCACCAGGGCGTTGGTGCTGCCGTACGCCTCGAAGTACTGGTTGTGGCAGTGGAACGCGCAGATGGGCGGGTGGTGTCCGACCTGCTCTGCTACGAAGTTGAACCCGCGGTGGGTCAGCTCGTAGGTCTCCCCGAGCAACGGGTTGAAGGGCTTGTACGCGCGTCCGACCGCGGACCCGTACGGCGTGATGCTGAACAGCGTCACGTAAGCCATGCGATCAATGACATTGGCTTGCTGCGCCGCCGTGTCGAGCAGGTGGCTGTACTCGAAGGCCTCGCAGTCGCGCTGCAGCGCCGAGGTGGGCTCGTTGAGACAGATGGGCATGCTGATGCGCGCCAGGTCCTTTCCGATGAGGTCCTTGAGTATGGACCAGATGCTGACCTTGAGCTCCGTGCGCGGCCTCGGTAGCCGGGTGCGGCGGTTGATGACCGCGCCCCTCGGTACCTTGCCACTGGCCGGGGCGGGCGCGGAAGCGGCGTCCACAGTGGCGTTGTCTTCACTCATGGCGCCTTTTGGCGATTCCTGACGTGGTTCCTCAGCTGGCACCACGTCGTTGGTGGCTACAAGTTCGTCTTCAAACGATTCACTGTGAGTGCGTTGTGCAAAGTCCTCGCACTCGAAGAATTCATCCTCCACGTGACCACAGTAGGCACTGTCGGAGCTGTCGCTGTCTTCGGAGTCCACTGTATGGCTCTTTTCGCTCACATGCATCTCCGCAAGGTGCCCCTTACGTTCGACAACACCGGCCGATCGAGTGAGCTCCTGTTGCTCCAATTTCATGTTCCGCCTGGTAACGCGGAACAGCGACTGCTCGAGCTCCTTGCGCGAGCGTACCTCCTCCAGATACAGCTGCTGCGTGCTCTCGTAGTACTCGCGGGCGATGAGTCCCAATGTCTCCACCTTCTTGAGGGAGTCGCCTGAGAGCACCTCGCGCAGCTCCGCCAGGATCTTTGTCGTGATCTCGTCGAAGCAGCTGGTGTTGCTGAGCATACAATTCAGCGACGTCTGCGGCTCCTGCCCGAACCTAGTTTTTATAAAGAGCTCCGACACATCGACGGATTTGCGGCCGCTGTCCTGCGCCAGGTCGTCGCCCTCGGGAGATACGACGGACGGCTCGTCGGACGCTTTGCCGGGGACTGCCGCCGGCGCCTCGACGCTGATATAATGCTGCGGGCTCTCTAAAACGGCGGTGCCCTCCTGTTCGGCGGCCGTGTCGGAGTTACCGTACGCTCCCGGCCGCCCTTCGATGCTGTACACCCCCGATGGAGTGAGTACCTTTTTCTGGTACGCTTGGAACAGTATTTTTTGAGCCTTCTTGAAGGCGACAAACCACTTTTGCTTTTCCGCAGGTGTGTCGGTGCGCAGGCAAACCACCCCGCGGCCCACGACGTCTATATCGAGACGCACTGGATCATCTGCGCTGTGTGTAAGCATACGGCTGGAACCCACCGGCGCAGAGGCGCATGGTGCATTGAGATAAAATGAACGATTCCTTGACGAGTCCATCCTTCTCGAGCGAATACTTGAGGCATCCTGGCTCTAGCATGAAATACCTGCACATCGTCTCGCGGCGGCACGGCCTCGGCCTACCTCGGGCGCCAGCTCCCGATGAAATTGGTCCACTTGCTGATCCAGCCCTCGTGGAGATATCGCTTCTTGTTGCGTGACGCCATTGGGGCTGATTACTGGGCGCGGCGCCGGTCCTCGAGCGTAGCCGGTCCACCGCCTAAAACCGCAGCGGGACGGGGTCAACGAATACAACTCAAACTTTACTGGCAAGTTTTCCCCTTTATAGGGTACGCTTCACGGCGTGAAATCATCCACGGAATCATATAAATACCTGCCATGGGGACCTCGGTACGGCCCGGCCATGCAGGGTCGTCGCGCCTGCGCCGCGTCTACTATTTCACCCACTGCCGCCGCGGCAGAATGCGCCAAAGATTTACGCACGCTCGAAATTGGCTTCGGCCACCATGCACATTTCGCGGTTGGATAATACCGCAGTGGTCTCGCGGAGGCCCGTACACTACTTGCGCTGAACTTCGTCGGACCCGGCCATACGCTGCTGTCGCGTGGGCAAGGGTTTGTCAAGGTCTTCCTCGCTAAGCATTTGCTGGCGAAGCTTCAGGCGATCTCGCCACAACCTTCCACCGTCGGAGCTCTGCGTGGCGACCTCGTCGCGCTTTGCCACCTTGGCAACCTTCACCAACCCTCCCTTGCTCAGATCCAGCGCGGAACCGGATTGGTCCGACGCTGATGTACCGGGCTTTCGTTTAACGCGCCCCTTTGCGGCGTCGACTACGTAGTCAAGCCAGTTGTCGGCCTACGCGTTCGTCATGATTCCATTCTAGTAACACCTACCTCAGTCTCTTTATGCGGGTCTGCTAGCACGGGTTCCTTCGGCGCCAATTTGTCCTCGTATTTGTCATCTCTTCTGTCATCATTTTTATCGTCGTATTTGTCCTCGCTTCTGTCATCATTTTTATCGTCGTATTTGTCCTCGCTTCTGTCATCATTTTTGTCATCGTTTCTGTCATCGTTTCTGTCATCGAATTTGTCGTCGTATTTGTCCTTGCGTTCGTCATCGGACTCCGGAATGGGCTCTTCCACCAGGCGCTCCTGGGTTGGCGACGCCTCTTCATTACCCCCAACGTCTGCGTGCTTCCTTGCCACTTTCGGCGACGATTCCGCCGATCTCGGAGTCACTTCCAGAGATTCGTCCGCAGATAACGTGCGGCCGGAGCACGCCAGCGCTGCGATGCTTGCTTCCTCCAGCACGAAGGGGTCGGGGCGCGCGGGGAACATCTGCCTTCGAGCCGACATCAGATCGGCGTGTTGAACTGGATCAGCTTTTCCGTGTGCCAGTACTCTCGCAAGTACGGAGCGTTGCGCTTGGGCTCGTTGTGGTTCGTTTCCGACTCCGCGTTGGGCTCTGCGATGTCAAAGCAGAAGTAGGTCACCCCTTCAGACACCCGTTTACCCTTGAATGGGATCTGCCCGTTCAGCACACACTTCGGTTCCGCGCCGTCCAAACCCTCCAAACGCAGCGAGTTGAAGTTGCAATTGTCAATCGCGTACGTGCTGCCCGTCGCGTCTTCCGAGACCTGCCGGAACACCGCGCCGTCGAACACCGACGTCGTCAGGAAATCAGGGAAATCTAGCAGCACCAGTGATTCCTCCACAACCTCCCCCCTGCCGCTCGCGTCGACAGCTCCCGCTTCACCTCTTCCCGCGCTTTCGTGAGCCGCGTGTATCGCCCAGCTGGCCATGGCAGAGCCGAGGCGATAGGCGTTAACGGATGCTATGCGCCAACGTGTAGTCGACACAGTGTGCAAGGTATTATAAAAGCGCGTGACGCCCGTTATAAAAAGGGGCCTGGTTGTGACGCAAACGATTACGAGTGCCTAGTCGGCGCCTGTCGCACAGCCCCGCTGTCTAGCTGCTGCACCAATGTCGCCCGGCCTCCACCGATAACGACGCTAAAAATGGTACGAAACTCCCCGCAATGGCTTATGTGGAGCGTAACAATGGAGTGTGGCGCGGAAGACAGAACGACTGTAGGTCCGCGTCGGAGCAGACACCCAAGGCGGCGTGCGACTGTGTGACAAACACTGCTAGATGCGGCGCTATAATTTTGCGGCGATTTGTTGCATGCGTATGTAGCTGCTAGGCGCACACCAAGGATGGACTGGCCGACTACTCCCAGAGACGGATACGACCTCCAGCGCCGGTCAGGACAGCGTGGCGCGGACTAGGACGGAACACAACAGGTGGAATATTGCAGCCATCCACTGAAAACTTGCCGTCCCCGACTGCTACAGTAGCAACGGGACGTGCATACGAAGTTCGCGGAGATTTGATTGCGATTTGGGGCGCGCCGCCGCAGGAGTGCTGGGAGCGGAAAATGCTACGTCGACACGCTGCGGCCCGCAAACTGTTCGCACACCAGTGACCAAGCGTCCTCTTTGGATGCAATTTATTTGCCCAGTGTCGTCGCCGCGGTCACACCGCAAATAACGACGTTGGCACGTACAGCCAGCCTGGCACGGTATCCGCCATGCAGCTGAAAACGGGCGCTGGAAGACGTCACGTCAGTTGCGCGTATTTTGGAATTTTGTACATTACCGGCCGTGGAGCGGATGATTCTCTGCCTAAACGCCGGATCGTTTTTGATTTAACACATTGACCGCCGTCAACGAACGCGAGAAGGTTCGTTTGGAAAATACCGCCTTGAAACGCCGGGGGAATCGTGTGACTTGCCGCATTTGGCACTCGCGCACGACTGCACGCTTCGCAGTGTTCACACGTCGGGCTACGCTCGTAGAAGCGCCGAGACGAACGGCTCGTGCAGACGGCGCGCTTGTCCGTTGCACAGCTTTCGCTTCGCAATTAAAATTTGTTGCCGGGGTCAGCTGTTGCGGGGCTTCTACTCTGGAAGACAGCGTCGATGCGTGCCGGGTGGTTCTGCGCTTGGCCGAAGACACGGAGTCGGATCATTGCTATCTCGCGGCACCTTAAAGACTAACATTTGTAACTTTCGGACCGAGGAGTCCCCTTCCTGCGTTATGCTCTGAGCGTTCGCATTCGAGGGGCTGCTTGTTGTACCCTTGCTGAGAAAGGTCGCAGTATCAGTGCAAATCGACCTTCCGTCATGAGCGGGCGTTTTAAAGGGCACACTCCATCCAACCGTACAGGAAGACACGCTTAGCATCACCGGAAGGTACCTTTACGCGCACTGTCGTCCGTGCTTTGGCCAGCGAGGGCGTGGTGAGCTGCGTTTATGCGCTGCTAGATATAGAGGATTGAAGGCACGGCAGCTGAGCTCTGGCTGGCAGTGAGGCTACATGCCGTCAGACTGAAGTGTTTCGTATCGCATGCCGCGATTCCGTTCTTCTGTATTTTAGATTGCACACCTTCGAACCGCGGCCGCGCAGAAACCTCGACGAGGAGCAGGGAGCGGGTGGCAGGGTCCCCAACTTAGATGGAGTTCGGGTGGAAACACAGAGAATATCGGATATAGACACTGTTAGCATTACTGAGCGTTTATCGACCCGTTGTCGAGGCATCGTTAAGTCGTTGACTCCGGGAGCACGGAACTTGCCATTACGTCACGGTGGCGTACGGCTGCTAGCGTCACGCCATCCGGTCAGCTTGAGCGAGCACTCCCCTACATTTTGAGAGGTACGAGGCATCGGGTATGGAGCGCATAAGTGGGAAAGTCGCGCGGTGTGATCCAAACCAGGTCAGCATGCAGGTGGACCATGATGGTCGATTCGATAACGCCGATAATTTGCGAGGTGGCAAGTCGCCTCGAATTGAAGGCACGCCACGCCGGAGCCCCCAGGCGCACGCCGCCAAGTATGCCAAGAACCACCCTGAGGGTGCAGACGTTTCGCTGCTTGAACTTCCCCCCAACGCGATCGACCACGTTGTGACCAACACGACGGCGGCCACCCACAGCACCATCGTGAGCAGCGTTTCGCCCGTGAAACCTGGGTGCCACGAGCACGATTGCCACAAGGACAAGACCCAGGACAAGAGCTCCTGGACCACGCACAACCCCCTCGCCAGGGCGTACTCCTCCGAGCAGCACGGCGCGGTGCCCAAGTTCAAGGCGGCCACCAGCATGGGCGGCAGCCACAAGCCCGAGTACAACTCGCTGTGCACTAAGTGCATGCCGGACGAGGACCGTATCACCCGGGGTTTCAAGGGTCTGCTGATCCAGACCCCGATCTTCAAGTACGTGAAGGACCCCAAGCAGCCGGGCAAGGAGTCGCAGCCCACCTTCGACCGGTCGTTCCTCATCCACGAGACCGCGCTGGTGGACGGGAAGAGCATCACCGACGTGTACGACCTGCACAGCAGCCGCCTGGGAAAGGGCAGCTACGGGCAGGTGCTGAAGGCCTGCCACAAGGAGACCGGCGAGGTGAGGGCCGTCAAGGTCATCCGCAAGGCCCACATCGAGAACGCCATGCGCATGAAACGTGAGATTACCATCATGTAAGTCGCAATTGCGGTCCTTGACAATTTCGCAGGAAAACGTTGGACCACCCGAACATCGTGAAGCTGCTGGAGATCTACGAGGACGAGGAGTGCCTGTACCTGGTGATGGAGATGTGCGGAGGCGGGGAGCTGTTCGACGAGATCGTCAGGCGCGGGTGCTTCAGCGAGCAGTACGCCGCGACGATGATGCGCCAGATTTTCTCGGCCATCGCCTACTGCCACGGCAAGGGCATCATCCATCGCGACCTCAAGCCCGAGAACATCCTGTACTCCAACATGAGCGACAACTCGCCCATCAAGGTGATCGACTGGGGCTTCGCCACGAAGTGCTGCAAGGCGCACAAGTTCACGAGCCTGGTCGGCACGCCGTACTACGTGGCCCCCGAGGTGCTCATCGGCAACTACGACAAGAGCTGCGACGTGTGGAGCGCCGGGGTGATCATGTTCATCATGCTGGTGGGCTACCCGCCCTTCCACGGCAACGACAACGCCACGATTTTGAACAACGTGAAGCGCGGCGTGATAAACTTCGTGCCGCACCACTGGAAGAAGATCTCGAGGGGCGCCATCGACCTGATAACGCGGTGCCTCTCGTACGACCCCCGCTACCGGCTGACTGCCAAGGCCGCCTTCAACCACGAGTGGATCCTGAAAAACGCGACCAGCATCCACGTGAACCCCGTGCTGCGGCACTCGCTGACCAGGGACCTGGTGAAGCGCTTCCAGAAGTTCGACAACTACAGCACGATGAAGCAGCTGGCGCTCACGTGCATCGCGCACCAACTGTCTGACGGCGACATCGGCTCGCTGAACACCGTGTTCAACGTGCTGAACAACGCGGGCGACGGCGTGCTGTACGTGCGGGACATCGTGAACGGCCTGCAGAGCGACAAGGTGAAGGGCCAGTACGACCCCGCGATGCAGCGTCTGGTGGAGAAGCTGGACACGAACGGCAGCGGCGCGATCGACTACGTGGAGTTTTTGGCGGCGTCCATCGACGAGGAGGTGTACATGCAGAAGGACTTCTGCAAGAAGGCGTTCAAGGTGTTCGACCTCGAGAACCGCGGCGTGATCACGCGTGACAACATGCGCCGCTTCTTCCAGGGCGACATGAAGGGGTGCGACTTCTCCGAGGACTTCGTCGATGAGATCTTCAACGAGGTGGACCTGGACCGCGACGGCGTGATCAACTACACCGACTTCTGTACGATGCTGTACGGGCTTTCGCGCCCTGGGGAGGCTGCTACGCTATGATGGCACCACGAACGTCGTTTGAATGTAAAGTATCTCTACACTAACATTTACGAAACAGTTGGGGCGAACGGCCTAAGCGCCCTCGCCCGGCTCCGCCTTGTCGAGCTCCTCGAGGCTCTCCAGCAGCCCCAGGGCCGTGAACAGGTCGCCGTCCGACGCCTCGAGGGCCGTTATGCAGCGGTCCCGGTCGTATATGCCCATCTCCTCCAGCTGCGCCAGTTCCTCGGCGTACTTTTCGCTCACTGGGTTGGTGGGCTCCGCAACTTCGTCCTCCGATCCAGTCGCGCTCGGCGTCAGTGCCTCGACCGGCGAAGCCGCAGACTCGTGCGAGGCGGAGCCGGAGTTGCTAACGACGCTGTGGCGCCCGGACGTTGCCGCGCTGCTGGAACTGGACCCGCTTGCACCCGAGTCTCTTGACGACCCCGAGGTGTCCACGCCGGTGCCCCGTATATACGGGTTAAGCGTGTTCATCAGACTCAAACTCAGTGGCGACTCGTTGCCCTTGGAGGACTCCCGCCTGGGAGAGATCGGCATCGAGGAGAGCAGGTTCGCCAGGCCGCCCATGTTCGAGTTGTTGCGCATGCCACCCAGGCCTCCCAATGAAGGGGGCATGCCTGGTGAAGCCGGAAACGACGGAGGAGACGTAACCCACGGGTTTGGCAGCGCCTCCACCGACAGTTTCTCGTTGGGGTTCGGCAGCTTCGACCTCCCGTGGCGCCTGGGGGGCGTGGAAGCCTTCTGCCCGTCGTTCAGCATCGCCTGCCAGAGTGGCTGCTGGATGTTGCGGTGCATCTGGTACAGCGCCCGGAAGCCACCGGGCACAGCCTCGATGTTTCTCCAGGCGGTATCGGCCTGTCGCGCAAGCTCCTTGGCCATCTCCGGGTTGGTCGCGGCCCGCATCACCTGGTTCATCAGGTCGGAGTCCGCCGTCAACTCCCGCAGCATGCGTTGCGTTTCCGACTGGCGCATGCGCTCCTCCTTCTCGTCGTCGCTTTCGCCCGGCGACGGCTGGTTGGCGTCCATCGACTGCACCAGCTCGTCGACGTTGATGTTGGCGGTGTCCGTCATCAACCGTCTTGTAACGTGAGACGACCCCGTAGCGGGTCGCCCGGTTGACACACTCGACTCACCCGTCTTGTTTGCACGGCCAGCCACACTTGTACCACCAGGGGAACGCCCAGGGGCAGCGCTGGCGGTACCTGATGCCGTTGATGCCGCGGCGGGTGTCTCGGTACCGCTGCCATCCTTGCCCACTCCGCAGCTGCTCCCAGTTTCGGAATTCGCTGGAGGGGCATCAGACTGCGGCGCGTGATCGCCGTATTCCATCAGCCTGCAGTTTTTCTTGGGGGACGAGGGGGAAGGGGCATCGTCCATCGACTTCTTGCCATCCGTACCCTTGCCAGCGCTGCCGCCGCCGCCCCTCTCAGACTCACCCGCCATGAGAGTACAGCGTTGCAGTGACCAGAAACGCGTTAATTGTAATAAACGGCGGTTCGGCCGTTTATTTGCGATCTACGTCGTGGAGAGCGGCACATAGCAAGCGCCACCTCCAGTTGATCCGGGCAATGTAGCAACCCCCGAAATTTTCACTAGCGTTTCTACAATGGAATCGTCGCGGTACGTAATGTGGCGGCTCCGATACTCCACGTCCCGCTTTTTCCGAAGGCGTGTGTACACATACAGCCGACCAGGTCTTCACCGCAACACAGTTGCGCCAGATTGTCGTATTCGGAGGACCGAGTCGCTTTGAAACCGGCGCAAATACAGCTTTGCGTGTTTAGGGCTCCGGGGTCCTCCAGCGAGTGCGCCGGGTACGCCCGAGACCCCACACACATGGCTGTCTAACAGCCATCTGGCTGAGCCTCTGCCGCCAGAAAGGCGTTAGCAGCCGCACAGCTGAGGTTTGGGCGCCGTCGGTGGCTGCCACTCGCCATGTGCAGCCGTGTGGCTGTTGTGTGTAGAGGTTTGGCGATGGCCTGTCTGTAGCCCTCATGACAACGTCACGCAGCTACCTTCTGCGGCATTTAGCGCCATGTCGAGTCGTAGAGGTGCCAACAGATACCTAGGAAACTCCATAAATTCCACCTTGTGTGCGAAGCGAGCGTGCTACTATTGTTTGCGGACATTCCAGCACTCATATGATTGATTGCGTGCTCCCTGCTGAATACCATGCTTTAGGTAGTCATCTACATGCCGTGTAACAAGCTCCTAGTTCTCATTGACCGTCCTAACTGTCAGCACCGGAAGTGGCAGTCCACATTGGCATATTGTTTCAGCAACTTTTAATCGTATGGGTTACTTTCATCTCAACACTAGTTGTTCTTATGTACTATATGCCATAGTATTTAGTTAATGCGGGTCGTGTACAGTGCAATTTACGTAATGCGATAATTAAACACACGAGGTCGACCCAACCGAGCGATATGCACAGTAGATTGATTAGCCGTGCTCATATAAACGACCCAAACGCGCTGTAATACTCATTCACATTTCGCCAGTAGCGACATGGGGCCTAGCGTCTGGATAGCGTCATCCAGCAGCTCCTGAAATCCATATGCGTGATGTAGGTGGGCTCGCCTACCTTGTATGCGCTTCGGCTGCTTACCGGGCGGGGTACAGTTGGCATGTCGAAATTGCAGTCAACCAGTATTAACCCATGTGGACTTGCCATCTTGTACCTGCGTGTCATGGAACCGCATAACGTGGATGGTGTACGCACTGAAACTTGGGTTCATCTGGACGTTGCAGCAACTCCGCTATCTTTGAAGCAGATATAGAGCCCTCTCCAACCAAAAACAGCGCCCCGACCATGCACCGCACCTGCAAAAGCGTCATCACACTCCACTGGTGATGGGAGTACCTGGTGCCAGAGGAAGGAGCGGCCGCATACAGTGGCAACACAGAGCAAATCGCTGTAGCGTTCCACCGTAAACGAGTATATCGTGCGGTTGGGGTCCTTTGGGTTGCGATTGTCCTGCTTGCAGAACTGGCGGAAGTTGTGGCTGCCAACCTGTGGAGCATCAATGGGTCATCGGGTGTAACCCACAAAATGCTGGCTTGCCTCTTGCATCAGGGGCAAGTTCATGGCTCCCAGCTGGAAGAAATACTTGTAAGTTCGGCGAACGCAGTTGTGCCTGTGTTTGAGTAAAGATATAAGGGGATGAGTGGGAGGTGGTGTACCTGGAGCTGAAGTCGTCGGCCACCCTCTGGACGCTGTTCACGCGAATGGACCGGGGCAGGTGTTTGTTCACCGCCTTGACGAAGGTATTGATGCGATAGCATACGCGCCTTTCGTTGCTGTCAGGTGCCGTCGTGGCGGAAGGGTCCTCGGGGAAGCTGAATGACTTGCCAGGTATTTACGGCCTCACTCACCACGGGTCCATGAAGAAGGAGCAGTAGTTGTGAAGGGCGTGGACGCCAGTATCAGTTCTCCCACACCTCTCGTAACCGCTGCGTACTCGTTACGGCTTGACACCGATGCAGACGTACTTGTTTAGGACATTGGCTGCTATATGCGCCTTGGCGAAGGCGGCGAACAGGTGGCCTTCAACGGTGTTAGGCTCATCCGGTTGATACGCCAGACCCTTCACGCTGTCACACGCACGATCACGGTGCACCTACGTGAAACCCGGTGCCGATATAGGAGAAGTCGACGAGAACTTTGCGACAACAGGAATTATGATGGAATCTGGGATCAGACATTGTGGTCGCGATCTATTTATGGCAATATTTTAGCACACATGGCATTATATAAAGCGATTGTGTGAAGCGATACTGCTTGGTTGTCACGGAGGCGGCGATATATGACGCAGCCTATTGAGCTTCGGTGACCGATGGCGGTATCAAAGGTTGCCGGCAGGCTTTAAATACTACAGGCGCAATAGGATTATAGTTCCATATTATTGCAATTTTATGTGCCGTTCGAGGAGTAACGCATTGAGGTTATCACAACCAGACAGGGCACGCAGTCTGCACATGAAAAGAAATGACCTAAATAGTAACACCAATACGCGCTTTAGTATTTCCATGTAAGATTATGACCGTACTAAGGCAGCGACGAGCACTTGCCTGAGCGTATGAACGCATTCCCGTCTTTACTTCCCATAGACGATGTGTTACGCTTTCGGGTGTAAATGTTTTGGAACGTGGCACACATGAGATAAACACAGCACCCTTGCGTTTTAAAATCGCGGTTTGAAGTTATATGGGCTAGGCCGTTTGGCGTGTTCACTGTGACGGCCGTCAACAGGGGCGCCCTAGCAGCACCCATCCCGACGAAGAGGGCAGGCATGAATCCCGCGGCGCCCAAGCAATCGCCCGTTGTTCGACTTAATTTAAAACCTAGCAAACGCCAGCTGTTGTGCAGCAGCCCGCTCTTACAGGGATATACGCGCTATTTCACTGCCTGCTGATTGCCATCTCGAAGCTTCCAGGGGACCGGTATGCAATGAGGGCCTACCAGGAGTTTAGGGTGATTACTAAGAAATATGAGGGAGCACTGAGAGTCAAATAGCAGCAGTTCCCAATGGCGTCTTCGTTCGACTACGACGACCGTGACCGGCGGCTCCGCGGAGTCACGCCGGTATTCAGCTGCGTCGCCTACTTCTTCGTGGGCATCAGCGTGACCCTCGTATACGCATTAGGGTATGTGTGCAGCATCGCGCTGCTGGATGGACTGGGGATAAACGCTGAACTCTCCAACGCGTTTTACAAGACAAGGCAGCTGATCATATTCTGCGCGTTCATTGGGGCATCCATCGCGCTTCTGTTTGGGCTAGGAGGAAGGATTTCCCTGGCTGTGGAACAATGTATGCTGACAGTTTGCTACTGCGGTGCCGCGGGGTACATATGGGCCAACAGCAGCGACCTGCACCTGCGGGTCAACAGTCTCATGAGGTTCGCCCCGGCGACCGCCATGCTGTCGGGCATGGCGCAGACGGCGGCAATCTACTGTATGACAGATTATTCGATGCCTGGGGGGGTGGCTTACACCTACTACCGTCTGACTGCGTTCTTCGTGGGAACTGCCATGGCGGGGCCACTGCTATCATGCTGGTTCGTGGGCAACTGGCTGCTGGGAGGCGATTCTAAGGATGTGGCGATGCTGTTCTACATATCACGGTCAAGGATGCTGCTTATGTTCTTGTGCTGCCTGGCGGCCGGGATGTGCGCCATCGCAGCTGCCTTCACCATTTACATGTTCCTCTGCTCCGGAGAGAAAACGTGCCTCGACAAGGAATGCTGGTTCCCGCTAATCACGTGCGCGCCATGCCACATCTCGCGTGACTCGCTGAAGAAGCAAATCAACTCGCTCTATGTGCCCTTGTTATGGACGGCCAACCCGCTGTTCATCGCGTTCGTCATCGCAATGACGCACAACTCGTCGAGTTCGGTCGAACTCGTGTTTACGCAGTTCATAGTGTACGCTGTGGCTGCCATCGCACCGGCGTGGTTAGCGTATTTCGAGAACCCGCCGCCGCAGGGTGCGTTCTTCGGGCACAACGCGGCGATGCGCCGCATGCTGGGCGTCAAGTATGCCAACCGGCGAGAGGTGCTCAAGACAACGGGTGCCGACGCATTGTTGAGCGTTTGTCGTCAGGGTGGCAGATTAAGTGGTGTTGCGACGTATGAGGAGTCCATAGGCAACTCTGGGATGAGGGCCGTATCGCACCTAAAGAATCGCAAGCTGAATGTAGCACGGGTAAGTAGCAATACGCAGTGGACGCTTCTACAAGGAGAGTTGTGGGCGCAGTGGCAAACCCGTGATGCGACGTATCTTCTGTGCACCCAAGCGGTAGAGAAAATCTATCACACGCTCTACGATCTGGGGAACCTGTACAGCGGAAGCCTGTATGACAACGTCGACGAGATCATGAAGCAGTATTGCGACTTCATCAACTGCAATGGGACGTTATACGGCATACCGTTCTCGATCGATCCGTCGTGGGACTCAATACAGTTGCTGCATAAAATGCTCCTGCATCAGAAGACCGTTCTGACCCTTCAGCTGGAGAGAACGGGCACCATGTACGCCGATGGCCTAACGGAACGAGTTGGCGTCGCTTCTTGCAGCTTTATTAATAGGATACCTACTCTCGGCGAATGCTGCGTGTCTATCCTAAAGCCGATTGTAAACACAAAAAAAGATAAGGACGAACACCACGAACATGGCAAAATTACAATAAAGCATTCAGCGAATGCGGGTATAAGGGCCATTTCCCACTGTTCGTGTTGCTTTTTGTCAACACAGGAAAATATCAGAAAGTTCCTGAAGAGTTCAATCGGCTCAGTCAAAGAACGCTGCAGCAGCCTGTCGAAGGATATCTACAATCAAGAGATGTTCAAAGAGAGGGGAGACGCGCCGGAGAAACTATCGTTAGAGTTAGAAAAAAGGCTTATGTGCATGCTCAGAAGTTTTTGTGAGTCGGTACTGCTTTTGATCGACACGTTGTGCCTCATAGATGAGTTGCTTCTACTCCAGGAGTGGCTCTGTAGGTTATGCTGGGATGTAAAAGATCTATATAGGAAACTGCAACAACGTCCGGAATGTAGTTGTGAGGAGCATGATCATGATAGCGACTCTGAGCATGAACATGGAGAGGAACATCACAGTGATCATGAACACCACGATGATGATCATGAACACCATGAAGGTGATAATGCAGGTGAAGAGAGCCATGATGAAGAGGATCATGATGACCATGGGCACGGACACGGGCATGGTCATGGTCACGGTCATCACCACGGCGGCGGCAGTGGGCATCGCGAAAAGACACCGAAATGTGTGTGGAAACTTCTCGAAAAGCTCGTCAAGATGCTTTGCAAGGTTATTGTAATGATGCACTCTTACAAAAATGAGTTGATCCGTAGGATTGAGGAGATGTCGAAGTGCCACGCCGGGTCTAAGCATTCAGAAGCGCTGTACGATGATGAGTTGAGCGCTGTAGGGCTTATGAACACAACACGGGTTATGGTCATAGTCACACGTTCAATATCTGACCTGCTGCAACTTAACGAAACCATGGAAAAGCGAGGGGAAACAACGCAATCTGACAAAAAAAGCAAGGCCGACTACTGCACTGGAGCATACCACTTGCTCCTACCATCTGCTGAATATCTGCATGACATCATGACACGCATGTTGTCGCCAGGCGAAACGTTTTTGGAGACCGTGATGGACGATGTGGTGTTCTGGTATTCGGGACTTACCAACACAATTGGACAGCTGTGCCCAGATATAGAACGTAAGGATAAATCCAGTTATTCATCCTTGTTTCATAAAGATAAGGAAGTAGAGATGAAGATGCCTAAAGATGAAATTTTGAAAGAGTATGGCAACACAACGAAGGAATTGTTAAATGCCTGCCTAAAAGGTAGTGGGGATACAGCTAGATTGCTTGAAGAAAGAGTTAAAAATTACAAGGAGTCTTATGGAGCTGTAGGTGCAGACAGCATGGAAAAAACAAAATGCCTCTCGTCAAAATCGTATGCTTTTACTTCTCAACTAAACCCATGTCTGAAAACAGTTGAACCATCCAAGTCAGACACATGCGATTCTGCTGAGAAAATTCAAAACCACGCCAAGTCATGCATTGATCATCTTGGAAAACTGCTGTCATGCACTAAGGAAGCCACTGTCGATTGCAGCAAAATTGATGAACTTTGTAATCAGTTTGATGTGATTGCATGCGGAGAATCTCCTGTCGCGTCGTGCTCTGAAAATTGCTGCAAAGATGGATCGGAATCGTCGCGATTTGCGGCTGTTTTAACAAAATTGTTGGAGTGCGTTTCCAGCCTTGAAAAATTGAAATGCGATGCGTCGACTCATTCGGGCGCAGAATGCAGCTGTTGCGCCGATGAGCAAGGCTCTTTAGGAGCCAAAGATATATGTAATGCGCTATATGCCATATTGAGATACTGTTTTTGTTGTGATAACTGCACTCCGGGTACTTATAATACGTTGTCATGTGGAGTGCTATACATTTTTCATTCCGTATGTACATCTTCCGGCAAAGGTCTTAAGTGTGCTAAATCGCCTCCTTGCTCCGTTAGTGGTTCAATGTCTCATCAAACCTGTTTATGCTCGTCTTCATCCCCCGAATGTCAGCTCTGCGCGAAACTGAAGACGGTTTGCAGTGATTCGAGCGACGAATGTTGTCGGAATCCAGTCTGTTGGAGGGAAAGGATAAGATGCTATGTGCTTTGCGGCGAAACCTGTTGTAATTCGCATGAGATGTCGAAACCTCTTGATTGCGAGGGCAATTGCGCGTGTAGCACAAATACGTGCAACGATACATGTAAGTTGAGAGGCCTTTTTGATTCTCTTTTCCATTGTAAAACTTGTTTGCAAAACAGCCAATCATCAATCCAGCAAGTTGAAGATGCGCCTCCTGCTTATAAGTGCAATATGAAGGATTGCCAATGTAATATTACCATTGCTATGAAAAGTGGTAGCAACAAGAAAATGGGGACTACATGTTGCAGCCATAGACTAGGGTGTGCGCTGCGGATAATAACCGATGATGTAACTGCTCTCAAACATAATGCAAGTCAATTAAAAGGTGGTTTGGAAAAGCTTACACAATGTGCGGAGAAGATAACAGAAAGCGTGAAGAAAGTGAATGAATCCTTAACTACTCTGTGCAAATTGCTGCAATTCGCTCACTGTGGCCTCCAAAAAAGGATGGCTAAGGTGGGAAAGATGTATGAAGTTGCAAATAAAGTACGTATTGGATTTCCTTGCTACAAAACTGAAATCAATCAAATTGCGTTGGCTGAAAAGCAGGTGGTCGATGTTCTGCTTAAACTGTTGGGATTTTGTTTAAAGGTTGCACACCAACACATTCTCTTTATCCAAAACATAACATGGACTCTAGCCACTATTACAATGCAATGCCTACGCCTGAATTTCCTCAACAAGAAAATCACGCGGATAAAGGAGCAGATAAACCGTGTTTGGCTCTCTTTAATAGGCATGAAAGGCAGTCAAAAATCAGCGCTTGGCGTTGTCACCAGTTCGCCTGGATTCAGTACCTTAAGCACGGAGGACAAATTGAGTGTTGTGTACAACGCTCGACTGAAGGGTGAGCGTGCATCGCAAAGGTTTAAACCAAACCTTGACAACTACTCTGACGCCACCCCATTTGCCTGCCTCAAGTATATTTGGGTTTTGTTGTGCTTCTGGGCGGTCATGGGGTTCTTCCACTGGTTTGGTGTACAGCGTTCTGTTGCCAACTCCAAAACGCTGTTGACTGCCATTACGGCTTTGAGCGCAATGCACTTGTCGTCAGCTGTTATGAGCGGGACTTTGCACAGGGGAGCGGGGAATGGAGCCGGTGGTAAGATGGGAACGCGCATCAATCTCATGGTGCTACTGGGTATCGCGGTTATCTTCATTCTGTCTTGGATTTCCAACATCACCGGTACGTATCGGGATACGGCGAACTCCCTTAATTATGTAACCGAGAAGCTGCGCGTTGTTGGAATCTATGACAACGGTCAACCGCCAGCAACCCAGCTCATCAAGAGCACGGTTACCAAGACGTTCCTCTCCGACCTTCAGAGCGCCTTTGGTATATGGGGACTTAGTGGGCCCTCACGTGCTGGGTCCATCCCACTGTGGTATGTCTTGGGGCCGTTGTCCCACACCACTGCCGGGGCCAACCCACATTACACTAGAAGCATCCCGAGGAAAGAGGTTACATTCCACGACTTTCTTGTGAATCAGTCAATGAGGCCCATAAAGTCGCTGGAATGGGTGTTGAACCTGATGTCGTTCCTGCAATTGTTCCCGGATGATGCCCAGATGATCAACGTGTCCGCGCCGTTCATGAGAAACCTCAACCCCGACGCGCAGCTGCTCTGGGTAGGTTGGGAGACAAACACGTACCTGACCGACAATTTTATGAACAGCATGGCATTCTTCCACAATGTCCTGCATGACCTAAACTTGGACTTGTTGGATGAGTTGCATCACTTGGGGAAAATGGAATACAAGCTCAAACTTATATCGCTGTGGAACACTTTCTATAAGGGGCAGAGCGATACAGTGCCTCTTCAGGCCACAAAGTTCAACGTGGAGCGCAACATGGTTACAAGCAAGCAAAGGCAACTCCAACAGGAGGAAATTGCCGTCCGGTACATCAATGATTGGCATAAATACCACACTTGGCTCGCCAACTGCTCCAAGTACGTATACGAGCGAAAACGATATTATGAAAAACGCTTGGCGGAGGAAGAGGTTGCTGCCGAAACTGATATAGTAGAGGAGCCAAAAGTCACCGTGTCGTGGCTGGAAAGCGTTCGTCGCTCTTTCAGTTCCGGGGAAAGCAGTACTGACGTGTCGCAACCCACCCCTAAGGCTCCAATTGCAACAGAAGACTGGGATAGCGATGGTGACGACAGCGATTGTGGCAATTCTGACCTCGACTGGGTGGAATCACCCGGCTGCTGGAAACTGCGGAAGCGCATTGCTGAGAGGTTTTCTGGAAAGAAGAACAAATCAGAACGTGGCGACGCCATTTCACATAATAAGAATCCCGCAGCTCCATCGCGGACAGGGGATGGGTACCACAAGCGTGATGAGAGGTATCCAAACCTAGTGGAACCAGCCGACCCACTCGAGTGGCTGTTGGTAAACGAGCCATGCACCGAATGCGTTGAGCACTTTAAACGCCAGGGATCGCAAGTCTTCTCCGATGGAAGTGAGAAAGCCATCTTAGTTCTCAGTACCGGTCGTCTCTACGAAGACATCCAGGATACGGGTGAGTTGCTAGAGGAAGCGGCAGGGTGGAGAAGGAAGAAGGAAGCTTTCTGCAACAATTCAAGCGAATTCCAGGAAGCGTGCCTGGCAGCCGTGAGGGAAACCTACGACAGGGTTGTGGAATTCGCTGAGGATGACAATGAAGGCAACCTCGTGAAATTGTTGCACGACACGATAACGGAGATGAAGGCCGCGAAGGGTGATAGTCACACTCATGATCACAGTCACGGCCACGACCACGGTCATGATCACAGCCACAGTCACGGTGACGGTCACGGTCATGGTCACAGTCACCACAAGAAAATCAAAGCCCCAAAGCCCAAGGCATATCTGCCTTCAACGCTGCGGGACAAGAACGAAGTTGCCACCCTGTATAGGGAGGCGTTGTTGACTGCACACCACGAGCAGTCAGGAAAGTCGAGGTCTGAGGCCTCGGAAAAGCACCGACGCGCCATCGTGCGCGCAACACAAACGGAAGACCCAACTAGGGACTGGTGGCAGCTGCTCACTTGGATGGGACAGTGGTCCATCTTCAACGGCATGCCGGTGTCACAGAGGGATGTGCGCTACTTGGTTTTGTAAATGTTGCGCAAACCTGTGGTTTGTCTGCGCTCATCAAGCACTCACAACATGAGCGCTCATAAGGTTTTTGAAAACTGTAATTCTAATGTTTATACGCTTTACTATGGCCACCAGTTGCAGTCGTTGCTAGCCATGAACACTAATACATAGCATCGGTCAAACCTAGTTCCACGGGTGGTTGCTACATAGTGCCCAGCAATTTGAAATTTTATTCCACAATGTCTCCCAGTGTGTCCGTTATTTTGGACATGCGGCGCTCTTCGCGCTTGGCGTGGCCGGATGGTGTGAGGTCGCTGGTATCCCACAACAAGGCTGCGATAAGGAACTGGAAGTTTATGCTTGCAACTTTCAGGATCTGGGGAGTCAAGTGGTCCAGAACCGAAGTCTGCATGGCACTGTGTTGTGTTTAAAGCGCAACCTACGTAGTGCTCCATGAGCTTGGCAGCACCTATACCCAGCAGACTGTGGACACAGAGAACCGCCGACGTCAGCAGCGTCCGCGATGAGGGCGATCTTGCCGGCGGGGCTGCTGCAAGGCCTGGTTCCAGGCTTTTCTGCGTATTGTGTTAGTTTTATGAGCACAGCGAGAGTACCTTTTCTCTCTCGAGAATGACAGCACGATCGCCCTTGAATATGAACCCCGACGCAAGCAGGCCCTGCACTGCGACGGACATTGACGAAAACTGCGGGAACAGCCCCATGATCATCACCGGGATCATCGTAGTAGTGCACTTCAGTAGCCTCCCTCCAAAGTCGCTATAAGTATATTACGGGTCAACGGCGCTGGCACCCACCTGGTAAGGCGAACCCGTGACGCCATGTCCACCTTGTTCATCATAGTGTTGAATTGCGAACTGTTCTTGCGCCAGTATTCGCGGAACTTAGACACGTCAAACTCTGGAGGCATGGAGGCGGCCATGGCTTCGTCCTCCTCTTCGGGTGTGGCGAACTTGCTGACGACCGGATTGCCGTATGCGTCCCTGAAAAGTGTCACACAATAATTCAGCGCAAACCCACTTTGAAGGGTCCCAGTACTCCTCCCAGGCGACTGGTCCACGCTTTATGAACGACTCCATGTGCTCGAAGGCTTCCACGAACTGCTTCCGGAGGAACTCGTGGAAACTTCGCTTCAGCACCTCACGCATGTCCTCCGGAAGGGTTTCAACGGCATGCTCGTACGCCTGACCTATCTCCACCAAATCTGAGTCGGGATGCGCTCCGATCAGGTCGAAGAAGTCTTTTGTTTCCTGTTCTGCAACCAAATCAGCACATGATGTTCAGCTTCGTACCTGTCTGCAGCCGACCGTGTTTGCGCAGAATAGTGGACGCAAACTTGCCCGTAGGCATCGGGGGCACGTACCACCGACTGCCGATTGCGTTGGAGAACCATCCAGTCAAACTGCCGAACAGTCCCAGCGCAGTGGGACGATGGGTGTTGATGCCTGGGCCCGATATTTTGCGATAAGAGGTGGTGTGCCTCAGCCCCCCCACGAATTCACCATTCCGCAGCGTAACAACTGACAGGTTGTCTGCGCGCGGTGGAGCACCGAACAGGAATGCTCGGTGGTGTTGCGGAAAGCCATTGCGATATATAGCACGGTGACCAGGTAGCAGCTGGACGGCTTGACCAAGATTACTACATCCAGTGAACGTATACGGCAGTACTATGAAACAAGTTAGCCACAGACAAACTTTGATGAGGAAGGATGTCATATGTATGCACCCATCGAGTGGCCTGATGCTCTTGTTCCAGTGGCGCATGGGCATTACGGTACATGGTGCGACCGAAACGCTTCCGACATCGACTTCTGCGACTCTTCACACTCCATCCAATGCAGCGCTGATTGCCGCCGCCCCTCGCTCGCAGTTTCGCGCCAACTATCGCCAGAAATAGTGGAAGGCGCTGATTGCGGCGGTGCGATAACCGGCTTGTCTAATGTGGAATCCAGAATTATCAATATCAAAATAAAACCATCTCTATGCCATTGGCAGTATATCCCAGCGAATTGATATCGCGCCTGTCGTAGAACTGCTTTCGGCGAATAACGATCTAGAGGGTGCCGGTAACGGTGGCGTGTAAACACAGCCAAACTCAATAGTTACGGCCACTTAACGGTTCTAAGCGTGAGCTGATTTATATACGCTGTTTGTGATGTGTAAATTTGGGGCAGCGGTTGTGTCGAAGGCAGCCGACGGGGTGGAAGGACCGTACACACCCGTTGCATAAGCGAGAGACTATCAGAAAGCGCCACGGAACTGTAACCACTGTAGGTTACGTGAATCGTGTGCTAGTTCCATGATGTACACTTTAAGTGGTGGTTATACTTTTACCTGGCCTAGCGTCATTGTATCTGCCTAAGGGTAAAGGGCGTTGCATACAGTATGCAACGCAAAATTCTCGCTTGGTACTGCCTAAGTTGGGTTTGGTGACTTCTAAAAACACACCAAACGATTGCATGGCATTGGCCCGCACGACAGAGAACTGGAAGCAAGAAGCGAATCTAACCAATGGGCACCTAATGTGGATGGCATAATCTCAACGGCGCAAACTACGTTTCATGCATTATCAAAATGTGACGTGGAAGCCCCAAGTGTCGTGTAGGACTAAATTACGACTTAACGCGACCCGCGTAACCTATTATACCCAGGCGCCACCATCACCGCATACCCGCGCCCTATCCAGCCATCCCCCGCACTTACAACATACCGAAACAATTGCCGACCTTAATTTGCTAAAAACGTAAGTCTATGTGGAAGATTGTTGCGTGAGTATGATGGCTGCTTTCCCCGCTTCCCTCCTCCTGTGAGCCTTGAGCCATCGCCGAGTCGCGCTGGCTTCTACCGCTGAAGCATTGGCCACGAGACGGCTCATAATACTACTTGCGGTGAAAGGCGAAACAAATACCCTGTTACATGTTATCGTAGCCTGTTTGTTTTGGCATACGTGCCCGCGTAAGCGGAAGGCCCATATTAGTCACGCAGACACCACCCAAACTGACTGTACGGAACAATGGCGAAACCGGAGCCGGATGTTCAAGTCCCAGCTGGTGACGCTAAGAAGGGTGCCAAGCTGTTCAAGTCCAAGTGCGCCCAGTGCCACACCACCAACAAAGGTAGGGAAGCACCCACGGCAACGGCCACATCGCGCTGCAGGAGGCGCAACCAAGCAGGGACCTAACCTATTCGGACTATTCGGAAGGCCGTCAGGGTCCGCCGACTACGCCTACACCGACGCCAACAAATCTTCCGGTAAGTGCACGCCGACCGGCGTCGACGAACGCAACGAAACTGCCACTCACTGTAAACAGGCATCGTGTGGAGTGAGAAGCACCTCTTCATGTACCTGGTCAACCCCAAGGAGTACATCCCTGGAACCAAGATGGTATTCGCCGGCATGAAGAAGGAGCAGGAGAGGGCGGACCTCATCGCCTACCTCAAGGAGGCGACCGGAAAATAAACACATAACGGTGTTTAAATTTAGACGAATGCATAGGTGCCACCTGAGCTTTAGAGCTGCATTTCGGCGTGTATGGTGTTGCGCGATGAGTATGACACCTCCGACGGCGGCGTCGAGCGGGGCTTCGCCGCGGGACGGAATGTCTGCCGTATCGTTTAGCACACTTCCTTTTCTTAGCTATATTTGCACACGGAGGGTTGCTGTGTGTAGCCGTTTACACACGCGCAGCACATCAAATGCACACGTGACAGCACACGCTCCGCGGCTCACACGACCGAGTAGCCGAGGCAGGAAGTACAATCAGCAGGGATAGGCGTAATTGCGACGCAGTGCCGTGAATATTCTGCACAAAATGATTAAGGCCGTAGACGATCTGGTTTTATCCACTTTCGGTGGCAAGGTCCACCCGGATGTCTGCATTGTCGCCGTTGCCATAGTCGCACTCACGGTGCTGCGGTACCTTGTCGCGGGATACGACGGACAAAAGGAGCCCCTGTGCCCTCCGCTGTTCAACATCCTTATCGACAAGTCAAACGTCGCCAAACCGAAGAAGACGTACAAGCTCGCGGAATCCTTGTGGTACGTCAGGCGGGCTCGTAACTCATCGAGCTCAGGTACCTCTGCTGGCACGTCACGTCGCTGGCGTGCACCATCTGCCTGCTGGCGCACGAGTACGGCACTCACGCGGAGCCCAAATGGCTCTCCTACTTCCTCAAGGACCACAAGGGGATGTGGTAAGCAGCGCAGCGGCGAGCCGCGTCACGCCGTTCAGGTTTATCTACGAATCCGTCAGCGACGTGGGACACGAGATCTCGTGGCCCAACATCTCGATGGCGGATGGCGTCAGGATGCTCAACCTCATCAGCATGGGGTTCTGGATGAGCTGCTGCCTGTACATCCACTGGGAGACCAGGCGGTCGGACATCCAGATCTTGCGGTTCCACCACTTCACGACGGTTATCCTGATTCTGCTCAACTACACCTACAGGTTCCACAGGATCGGACTGGTAGGTTCAAACACACACAACCGGCTCAGCCGCGATGCAGCTCATCATCATCCTGCACGACATACCGGACGTGTTGCTCTTCACCACCAAGTGCCTCTCGTACTTGAGGCTGGTCCCTGATCTCGTCACGGGCGCCGTGTTCTTGATCTACGGAACCTCGCACTTCGTATGCAGGCTGGTGCTGCTCGGCGCCTTCGTGGCGAGGCCGCTGTTCTTCAACATCGGCTCCCCCGAGATCTACGAGTTCGCGAAGAAGTACATGTACTCGCTGCCAGGAGGTGTTCTGTGCATCTGCCTGTTGACCATTCTGACGGTTGGTTGGCGCCGATTCGCGAGTCAACGTTCGCAGGTGATGAACATCTACTGGCTCAACCTCATCGTCTCCATGATCCGTAAATTCGCCAGCGGCGCGGAAATCAGTAAGTGTGGCCACGCGGCAGCCTAACTCGGCGCAGGGGACGAGCGCGAAAAGGACGATTGAGGTTTCACGGCATCCCCAGTTGTTGCACCATTCACGATGATGTAAGCTGGGGGCTCCCACCTGCGATGCGACTGCATGGGTTACATCCCAGCGGTGGAACGCATACGAGAGCCGGACGATGTCGTTCGAGCAGCCGCGAAGCAGACACGGGAGACGTGGATCACTAATGCACATTAACGTAGAAATGCTATGGTTTATGCTTCCGGAGCGAGTGCCGCAGCGATGGGCTCCTTCGGTTCGTTAGGAACTGAGTAAATTTATTCTTCTTGCTTGCTCTCCGTTTCTTCCGGTTCAGGGACGGGGGCCACGCACCTGGGGGTGGGCGTCCTTTCGGCGGGCTGGGTAGCCTTCGCGACCTCCTCCTCCTCCACGGGCGCAGGGGCGGGAGCGGCGCGGACCACGGGCCTGCTGCGGTACCCCATCGGCACCAACAGCAGCAGCGCAGCGTCCTTGCCGTTGTTGAGGTCCCTCAGCACCATCAAGTTGTCTTCGACGACCGCCTTCTTGTTCACCAAACGCAAGTCCTCCAGGGTGAGGCAGTCACTGCAAACATATTGTCACGCTGCATAAAACACCAACCCGCGGTTGTTCACGTACGAGCCCAACTTCTGGAGCACGTTGTGCTTCAGCTCGAGCACGGTCTCCTGGTCTAGAAGCTTGAACGAGTACTTTTGCGCGAAGATGTTGCTGAGCAGGGGGCTGCAGAACAGGCCGCAGCACTCCACGTCTGGACGCAAATGAGGCCGCACAGCACCAAACCTACGCTTCACAACCCTCACGGTGACCGTCAGGTAGCTGCGCTCGTACAGGTAGAACGTTATCTCCGGAAGACCCACAGGGTTGTACTCGCGCAACTGGCACTGGTTGTCCAGCGCCTTGTTACCGGAGTAAAGGACGAACTTCTCGCACGGGTCACGCTCGTCGGTGTACTCGTTTTTCAGGCACTTGAACTGGTTGTCGATAAGGATGCAGATGCTAGACAGCGTGATGTCATCGGAGATGTTCGTCAGAGACAGCGTCGCTGGCTGGCAGTCGCCAAATTGATTATTTACGGTAATGTTCACCATTGTAAATACTTCAGAATCAACCGTGGGAATGCAAAATCTACGGCAGAATACTGCGAGAATACGGCGCCGAAATGGAGATGAGCACTGCAATACGAATAGTTTCGTGGCACGCGCTGAATCACTGCTGACACCTGGAGACTCCTATAAACACCTAAGACTGGCGCAAATGTTGTAGAATCACTGAGCACTCCAGACGCTCGAGCCGTTCACACACCACGCGCATACAAACGCGCGCCTGCGAACGACACTATCCGCGGCCGCGCGTCTTGCGGCAAATGTCGGTCTTGGACTCCGTTAAAACTCGAATGGTATCCTCAGGGCAGCCGGATAAACACGGGTTGGCCAGCAGTTCCTGAAACACAAGTGAATCACAAATTGCACACACCCACCTCCATACAATTGCAGCTCAGCATACATTCCTTCAACAGCTGGCCTAGCGAACGGTAGCCGCACGCCAAAAGGCACTTGTAGTCTGCAAAAGTTAGCCCCTAGACCAAAAAAACGAACCGTCGTCATCGAGGCCTTCCTCGCCCGACTCCTCGTTCTGGCCCTCTGCGTCGAATTCCGTCGACATGTCCACGCCGATGGACTTGTACAACGGGGTTTCCTCGGGAACTGCGTGTACATGTCTCTCTGTATTCCATCAGCCTACCGGCGGTGAGCTTGTTACGTCCCCATTCGATGGCCTCCAAGAACGACTGGCGAGCGAAGTTGCCGACGTCCTTCAGGTCGTGGGTCTTGCCCAGCTCGTGGATGGAGGCTGCGCGGTGTGAAAGCGAGCGGAGGCGCGGAATACTCACCAGCCACCATAATGGCGCACAGCACGCGGCAGCATAGCATGTAGACGGTGTCTGTACGCCGGGTGAGGTTGTACAGAGGCTTGAAAGAGTCGAACACGCCGAGCTCCTCGTCCAACAGGTTGGGGAAAATCCAAAAGTCAAAGCCGCAGAACCAGAGGGACACGAAAAGCACCAGACGGATCATGAGCAGAGAGATCTGCAGTATATGTTCCGAGGATGGTACGACACACCAGAATCGTAAGCAGCACGACGGAAATGTACCACATTCCCAGCTTCAGCGCCAGCGGCCAGGTCTGGAACATGCAGACGGCCTGAGAACCATTAGACCAGGGCCACGGCGACTTACGAAAATTCCCAGTATCATCGCAGTCAGCATCACGTAGTTCCACCGCTGGTTGCCCTCGTACGAAATTATGTAGAATCCGACCTTGTCGAAACGCTGCTTTTGCGTCTTTATCAGGCGCTTAGGCCACATGGGGCGACGGACTGAAAGCGTGATGACCACAGGTGAACAACCGCCTACACGTCCCGGACGCGGTCTTCTCGATCGTGCCCTCAATCTGTGCAACGATGACGCCTGACTCAGCATGCGACGGTGCTTACCGGCTGGTACTGCGCGCGGTAGATAAAACCGGCAGCGATCAGGTAATCGCAGACGCGGACTATGTCGTCGCTCTCCGGAGATATGTCCGCATTGGCCAAAAGCGTCGGGCACTGGAAGTTATAGCACGTGCACTTGTGCCACTAACCAGCTTTGCGACGGTCTGCTTGTTGTTCAAAATCCAGTTCGATATCTCATCTCCACGAGTGTACTCAACGGCCCTCTTCCCGACCTGAAAGTTATAGCTTAGATAGAAAGCATCGCTCTAGATGGAGCAGCCAGGCGCATGGGTATACATTCAGCCAGGACGAAGCCCGTAGTGGCTCAAACACGGCAGCGGATATTGTGGGCGTCAGTTGTGTAAGATACGTACCTCAGCAGCGGACTTTACCTTGATGCCGCCGTTGATCAGCGCCTCCATGAGCGCTACCGTCTCCTTCTTGGTTTCCTCCGCCTTCGAGGCATTCATGAAAAGTTGGGAAATGCGCTGTCTTACCATCTCAGCCAAAGTGAAAGAAAATGTGTAAGGGAAAGAAAACAAACTGGCTGCTCAAAACGCAACTCAACACCCGCACGAGATGCGTAGCATCAGTCAAAGGGCGGCTAGCGATACGCAAAAAACTTAAGGCGCCAGTAGACACAAAAAATCTGCGATGTGCGGCCACTGGTAAGGGACACCACCAGGGGCGGCGGCGTGCCTCCAACGTCACGTTGCCGGGGCCATGTACGGCAGAGTCGGCAATACAAGATATCACTAATCCAAATGTTGTGAAAATCGGGCGAAGTCGAAATTATATCCCCGGAACTGGCATGACTCTACGGCTGCCGAAAACGACAACACACAAAGGGGTGTTACGGCGCTGTAGACATGAAAATACCTCGACAAGTTGTGTTCGAGGTAGCTAGAGGCTTCAGGGGGCGCAGCAAGGGGTGCATTAAGCTCGCATCGACGCGAGCGGCGAGGGCGCTACTCTATTCCTTCAACGCACGCAGGAAGCGACACACCTACATCCGCATACATTGGACAGCAACCGTCAACCGTGCAGCCAGGGAGTGGAACCTAAACTACTCGAGATTCGTAGGAGCGCTGGGCAGCCTCAATTGCTGGCTCAACAGGAAGTCACTCTTCATCCTCTCACTCAACGAGCCGGTGACCTTCAAGGCGCTGGTAGATGAGTCGAAGTACGCACTGAACGAACCTAGGCGTAAGCCACGAAACATCAGTGACCTCTGAAGTCGTCAGTTGACCTACATCCGAAAAAGCAGATAGCCAGCTTCACATCGCAGCAATTCGCAAACAGCAGCACCACCGCGTAAGCGGAACTAAACATACAATTTAAACATATGGTGGAGAAGTACATTTCCCGTATGTGTGAGCCGGCATTGAAACATATGGATCACTTTAAGCTGCCACGGTAAGGCCGGGTGGCATTCCTTTTTGGCGGCCGCTGCGGAATTAGCGGCACTTGAACCCAGACAGGACTTAATCAAGTGTGCATATGCAGCTGGGTAAACCACTTATGTAGGACATATTTATGAGGTGGTTAGTTGGTTGTCGAGTTCAGAAACTCAGCTACACTGTTGGCACCAGACACCTTGCGGACTATTGCGCCGTTGTCGATGTACCAAAGATGTTGACACGATTTCAGCGCATTCTTGTCATGCGCCACAATGAACGTCGTACAATGTTTGAAATACATACGCACAAGGTCGTAAACACGAATGCTGCTGTCAATGGTGGATACGGCATGGACAATGGCCGCATCGTCCTCCCCGGAGGCGCAGTTGTCCGACGGCGGTTCGTCTATCAACAGCAGTCGGTACGTTCGACGGTAGAGGAGGAGTCGAGCAAAGGATAGCATGCGCAACTGTGAATCGGAGAAAACTTCACTGGAATTTTCGTCACTTTTCGACGACTCAAATGATTTTCTTCTCAAGACGGGTAATTGCTCACTTGGGCTCTTTAGCTTGATTATCGGAATCACGAGATAGAAGCCTCGACCTGGGTCTACATTTTGATCCACCATGACGGCGTCCAGCGGGTCGATCTCCGGCAGAGATCTGACCATATCGAGCAGGCCGCAGCACTCAATGGCACGCATGATCTCGTTGTCGGAGTGCAACATACGCGGGTCCAGGAAACGACGCAGGGTCCACCCCTTGAACACAAAAGGCATCTGGGGCAACACGCCGATGATGTGCCGCAGCACCTTACGAGGGATGCTGTTCAACTCCCGGCCGTCAAGCAACACGGAGCCCTCCCTCCCGGGTGCTATATTCTGCAGCACACTCAACAGCGTACTCTTGCCAGCGCCAGTACGGCCCACGATACCAACAACATCACCAGCACTGGCACTTGCAGTTATACGTTTCAAAATGTAACGACGGTTCTCACCCGTCGCTGATACCTGCTGTGGAACTGAAACGTTTTCCAATTCTAGCGAAACATGCTCCCCACACAAATACTCTCCACAGTCCAAAAACTCTACCCGGGGTTTGTAAAACAGCGTGCTCAGCACAGAACGGTAACGACGGAACACGAAGTTGCGGAACTCACTCTTACGACGTTTTAACAGAGCGGCGTAACTCTCCTTGTTCCATTCATCCTCATCACCGACCTTACGCAAAACGGTCTCGTTCATGCTTTCAAACTTCTCGTTCAACGAACTTTTTCCTTGCAGGAGATGTTTTTCAAAACGAGAAACCGAACACATCATGCGCTCAGTGAGGCTGTGGTTATATACG